>NC_061862.1:147308265-147908265 GCF_907164915.1 Impatiens glandulifera
ATATATAGTCATTCAAAATGTAATTTACAAATTATATATACATACATAAAATTATTTTAACAATCATAAGTGGTCTAGCGGGGTCTAGCAGTTAAAGTATTAACATGTTAGGATCGGTGTAATTAATAAAGACTAAGGTCTGACTATTGATAATAATTTATACACTTCAGTTCGACTTTAACTCTGTTAGAAGTTAAAATATATTTCTATTCTTCGCAAATCCTTCGAACTCTTGAAAAACGGTTTTAAGTGCGGAAGTGTTCGTCGGATTTGAAGCTTTGAACCAATGAAAGATGAATAACAGAAAATAAAGAACACGGGAGTTGTTTATGGATGTTCGGAGCAAACTCACTTATATTACCCCTTCTTTCAACAACCGGAAGGATTTCACTAACTTCTTTGAATCAAATACAGATTACTGAGTTAACTATCTCTCTGTTGAACAGAACATCCTCTGTTCAACTTACAATATTCTTCAACAGTAATCTACTCCAGCGTTTAAGAGTTGCGATTGATGTGGCTTCTGCACTCAATTACCTTCATTATCAGTGCGAACACACAGTTATTACCTTCATTATCAGTGCGAACACACAGTTATTCATTGTGATCTGAAGCCAAGTAACATCCTTCTTGACCAACAAATGGTTGCACATGTTGGAGATTTCGGACTGGCCAGACTTTATCATCCAGAAATGGGTATTTCCCATCACAGTAGTTCGATGGGAGTGATGGGCACAGTTGGATATGCAGCACTAGGTATGTTAACTGATAGTAGAACAAATTTTGTCTTTAATTTTTGTTGGCCTAATTTATTTCATAATCTTAATCAGAGTACGGTATTGGAAGTCAAATGTCAATGAAAGGAGATGTTTACAGTTACGGGGTTTTGTTGCTAGAGATGTTAACGGGAAAGAGACCTACCGATTTGATGTTTGTAGATGGTCTTAACATTCGTAACTTTACTAGTCAAGTCTTAACAGGAAAAGAAATTGAGATTGTAATGGATCCAATAATTTTAAAATGTGACATTGTTAATGGTCAGAGGGACAATTGTCTGATCGCAATTATGAAGATTGGTTTGGCTTGCTCGGAAGAACTACCCCAAAATAGGATGAACATGACCGATGTTGTTAGGGAGTTGCAACATATTAAGAAGGCCATGTTCAAGTGAACATAAAAAGTTTTACTTTCAACTTTAATTTTGTTTTTGTAATTGTACCCTCGTTAAGCAAATAATAAATTACATTATTGATGAACTCTTAAGTGGAAATTATTTTTGTCTACTTAAAAGAAAATAAGAGCAAAATATATCATCATGCAACTCTTTGATCTGGTAGAGAGCCGTAAAATAGATGCAATATTGTAATTATTATAATTAGAGTGTCTATAAAAAAAATGAGAGTATTAACGAGAAATCCAATTCAATTAAATAGAATGTTGCACAAAATAAAATAAAAAATACAGTTGAATTTTGAGTAGTGGAAGAGAAACGAGACACCCTTCGCTATTAAAAAAACTATTGAAAGACTATAAACCAAATGATTTTTCATAGTATGAACTGTAATATTCTTTTTAAAGTGATGATAATGAACTGTAAAAATACTCATTTATAATGAGTTTTTAAACTGAAATATAAATTCTGAAAAACTGAAGTATAATTGATTGATAAACCTAAGTGTACTTTCTGATGAACTGAAATGTAACGTCGTATATGCTCAACTGTAATTTATTTTACACTAAACATTAACGTTTTATAAAACTCAACTAAAATATAATGTAATGTATGAACGGTAATCTAATAGCATTTAAATACTATTTGTAATCACACTACAATAAAACATATTTTCGACGACCCTTATATCACAATTCATATTAAGCGTGCTAAAACTCAAAAGAAACAAAAAAAATCTCAACCTTTATACACACAACAATTTTTTTTAATTTTTTATATACATCTGATTTTTAATTAATTATTATTTAAATTTAACTATTCTAAATTTTAATATTTTTATGTTTTATTTTTTACTATATAAATATTTTATTTCACTATCTTAATTTTTTTTAAATTAAATTAGACTTATAATTTTATTAACATTAAAATTTAATTATTAAATTTTTATAACATAATTATTAAGTTTTATTATTAATGATTTCTTGAGACGGTTGTTTATAGCTTGTTGCAATTCGAATCTATCTATATATTATAGAACATGCAATCTTCAATCTATAAGTGTGGATGATACTTTAGTTCTATTGATTGATTTACATGCAGTCAGATGCCTTATTTTAATATTGATGTAACAAGGTAAGGTTAAATTTGAATGGATGAAGATGAGTTATAATGTTTTTTCTTAGCTCTTAACTTAAGTTATTATAGTTCCATTGTCCTTGTTTTGTTTATCTTTTGTAGATCACTGTTCTTTATTTAGTCTATCTACTAATTCCTTCAATCTTGAGGTATGTTCTCTATTGTTTAAGTGTTAGGATTTATGTCTGTTGAGCGGAGTTTTTTTTATATTATTATGTGATTCAGATGTCGGTAATCTTCTTCTTCTTAGAGTTTATTCTGTTTGGAGGTAGGTATATTTAAGATAATATTTGAAGAATCGCTTCACCGTTCTTAGCTTAGCCTTCTCTACTGAAAACTATAGTACTAATATAGCTTACCTAGATGTAGTACTAATATGATCTCTGATAACTTTTTAACATCAGTCTTGATTGTATTAGATTAAAGAGAATGTTTGATTTAATTCTAAAATATGAAGTCCTCTATTACCTAACATCAGGTTTCGTGGTCATTTCTGGAACTCTCTAGAATCCTCTAGGAGTTCCTAGGTCTTGGTCGGTCATGGAACTCTCTAGATTTCTATAGGAGTTCCCTTTTTGTGAATGAGGTCATGAAACTCTATAGAATTCTCTAGGAGTTCCTCTTTTTGTAAGTATGGTCATGGAACTTTCTAAAATTCTCTAGGAAGTTCATTTTGTATGTAAGGTGGGAGAACTCTCTAGAATTCTCTAGGAGTTCTCATGTATAGGTGCTAGTAGAATTCTCTAGAAATATCTAGGAATTCTTGGGTCTAGGTTAGGTAATAGAAGTCTAGAAAACACTAGGTCTAGGAGGATCTAGAATAATCCATACACTTGTATATAAACAAGTCTTGGACAAAAACCAAGACACTCAACAACCAATGTTCAAAACACTCAACACTTGTAATACCTCTCTCTTGTAAGCAATAAACAAGATATTCTCCAAGCTCTTTCTCTCTCAAATTGTTCCACCTTCTTGCATCTTTAAGAGGCTGACTAGCTAGGATTGAGGCAATCTAGCCTAGTGCTGCGCGGGATGAGAGAATATTCGGTGACCGAGTTTCTGCCCGTGACAATATGCTCATGACACTCTTGGGTTAAAAGCCTTTCTCACGGTACGTTTTTGAGTTTCTCAATTCTGTCTCACTCTTTGTTGATCGTTGGATGTGTTGCTGTTGTTGCTGCTATTGTAGCTTGAAAATCGATACCTACTTTCCTTACTGAAAACTCGTTGGCTGTCTTGCTATTGTCGTCTATGCATATTCTCTTATATGCGCGTATAGTGTATGACATTTATATCATTACTACTTCTCCTGCTCAGCTGCTACCTACCCACCTACCTGCCTTCTTTCTGTATCTGGAGTCCTATATCTAAACCTTCATCACTACATTGCTCTATTTTGTAGATCTTCTGATGCAGCAACTTATCCAGTATTGGGTCAACCAGGTATCATTATCTTGTTGGAATTATTTACAATATTTAGGTACATATATTATTTAATAATCGTATATTAATTGTTATCATAATAAAGATTAAAGCCCAATGAAAGTGATTTATTAAATTATAAAGATTACGGGGCTTATTTAGACATCTATAATAAATATGGGGATTATTTGTGTAGAAGCACAAATATCATTTATTATTTCGTTGATGGGCCGAATAATAAATGGGTATATTAGGGCTAGGTCCCCAACCCATAAAGATAGCCTATCTAATTTGTTTCTCTCATCGAACAATAAGGTTTATTATGTTCATCTCTCAAAAATCACTCAATAAGACTATCGATAAAGGGTTGGAAGACTGAAACCCCACCCACATCAGATATTCTGATCCATGTCCAGATCCAAAACAAGAAGATCCACATTCCGATCCAGATCCACATTCCGATCCAAATCCAGAACAAGAAGATCCAAAATTAAGAGAAGATTCAAGATCAATAGAAGATCAAGAAGAAGAGAATAACGAAGAATGGCTTAATGAACCGTTGTTCTTTCCAGATTCAGGTATGTTTCCGCAATTACAGTTTATCTCAATTTATCAACATAGAGTATTAAAAATTATAGACTTAAGGATTAAAGATCTAAATTAAAATTTCTAACATATCTATGCTAACCAGTTACCAATGTGCATATGATTATTTCTCTTAAACAACAATACGCATATTATATTTCTTGAACTTAAGCATGCAGCAATCTGTATTATTTTTGCTGGGATAAGGAAAACATAATGGATCACTTTTAATGTTAAACTTGACACACAACATCTCTCTTGATAGCAAATGATCATTACTGTTTGGTGAATGAACAATACCTGAATGCCACCATCTTCACCAAATCGGCTGGATAACTGGGAAAACTATATCCACTCAGGGAACAAGGCGTTCTGTAAAGTCGGATAAGGATGAGAAATCTTAGACAAGGCTGTAAAAAGTTAAAATTAACTGCCTTCAGATCATTAATACTATGTGTTACGGCTAAAAGTTCACCTTTCAAGTTTGTAATCAAAATCTACAGGAGTATCTGAATATACCTATGTTGGGTCAAATTATTTTGACTAAGTGTTGAAATAATTTATCCATTGAGATTTTGATGATGAAATAACTTATAAGTTTTGATGCAGGTGTATTGAAACAATATTTAATAAGACATGGCTCTAATGAGAGTCATTAGACCGATTTTAACATTAAATGCATAGAATTAGACGTACAGTCTAACTCATCGGAGTTAGACGTGTAGTCTAATGAATGCATAGAATTAGACGTACAATCTAACTCATCGGAGTTAGACGTGTAGTCTAATGAATGCATAGAATTAGACGTACAGTCTAACTCATCAGAGTTAGACGTGTAGTCTAATGAATGCATAGAATTAGCGTACAGTCTAACTCATCGAAGTTAGACGTGTGGTCTATTGAATGCATAAAATTAGACGTACAGTCTAACTCATCGGAGTTAGATGTGTAGTCTAATTAATGCATAGAATTAGACGTACAGTCTAACTCATCGGAGTTAGACGTGTAGTCTAATGAATGCATAGAATTAGACGTACAGTCTAACTTATCGAAGTTAGACGTGTAGTCTAATGAATGCATAGAATTAGACGTACAGTCTAACTCATCGGAGTTAGACGTGTAGTCTAATGAATATATAGAATTAGGCGTACAGTCAAACTGATCGGAGTTAGACGTGTAGTCTAATGAATATATAGAATTAGATGTAAGTCTAATATATACGGAATTAGACGTAAGTCTAATGTGTTCGAAATTAGACGTACAGTCTAACTCATCGGAGTTAGACGTGTAGTCTAATAGACTTGTAATTAGACGGATAGTCTAATAGATATTCAGAATTATACGTGTAGTCTAATGAATAAACGGAATTAGACGTATAGTCTAACTCATCGGAGTTAGACGTCTAGTCTAATATATTTGCAATTATACGGATAGTCTAATTTATGCGGAATTAGACGTACAGTCTAACTCATCGGAGTTAGACGTCTAGTCTAATAGACTGTGAAAGTTAGACGTGAATCTAACTCCTTCAGACAAGTCTGAGGTAGAACCAGAATTAGACGTGCAGTCTAACTTAGTGGAGTTAGACGTGCAGTCTAATGGTTATTGGATAATTAGACGGGCAATCTAATTAGTGAAAGTTAGACGTGAGTCTAACTACTTCAGACAAGTCTGAGGTAGAACCGGAATTAGACGTGCAGTCTAACTCAGTAGAGTTAGACGTGCAGTCTAACTCAGTAGAGTTAGACGTGCAGTCTAATGGTTATGGGATAATTAGACGGGCAGTCTAATTAGTGAAAGTTAGACGTGAGTCTAACTCTTTCAGACAAGTCTGAGATAGAACCGAAATTAGACGTGCAGTCTAACTCAGTGGAGTTAGACGTGCAGTTTAATGGTTATTGGATAATTAGACGTGAGTCTAATTCATTTAGACCAGACAGTCTAATAGATGTTACTATTAGAAGGTGATGTTTTATTTCATTAGATTGATTTTACAATCCGTCTAACTGAAATACGTCTAATGCTCAGCTTAAGCAGTATGCTTGAAGCTAGCATTTCACCTACCCACGTGCTATAGCTGTACCCTACTCTTGCTCTAGTTTCTATTGAAGATTAGTACAACAGCTATATGCAACCAACCAAGGAAGTCCACGTAAGAGAATTTTCCTCATATTATTTGTTTTGCAGGTACATCCCTGATGGAATATTCGCCGCACTACCAGTGATGTACGGCCACGATCCTTGTGCTTAGAACCTGTTGTGTACAATGGAGGCTTTCTAATGGAAGAGTACCACGTATCATTCTAAAAGATTCGACCGTTAACTCCTACTCATTATTTAACAAATCTAAAGGACAATGGACAATCTGCCTTACGAATTCTGCCTTACACAACTGTACGCGTTCATTTCCGTTCCCTTCCGATTTTCTCTGGCGCGCGTGCCCATTTTTTATTTAATTGATTGGCATACACTCCCTTTTTTTCCGAATTGAATTGGCCCGTACAGGTTTTAAATCGACACACTCGCAAATGTGTCGATCTAATTGACTTGAGAGTCGCCACTTTAGTTTACTTCCCAAAGAAACTAAAGAAAAGAAAAATCAGAGATTCATTTTAAGAGTCCGGTGTTTGGTTACGTATTAGGAAAGGGCCTACGGCGCTATGTCCTATACGCCTGTCTTTACAGACAGTCTCTACTCCTATGTAATTGGCCATATGATGTTTGAAAGATTATTATGTTTTCATTCTGAGTTCAGAACTCTTTTGCTTGTGTGAGAAAATCTTAATCATTTGCAAGGGACTAGTCCTATTCATAGGGTGTTTGAAGAGGACAAAGTATTGAAAAGCATTGAAGCATTGAAAACATTGAAGCATTGAAAAGCATCGAAGAGCATATAGCAAAGTTCTCAGGAAAAACAAGAGTCACGATTCCAGAGGAAGGACGTACAAGTATGAACGACAAGGACAAAGTATCGGGTTGAAGATTGGAAATATTATGCTCTTTGGACAAAGGAGAGAAGATGATAAAATAACTCAAGGTCCCAAGTGTTCCCCATTTTTTTCTTAGAATTTTCAGAGTTAAGGGAAACTCTGAGTACAACTCGTTAAAATGAGCCATTTTAAAAAATAATTCCCAAAATTCCCAAAACTTTCATATGATAGTCGAAAATATTATTAGGAGCTCATAAGAATCGTGTTTGGAATTTTCGGAGTTATAGAACCCCCCGATATGACACTACAAAGATAGACATTTTTCCAAACGGGCCCTAAAAATTCCGGGAAAAATTATTTTCGAAAAAAAATAATATTTTGGAGTTTTTGGGAAAATTTGAGAATTTTTTTAAAGTGGTTTGAATGTTAGAATCCTCATTTTAAAGTCGTTTGTAAAACTTGAGAAACAAACAGGGCCTTAAGTTTATTTTCATTTTTTTTTTTGAAAGTTTTAAATTAAAATAAAAGGAAAAGAAAGTTTAGGGGTCCAATTAGAATATCAGGAAAAGATCAGAGACTACTTTAATTTCGAATTAATAAATTAATTCGAAATTAAAGTTATCAGGCTTATTTAGAAATAAAAGAGACCCAAGGGTCTCTTTGAAACTTCAACAGAAGTTGAGGGAAACGCAATATAACAAAACAAAAACAGAACTCCAGCAAATTAGCTTGTTTTTGCATTGCATCAGCTACTACAGCAGTAACGCTCAATATCAACGATTTACAGACCATTATGTCATATTCTTGGGCTTTGTCAATAACCACCACCCCATAAAATTCTGATGCGAATCTGAAGAATTGAGCACACACTTCAAAGTTTTTCTCCTTTCCAGCTAACCTGCGAACAATCCTAATTGCAGAACTAGCAGTAACATGGAACTTTCCCAGAAGCACCAAAAATATCTCCTTTACAGTCTCAGCTCCTACTGCCCCAGATGCCTGGAAGTAAGCCTCCACCACTGACACCCAGATCACCTCAGGAATCTCCTTCATTGCTGCCATTCCTCTCAGCTCCTTCTCTGCCTCGCCATGCCGTCCTAACCCCAACCATGCCTTCATTGTCAACACACTCAAACTTGGATGATCATCACCACCATCATCTCTCAATACCCTCACACACTTCAACACACTGTCGAACTCATCCTTCGTGCTATTACATGATGTTATCACCAATATTCCATTTGGTGCTACCAGTTTCGATACTGAATCCCAATACAAGACCCTCTTTATGGAGCCATCTGGATGTAATCCAATAGCATCAAGAGTTCCTTTATCCATCACAAGTTGAAATTTTGATTCCAGCTTTGTCTCAAGTACATCGACAACCAAGAACTTAACGTTTGTGTATCCATCACGCTCAGAAAGTTTTTGAGCAAGGTCTACTGCAGCTTCACTGTAATCAGTACCTGTAAGACTGGAAAACTCCAGCTTAGAGAGTTCTTGGAGAAGCAACCCGTTGCCTGTGCTGTCATCAAGAACATTCCAACCAGTAACATCTTTATTAATCTGTTCAACAGGACCAGATTTACCATCGATGTGATTTTGAAAATGCCTTTCAGATATGTCTGAGCATAAAGTTTTTGTCCAAGAAGCAACAGTTTCCATGACATTAGCCCCAAACCACACTTCACCAGAATGTCCATGTTCACGGAAATCAACCAGTTCATCTGCATACGCAGCATCCAAATAACTCTGGAAGCCCAACATCGATGTAATAGTTTCAGCATCTGGTTCCTCCTTATCCGAGTTGTAATCGGAGGTGGCAGGGAAAGCAGAAACAGAAAGCGCCTCGGAGGCATCAGCATGACGTTGATCGTCGTCGAGAGTACTACCGTACTCGCTCTTAATAGACCATGAGTCGGCTGCGATAGATCGGTCGTCGTCAGAGATCAGATCATTGGAAGCATACGCGACGGCGGCGGTTACTCGCGCCTGTGATAGCTCTGGTTCTTCAGGTTGTTGCAATCGAAGTCCAGCCATATTCAACAGAGTCCAGCTAGAGATATGAAGAACTCTTCTTCACAACGAACACAGAGAAAATGGCAATAAACGTCACAAAGGATTTAGAAAATAGATTTTAGGTTTCTCAGTTGATCCTTCTCTCTCTCTCTAGCTCCATCAGAGAAGAAGGGTTCAAGCGCCTGACGTTGGATATGAGATCTGTATCTTGTTCAATGGTAGATCATCCATTGTCTGTCTTGACGACGAGAGAAAGAGAGAGAGAAGGGACTGGTTTCTAATCCTATCTTCAATTCTAACTACTCCTAATCAAAGATCTATCAGCCTCAATCTAACAAATATCAGCCAAGCATTCAATCAATTGGAAATAACTACAGCAGCAAAGGAAACATACTTGAAATTTGAATGAAACAAACTGTAATCACACTTCTAATCATCAAGCGGCATCGGTGTTCATAACCGATGCCTCCAATCAACATTTCAAGAACATCATTCAGTTTAAATGTTTACCTGATTAGCAAAGGGAGATGAAAACAAAATGAATCAGCCGGATTCGAAGAAGCTTCAGCCAAAGTTTCTGCCGTTCTTCGCGTTCGTCGATCCAATCATCCAAGGAAATGAGCTCGGATTACTCCTTCTCCTTCTTCAACAATGGAAGCAATATCAAAACTCTCTCACATTTTGTAACCGCTCGTCTCTCTCCTCCCAGAACTGAAAAACTGCTCTCTTTCTCTAAAACTCCTCCACTCCAAAACTCACTTCCCCACTCATCTTCCCCCTCCTTTTTTAATTTTATTACAGGGGTTCATTTGTAATTAGCCCAAAAATTGAAGGGCACGCTTGGAAGAAAAGAAAAAATATATATTTTCCCTTTTTTTTTTCTTTTCGTTTTACTCCTTTTCCATTTTTCTTTCTTTGCACCTTCACACTAAACGAATCACCCCGGTCGCGTTTTTGCTCAGAAAATTGTGAAAATTTTATGGTCAGTTCTTAACACCACGAACATGAATCTCCTTTTTGAATGAACCCAAACGGACTTTCCTATCCAAAGTTATGGTATTTTAAAGCCACCCCTCCATTTCAATCTTTTCAATCCCGCGGTTTTCACTTTCATAACTTTAATAGCCCATAACTTTGTGCACAGAGCTTTCCTCACAATGAGGTTGGTACCATTGGACAGGCAAGACTCTTGCCTACATCCCCATGTTCTCCTTTGCTTACGAAATGGTCTGTGTTGGTCAGGAGACTAGCCTCACAAAAACGTATCAGTTCACGCATCACCTTCGCTGCGGGCGACTTGGACTGAGCTTCAGGGAGAACTGGGAGAAGTATTTGGTGTCGTTGGAAAGGTAATTCAAAGGGCTTTCCAACGGTAGCTCATACACTGAAGATGGATCAATGGTGCAAAAGATATGATTTTTAGAAGTGCAACATAGCTTCAGCTAGCTCCCAGGACTTGAATCGGTAGTTTTTTCCTTCTTTTTGAGCATTTTCTGCACAAATTTGCAAACAATAACATTATACTCAAAATTCAAGATTTTTCAAAACGTACAACATGAACGTGTCACGGGTTGGGAAAACAGAGTCGTTATGAAACTCGACATTTGGATCGTTATCTTTTAAGCTTTACCGGGTCAGTTTTCCACGAGGTGATTCTATTTTTGTTTTCCCGGTTCAATAAACAAACATGAGTATTATTTTGGGCCGGGTTTTTCTATTAGGTATCTAGGGTGTAAAAATGGGGTGTCTACAGAATGCCCCTCTTGGACAGAGTTTGGAGAAAAAAAATCTTGTTTTCATAAAACGTGTGTCCAAGCCTGAACAAATAGGCGCCGCATTTTTATTTTCTCATTTTTACCTCGAGTTGATTGAATGAAAGGGAAAAGAAAGATACAACCTGACAGTGTTCTTCATTGGTTCTTCTCTTTTAGCCCTTTTCACATGTGAAGAAACCAGAAGTATGAGCCATGAAACGATCCTCGTGGCGTACCTGTAAGAGAGAATGAGACATCAGAACAAGTTTCGTATCAAAGCTTACATAGGAATTTTGGGAAGCAGCATCTTGTCACGATCAGATTCAATAATAGACCGTCATGAGTCATCTTTTCACAGCCGATCTCGTGTGAATTCTTGTCAAGTGAAAGTTCACAAGTAAAAACCTGCAAAACAAGAGAAACACAATGATAAAGCCAATAGGCTGTCAGTTTAAGAATCAGTTAACAAGCCTCTGTGGTATATCCTCATCAAGGAACCCTACAACTCAAAACGTAATCTCCTAGGTTCACCAATTGACAAAATAGTCGTTCGTTGAGACCTTCTAGAACCATGTACCCCTCCGAGGGTACTCTTCAACAAAACAACACAACCCTTTGTCTTCAAAGGATTGAAATCATCGAGTCTTAGATGGTCTCGATGAAGAAGGCAACATGCCAAAATCCGTGGAGGATCCTTGTGGCTTCAAACATTCATAAGATTTTTTTTTTGTTTTTTTTATTTATATTTTTGTGAACACCGAAACGATGACACTCGCGACGATTAGGGATAGAGAAAACAATCGACTCCCCAACTGCAAGAGAAGATCGGAGCAGGGGTTTTCTCCAATGAACGGCTATGAAGAAGTCAATCGCCCCTCCGACTGCAAGAGCAGATCAGAGTTTGGGTCTTCTCCAATTAATGGAAGCGAAGAAAACAATCGCCACCCCGGCTGCGAGAGCAAACCGGAGCATGGGTTTTCTCCGTTGAACGGCAATGAAGAAAACAATCGCCTCCCCAACTGCGAGAGCAGATCGGAGCAGAGGTTTTCTCCAATGAACGGCTATGAAGAAGTCAATCGCCCCTCCGACTGCAAGAGCAGATCGGAGTTTGGGTCTTCTCCAATTAATGGAAGCGAAGAAAACAATCGCCACCCCAGCTGCAAGAGCAAACCAGAGCTTGGGTTTTCTTCGTTGAACGGCAATGAAGAAAACAATCGCCTCCCCAACTGCGAGAGCAGATCGGAGCAGGGGTTTTCTCCAATGAATGGCTATGAAGAAGTCAATCGCCCCTCCGACTGTAAAAGCAGATCGGAGTTTGGGTCTTCTTCCAATTAATGGTAGCGAAGAAAACAGTCGCCACCCCGGCTGCGAGAGCAAACCAGAGCATGGGTTTTCTCCGTTGAACGGCAATGGAGAAAACAATCGCCTCCCCAACTGCGAGAGCAGATCGGAGCAGGGGTTTTCTCCAATGAACGGCTATGAAGAAGTCAATCGCCCCTCCGACTGCAAGAGCAGATCGGAGTTTGGGTCTTCTCCAATTAATGGTAGCGAAGAAAACAGTCGCCACCCCAGCTGCGAGAGCAAACCGGAGCATGGGTTTTCTCCGTTGAACGGCAATGGAGAAAACAATCGCCTCCCCAACTGCGAGAGCAGATCGGAGCAGGGGTTTTCTCCAATGAACGACTATGAAGAAGTCAATCGCCCCTCCGACTGCAAGAGCAGGTCGGAGTTTGGGTCTTCTCCAATTAATGGTAGCGAAGAAAACAATCGCCACCCCGGCCGCAAGAGCAAACCGGAGCATGGGTTTTCTCCGTTGAACGGCAATGAAGAAAACGCCTCCCCAACTGCGAGAGCAAATCGGAGCAGGGGTTTTCTCCAATGAACGGCTATGAAGAAGTCAATCGCCCCTCCGACTGCAAGAGCAGATCGGAGTTTGGGTCTTCTCCAATTAATGAAAGCGAAGAAAACGATCGCCACCCCGGCTGCAAGAGCAAACCAGAGCATGGGTTTTCTTCGTTGAACGGCAATGAAGAAAACAATCGCCTCCCCAACTGCGAGAGCAGATCGGAGCAGGGTTTTCTCCAATGAACGGCTATGAAGAAGTCAATCGCCCCTCCGACTGCAAGAGCAGATCGGAGTTTGGGTCTTCTCCAATTAATAGAAGCGAAGAAAACAATCGCCACCCCGGCCGCGAGAGCAAACCGGAGCATGGATTTTCTCCGTAGAACGGCAATGAAGAAAACAATCGCCTCCCCAACTGCGAGAGCAGATCAGAGCAGGGGCTTTCTCCAATGAATGGCTATGAAGAAGTCAATCGCCCCTCCGACTGCAAGAGCAGATCGGAGTTCGGGTCTTCTCCAATTAATGGAAGCGAAGAAAACGGTCGCCACCCCGGCTGCGAGAGCAAACCAGAGCATGGGTTTTCTCCGTTGAACGGCAATGGAGAAAACAATCGCCTCCCCAACTGCGAGAGCAGATCGGAGCAGGGGTTTTCTCCAATGAACGGCTATGAAGAAGTCAATCGCCCCTCCGACTGCAAGAGCAGATCGGAGTTTGGGTCTTCTCCAATTAATGGTAGCGAAGAAAACAGTCGCCACCCCGGCTGCGAGAGCAAACCGGAGCATGGGTTTTCTCCGTTGAACGGCAATGGAGAAAACAATCGCCTCCCCAACTGCGAGAGCAGATCGGAGCAGGGGTTTTCTCCAATGAATGGCTATGAAGAAGTCAATCGCCCCTCCGACTGCAAGAGTAGATCGGAGTTTGGGTCTTCTCCAATTAATGGAAGCGAAGAAAACAATCGTCACCCCGGCTGCGAGAGCAAACCGGAGCGTGGGTTTTCTCCGTTGAACGGCAATGAAGAAAACAATCGCCTCCCCAACTGCGAGAGCAGATCAGAGCAGGAGTTTTCTCCAATGAATGGCTATGAAGAAGTCAATCGCCCTCCGACTGCAAGAGCAGATCGGAGTTTGGGTCTTCTCCAATTAATGGAAGCGAAGAAAACAATCGCCACCCCGGCTGCGAGAGCAAACCGGAGCGTGGGTTTTCTCCGTTGAACGGCAATGAAGAAAACAATCGCCTCCCCAACTGCGAGAGCAGATCAGAGCAGGGGTTTTCTCCAATAAATGGCTATGAAGAAGTCAATAGCCCCTCCGACTGCAAGAGCAGATCGGAGTTTGGGTCTTCTCCAATTAATGATAGAGTCTCAGGGACAACAATGCGTAAACACCCCCAAAAGATGGAGTTCACGGACAAGGGTAAAGAGAGCAACGTCTCATGACCATAAGAACAATCGAAGTGGGAGTTTCTCGAGTAAAGGAATTAGAACATCCGAATTGCAGAGACTAGGTTCTAAACCAAGGATTACAAAAGAAACACATAAAACGGAAGACTAGTATTAGCATGGAACTTTGAAAATGGCTCCAGCAAAGACTAGAGTATTTGGACCACATGAAGTGAAAGATAAAGACACAATCAGCACGTGGCTTGAAGATATGAATGCATGTTCTTGGTTTTTTTTTTTTGAAAAATGCCCCTAATGAAGACGAGGGCATTTTACCTCTGTGATGCAAATACAATGAAGCAGCCTGCACAAGGCTTTGAAAATGTGAATGAATGTTTTTTTTTTTTTTTTTTTTTGAAAAATGCCCCTAGTGAAGACTAGGGCATTTTACCTTTGTGATGCAAATACAATGAAGCAGCTTGCACAAGGCTTTGAAAATGTGAATGAATGTTTTTTTTTTTAAAAAAAAAAAATGCCCCTAGTGAAGACTAGGGCCTTTTATTAAAATGATGCACAAACAGTGAAAGAAGACTTCGATCTCTATGTCGCGTGGTTAGCTCTGGACCGAAACATTTTCAGCGTATAAGACTTGCTAAAGGTTCTGGACTGTCTCAGCCAAGACGAAATCCGACTTCTTTTTTTCCTCTCTACACAGAAAGATCTGACTGATAAAACCTCGCATTTTGCACAAACGATTTGTTGTGAAATGGTCATCAAGTGACCGAATTTCTGGCTCGGGGTAGGGCTTTGGTATTCATTTTTTTAGAACCACCTTGAGCCGAGTGTTTCAGAGTTTCATCTGCTTCCCTCACAACATTTTTTTTAGTATCATCGGTATATCTGACCGAATCGATACGCTTAGCGAGATCGCTCAGCGGTGATTTCAAAGTCTCAACCTTTTAATGAATACTTTGTTCGTTGATTTCTTTTTTTTTTTAGTATCATCGGTATATCTGACCGAATCGATACGCCTAGCAAGGTTGCCCAGCGGTGATTTCAAAGTCTCAACCTTCTGATGAATACTTTGCCCATTGATTTTTTTTTTAGCATCGGTATATCTGACCGAATCGATACGCCTAGCAAGATCGCTCAGCTTTGATTTCAAGATCTCAACATTTTGATGAATGCTTTGTTCCTTGATTTCTTTCTTTTGAGCATGTCTCTTTTTGCGAAGCCAGACAATTCTCCTAATCCACTCAACTTTCAAGTTAGGTTCGGGTTCTGCTGTGTCTCAAAGGGTTTAAAAACAAAGATTTTTCAGCAATCGCAAGGTATTTTTGAAGGCAGTTGACAGACCAGACTTCCCTACGTGAGTCTTTTAGAAAGACTTCGAAATCGCTTTTGGAAACAGTCCTCGGTTAAGAATTGGTCTTAACGCTTACTCATTTCATAATGTCCTTGTTGGTTCATGACAATAGAGATCACTGTCTTCTTCACACTAAGGATAAAAATGTTTTGAAAGATTTTGACCGAACCTATTTGATAGGTTGCCTACCTATCCCCTGAGGATGGGGAATCAGGTCCAAAGGTAGTTCAATAGTTCTTCCTTCAATTCTGAATGCAATGGATTGAAAGGAAAATGAAAGAAATTCTCCCAATGTGCTTGTTAACAGGTCCTCAACATGTTTTTTTTTAGAAACTTGACCTTAACAATCACGTTGAAAGTTTTTTTTTCGTTTTTGTTTTTTAAATGCATTTGCAAAATTGCCCCTAGTATAGAAACTAGGGGTTCGAAGACAATGTCATGAAATGCATGCTTGTATGCAAATGCAGAGAAAAGATGTTGAATTCATGATATGCATTTTCCGGAAATGCCTTTTGTAGAAAGCGAATGGGCTTAGGCGTTCACCTTATTTGGAACATCTTTGACAATCACGGAACACGTGAAATGAGAAAACCCCCATGATTTTTTCTTTTTGAAACAAATCAAAACCATGTCGTTGATTTCTTTATCTCATGAGTAGTATTTCTTGAGCGTGTCAAGATTAAAGGGTGATGAACACTCATCGCCATCGAGAGTGGCGAGGCGAACAGCTCCACCTGAAAAAATCTGCTTGATTATGAAAGGTCCCTCCCATGGCGGCTGAAATTTTCCTCTAGGGTCTTGTAGCTCTCGGGTCTTTCTAAGAACAAGGTCCCCTACAACAAGATGCCTAGGTTTAACCTTCTTGTTGAACGCCCTTGCCATGCGTTGTTGATAAGCTTGTGTCTTGCATAGGGCATCTAGCCTCCGGTCCTCCATGAGTGATAGTTGGTCGTATCTGGACTTCAGCCAATCTTCCTCGATGACGTGGCTCTCCAAAAGAACCCTGAGAGTAGGCAATTCCAACTCAATGGGTTGAACTGCCTCCATGCCATATACCAACGAATAAGGAGTTTCGCCTGTAGAGGTCCGAGCGGTGGTTCGGTAACCCCACAGAGTATAAGGTAGCTTCTCATGCCAATCCCTATATGTTTGTGTGGCTTTCTTCAAGATTGAGATCACATTCTTGTTAGCAGCCTCGACTGCCCCGTTGGTTTGCGGTCGATATGGTGAAGACTTATGATGCTCGATTTTGAATTCTCTTAAAAGTTCGAGCACATTACCTTGAAAGTGTCGTCCATTATTGGAAATCATCGAATGGGGAACCCCGTATCGACTAATGATATTATTGCGAATGAACTTTGCCACGTGGGAGGATTTGAGGGTTTTGAATGAAGAAGCCTCAACCCACTTGGTAAAGTAGTCGATAGCGACCAATATGAATTCATGGCCATTGGATGCGTGAGGGTGGATTTTCCCAATGATGTCAATTCCCCATGTAGAAAATGGCCATGGAGAAGTCATGTTATAGAGGAGAGAAGCTGGAGTATGCTTTAGATTAGCATAAATTTGACACTGGTGACACTTCTTGACGAACGCAATGCAATCCTGTTCCAAGTTCTGCCAAAAGTAGCCTAGCCGAAGAACTTTCTTAGCAAGAGCCATGCCATTCATGTGGGAACCGCAATTCCCAGCATGCACTTCTTCCATGATGGTAGTAGACTCCGCCTGATCTACACAAAGCATGTTTTGTCCATCAAAAGATCGTCGATAGAGACATCCCGCCACAACCACATAGCTAGTGGCAAACTGACGGAGAGCGCGACGCTCTTTCTTCTGAAAGTGGGCAGGGTATTCCCCCTTTCGATATATGATTGAATGGGCTCGAACCAAGGTTTGCTTGAGATACTAGCGTTAGCCACCACTAGTTTCTCATAGATGCGATTGCACCTCTTTTGGATTTTGAGTGGCTTGATCTTGATTCCTTCGGGGATCTGAGTCATTGCCGCGAGAGTTGCAAGGGCGTCAGCGAAACGGTTCTGACTCCTTAGAGCATGGATGAAAACAACACTTTCGAATTTGGCGATTAAACGCATGAGAAAAGAATGATAAGGTTTAAGATTGTCGCCTTTGACCTGCCAATCCCCATTGGCTTGTGAGATTACAAGATTCGAGTCTCCAATAACCTCTAATCTGCTAATCCTCTTCTCGCTAGCTAACTTGATCCTAGCAATGCATGCTTCGTACTCAGCCTCATTGTTGGTGACACTATAACTCAACTTAACAGAAGTAGGATTATACGTGCCAGCAGGATCGATCAAAAGGATACCAATGCCGTAACCCTGTCTGCCCGACGCACCATCGAACATTAACTTCCATGTTTCGGATTGAACAACCATGATCTCATCATCTGGAAAGACCATCTCTTCGTCATCGTCTCCAACGGTGATTGGTTGATCAGCTAGGAAATCAGCCACTATGCTCCCCTTGATTGACTTTTGCACGGTATATGTGATGTCATATTCTGAAATCATCATCATCCATTTAGCAAGACGCGGCGAAAGAAGAGCTCTTTGAAACAAGAAACGAATGGGATCGAGTCTTGACACTAGCTTGATTGGGTGGGCTTGCATGTAGTGGCGCAACCTCTTTGTTACCCAGGCTAGTGCCCAACAGACTTTTTCCACAGAAGAATAGTTCAACTCGTAACCGGTCATCCTTTTGCTGAGGTAGTAGACAGCTACTTCCTCTTTGTTCTCGTTCTCTTGGGCCAACATGCTCCCCATGGATGACTCGGTGATGGTGAGATAAAGAATCAAAGGAACTCCTGGCCTCGGAGACATGAGGATAGGAGGGGATTGCAAATAAGCTTTCACCTTATCAAAGGCGTGTTGACAAGCGTCACTCCAGACGAATTTTTGATCCTTCTTCAGAAGCTTGAAGAGAGGATCGCAAGTGGAAGTGAGTTTACTGATGAAGCGACTAATGTACTAGATTTTCCCGAGAAATCCTCGAACCTCTCGCTCGTTCCGGGGTGTTGGCATGGCCGTGATGGCTGCAATTTTGCTAGGGTCGACTTCTATTCCTCTGAGTAATTAGAAATCCCAGCATCTTACCGGCAGTAACACCGAATGTGCATTTCTTTGGATTTAAACGAAGTTGGTATTTCCGAATCCTTTGAAGGAACTTCTCTAGGTTTACAATGTGTCCCGCTCGATTCCTAGATTTGACAATCATATCATCGACATAGACTTCGACTTCCTTGTGGATCATGTCGTGGAGAATAGTGGTGGCCGCCCTCTGATACGTGGCTCCAGCGTTCTTCAGCCCGAAAGGCATTACGCGGTAGCAGAAGGTGCCAACTTCAGTGATAAAAGTAGTTTTTTCTTTGTCCTCAGGCGCCATCAAAACTTGATTATAGCCTGAGAAACCATCCATGAATGATAGGAGCTCATGACCAGCCGCGTGGTCAACCAACACGTCAATGTGTGGGAGTGGGAAATTATCTTTGGGGCTAGCTTTGTTGAGATCACGGTAGTCCACGCACACACGGACTTTTCCATCTTTCTTAGCCACGGGGACCACATTGGCGACCCATTCTGGATATTCGACAACATCTAAAAAAGTCGGCTTCCAATTGTTTCTGCACCTCTTCCTTAATCTTGTCGACCATATCGGGTTTCATACGCCGGAGCTTCTGCTTGACGGGCTTGGCATCCGGGTACAACGGAATACGATGTTGGACAATTTCGGGGTCAATGCCCGGCATGTCTTTATAGGACCATGCAAAGATGTCTTTGTTAAGCTTCAACAACTCAACTAGATGATGACGCTCGTTTTCATCTAAGCTTTGGCCTATCAAGACAATTTGTGGATCCTCTCCCGAATTCAAATTAATTTCAATTGTTTCTTCCGCAGAAGAGACTGGATTCTCATTTTCTAAAAATCGTTTCATTTCAAACGGAAAATCGTTATCAGCAAACGTATCATTTGAATTCAAAGTAGCATCATGCATTGCATTAAAATGGACATTAGAATCCTCAACAACAACATCCGACTCGGGAATGAAAGGAGAGGGAGAATCAACCAGAGTTTTAACAAGATGGAAAGGAATGAAGAAGAAGAGGAAGCAACAGAAGAAAACTCTTGTTTGGTGAACTTCTCGGATATGACCTCTTCAATTATTATTTTCCTAGTGTCGAGGACAAGTGCCATGGTGGATCTAAAAACTTGTTTAGATGTGGGTGCCATCTCTTCATTGTCACTTAAATCGTCTGAGTCGGAATTGATCAATACATCAGGGTCGGCTTCCATTGAGCATGGCCTCGGAGCGCTCCTTGACGGCTTCCGACTTAGCAGGGATGTATGGGGATCTCAGAAAAGCTCCCTAAGTCCACCTGTGAAATATGATTCTTCTTACTATCGGAATTGATGTCAATGGTCCCCTCTACTATTAGCTGATGAAGCGAAAGTGCATAAACAATGGCATTAACATGTTCCGCGGGAATCAAGACAGATGTAGCGGTCTCCCACATGTACTGATAATCGAAGTAGAGCTCCTAAGAGGAGGGACTCTTATTGTTGGGAGAGACGTACCTTCACAAAGATGTGTGGACCATGCCGAATTGGCGAAATAAACGGGCGATGTCGTAGATGTTGATCACTTCCAACTCTAGAATCATGATAAACGGGAGACCACCCATCTAGAACCTCACGACATCGAATTGATACTACAAGATGATGAAAAGAATATGATGGTCGTTTGAGATACTGGTCACCATCATGGTCTTAGAAAGTCTTGTCCGCTGCATGAGGCGAATATAGGGTAAAGATAGGGTGAGGAGTTGAGCGAATATTGCCTATCCATCACTCAAACAATAGCACGAGGGGAGACCCCCACTGAGAATAGTGAGTCGGTCCCGAAGAGAACACTTGGAGACCCTGAAGGGTCTTGACCAGGAAGAGACCGACTAGGCTCTGAGTGTGGGTTTCCACAAGATGGACGACCCCAACGAGGCGAAGTGACAGGAGCGTCCCCTTAGAGGGACGTAGTAAGAAATAGGCAACCAATATGAGCATGTCCTACCTACGATGGACTGTGCAATATAAGCGCGAGTACACCCGGAGAAGTTAAGAAGTATGTGTCTTGTCACGTAGTCGAGTGGGGGATCAGCAACAAGTCCTCAGATGTGGGCCGAAGAATGGCTTGGAAGTCTTCCATAGTAGGGCATATGTGCACCCCACCAATGATGAATGCCCGGGATGTTGTGCTCCAATGTCCTTGCATGTGCGCCATTAGCCGCTCGTCTGTCATGGTGCTCATCAAATGTAGAATCTTATTCACACCAAAGGGTGCAAATGTGAGAGCGTTGCCTTTGAACAACTTTCTAAAACTCCTTAGACTTTCTTCTGATATGTGCATGACGCTCTTGGAAACACAAGTTTATTAGACTCTCACGTTTTAACACCCCTTTTCTCTTTTCGTTTTAAGGTTAGCCCTATAAGTGCCTACGTTTCCACTAACATGCTCAACATTCATCTTTTAAACACTGTGGTTGGCTTACAGCATGGAGGACACTGTAATCAAGAAGAAGTAAGATGAGAGAGACTAATGTATCTCAGTGTTTCAAGCGATACATTTTTGGGCACACAGCCTGTCGGTGTAGTTAGTATCCTATAGATACTCCTTGACTACACGACTTCGAAGTAAAATGAGCGTTTGAGCCCGTTCATGTGCAAACAGTGTTTATGACAACGCTTCTGTTTGCACACCCCTTCAATTAAAAGCGTCGAGCTTTGTCGAGTTTTACCCTCGTGCAATTTAAGCAACTAAGCAATCAAGCAAATGTGAATACAAGATTCACATTATTCATGGGTTCTCACACCCTCAAGCAAAATGTTGTGAAGTTATAAACGTAACATCCTTCGGAAATTTTGTGGTAGTTTGGCCAACTACATGTTTTGAGCTAAACATCTTAGGTAATCCCCAGCAGAGTCGCCAGTTTTCTGTACGCGTTCATTTCCGTTCCCTTCCGATTTTCTCTGGCGCGCGTGCCCATTTTTTATTTAATTGATTGGCATACACTCCCTTTTTTTCCGAATTGAATTGGCCCGTACAGGTTTTAAATCGACACACTCGCAAATGTGTCGATCTAATTGACTTGAGAGTCGCCACTTTAGTTTACTTCCCAAAGAAACTAAAGAAAAGAAAAATCAGAGATTCATTTTAAGAGTCCGGTGTTTGGTTACGTATTAGGAAAGGGCCTACGGCGCTATGTCCTATACGCCTGTCTTTACAGACAGTCTCTACTCCTATGTAATTGGCCATATGATGTTTGAAAGATTATTATGTTTTCATTCTGAGTTCAGAACTCTTTTGCTTGTGTGAGAAAATCTTAATCATTTGCAAGGGACTAGTCCTATTCATAGGGTGTTTGAAGAGGACAAAGTATTGAAAAGCATTGAAGCATTGAAAACATTGAAGCATTGAAAAGCATCGAAGAGCATATAGCAAAGTTCTCAGGAAAAACAAGAGTCACGATTCCAGAGGAAGGACGTACAAGTATGAACGACAAGGACAAAGTATCGGGTTGAAGATTGGAAATATTATGCTCTTTGGACAAAGGAGAGAAGATGATAAAATAACTCAAGGTCCCAAGTGTTCCCCATTTTTTTCTTAGAATTTTCAGAGTTAAGGGAAACTCTGAGTACAACTCGTTAAAATGAGCCATTTTAAAAAATAATTCCCAAAATTCCCAAAACTTTCATATGATAGTCGAAAATATTATTAGGAGCTCATAAGAATCGTGTTTGGAATTTTCGGAGTTATAGAACCCCCCGATATGACACTACAAAGATAGACATTTTTCCAAACGGGCCCTAAAAATTCCGGGAAAAATTATTTTCGAAAAAAAATAATATTTTGGAGTTTTTGGGAAAATTTGAGAATTTTTTTAAAGTGGTTTGAATGTTAGAATCCTCATTTTAAAGTCGTTTGTAAAACTTGAGAAACAAACAGGGCCTTAAGTTTATTTTCATTTTTTTTTTTGAAAGTTTTAAATTAAAATAAAAGGAAAAGAAAGTTTAGGGGTCCAATTAGAATATCAGGAAAAGATCAGAGACTACTTTAATTTCGAATTAATAAATTAATTCGAAATTAAAGTTATCAGGCTTATTTAGAAATAAAAGAGACCCAAGGGTCTCTTTGAAACTTCAACAGAAGTTGAGGGAAACGCAATATAACAAAACAAAAACAGAACTCCAGCAAATTAGCTTGTTTTTGCATTGCATCAGCTACTACAGCAGTAACGCTCAATATCAACGATTTACAGACCATTATGTCATATTCTTGGGCTTTGTCAATAACCACCACCCCATAAAATTCTGATGCGAATCTGAAGAATTGAGCACACACTTCAAAGTTTTTCTCCTTTCCAGCTAACCTGCGAACAATCCTAATTGCAGAACTAGCAGTAACATGGAACTTTCCCAGAAGCACCAAAAATATCTCCTTTACAGTCTCAGCTCCTACTGCCCCAGATGCCTGGAAGTAAGCCTCCACCACTGACACCCAGATCACCTCAGGAATCTCCTTCATTGCTGCCATTCCTCTCAGCTCCTTCTCTGCCTCGCCATGCCGTCCTAACCCCAACCATGCCTTCATTGTCAACACACTCAAACTTGGATGATCATCACCACCATCATCTCTCAATACCCTCACACACTTCAACACACTGTCGAACTCATCCTTCGTGCTATTACATGATGTTATCACCAATATTCCATTTGGTGCTACCAGTTTCGATACTGAATCCCAATACAAGACCCTCTTTATGGAGCCATCTGGATGTAATCCAATAGCATCAAGAGTTCCTTTATCCATCACAAGTTGAAATTTTGATTCCAGCTTTGTCTCAAGTACATCGACAACCAAGAACTTAACGTTTGTGTATCCATCACGCTCAGAAAGTTTTTGAGCAAGGTCTACTGCAGCTTCACTGTAATCAGTACCTGTAAGACTGGAAAACTCCAGCTTAGAGAGTTCTTGGAGAAGCAACCCGTTGCCTGTGCTGTCATCAAGAACATTCCAACCAGTAACATCTTTATTAATCTGTTCAACAGGACCAGATTTACCATCGATGTGATTTTGAAAATGCCTTTCAGATATGTCTGAGCATAAAGTTTTTGTCCAAGAAGCAACAGTTTCCATGACATTAGCCCCAAACCACACTTCACCAGAATGTCCATGTTCACGGAAATCAACCAGTTCATCTGCATACGCAGCATCCAAATAACTCTGGAAGCCCAACATCGATGTAATAGTTTCAGCATCTGGTTCCTCCTTATCCGAGTTGTAATCGGAGGTGGCAGGGAAAGCAGAAACAGAAAGCGCCTCGGAGGCATCAGCATGACGTTGATCGTCGTCGAGAGTACTACCGTACTCGCTCTTAATAGACCATGAGTCGGCTGCGATAGATCGGTCGTCGTCAGAGATCAGATCATTGGAAGCATACGCGACGGCGGCGGTTACTCGCGCCTGTGATAGCTCTGGTTCTTCAGGTTGTTGCAATCGAAGTCCAGCCATATTCAACAGAGTCCAGCTAGAGATATGAAGAACTCTTCTTCACAACGAACACAGAGAAAATGGCAATAAACGTCACAAAGGATTTAGAAAATAGATTTTAGGTTTCTCAGTTGATCCTTCTCTCTCTCTCTAGCTCCATCAGAGAAGAAGGGTTCAAGCGCCTGACGTTGGATATGAGATCTGTATCTTGTTCAATGGTAGATCATCCATTGTCTGTCTTGACGACGAGAGAAAGAGAGAGAGAAGGGACTGGTTTCTAATCCTATCTTCAATTCTAACTACTCCTAATCAAAGATCTATCAGCCTCAATCTAACAAATATCAGCCAAGCATTCAATCAATTGGAAATAACTACAGCAGCAAAGGAAACATACTTGAAATTTGAATGAAACAAACTGTAATCACACTTCTAATCATCAAGCGGCATCGGTGTTCATAACCGATGCCTCCAATCAACATTTCAAGAACATCATTCAGTTTAAATGTTTACCTGATTAGCAAAGGGAGATGAAAACAAAATGAATCAGCCGGATTCGAAGAAGCTTCAGCCAAAGTTTCTGCCGTTCTTCGCGTTCGTCGATCCAATCATCCAAGGAAATGAGCTCGGATTACTCCTTCTCCTTCTTCAACAATGGAAGCAATATCAAAACTCTCTCACATTTTGTAACCGCTCGTCTCTCTCCTCCCAGAACTGAAAAACTGCTCTCTTTCTCTAAAACTCCTCCACTCCAAAACTCACTTCCCCACTCATCTTCCCCCTCCTTTTTTAATTTTATTACAGGGGTTCATTGTAATTAGCCCAAAAATTGAAGGGCACGCTTGGAAGAAAAGAAAAAATATATATTTTCCCTTTTTTTTTTCTTTTCGTTTTACTCCTTTTCCATTTTTCTTTCTTTGCACCTTCACACTAAACGAATCACCCCGGTCGCGTTTTTGCTCAGAAAATTGTGAAAATTTTATGGTCAGTTCTTAACACCACGAACATGAATCTCCTTTTTGAATGAACCCAAACGGACTTTCCTATCCAAAGTTATGGTATTTTAAAGCCACCCCTCCATTTCAATCTTTTCAATCCCGCGGTTTTCACTTTCATAACTTTAATAGCCCATAACTTTGTGCACAGAGCTTTCCTCACAATGAGGTTGGTACCATTGGACAGGCAAGACTCTTGCCTACATCCCCATGTTCTCCTTTGCTTACGAAATGGTCTGTGTTGGTCAGGAGACTAGCCTCACAAAAACGTATCAGTTCACGCATCACCTTCGCTGCGGGCGACTTGGACTGAGCTTCAGGGAGAACTGGGAGAAGTATTTGGTGTCGTTGGAAAGGTAATTCAAAGGGCTTTCCAACGGTAGCTCATATACTGAAGATGGATCAATGGTGCAAAAGATATGATTTTTAGAAGTGCAACATAGCTTCAGCTAGCTCCCAGGACTTGAATCGGTAGTTTTTTCCTTCTTTTTGAGCATTTTCTGCACAAATTTGCAAACAATAACATTATACTCAAAATTCAAGATTTTTCAAAACGTACAACATGAACGTGTCACGGGTTGGGAAAACAGAGTCGTTATGAAACTCGACATTTGGATCGTTATCTTTTAAGCTTTACCGGGTCAGTTTTCCACGAGGTGATTCTATTTTTGTTTTCCCGGTTCAATAAACAAACATGAGTATTATTTTGGGCCGGGTTTTTCTATTAGGTATCTAGGGTGTAAAAATGGGGTGTCTACAACAACGAACATGCAATCTGATTTTGCAGAGAGAGAAATTGTTCTATCATCTTGCTTACTGAATTCAAGCCTTCGAATATTCATACTTTGAAGCTACTTTCTGATTGTACTGTGGGTGAATCAAGAGAGAGCTAGAATCAAAACACCTTTAGCTGAGTGATATTCTTCATCTTGTAATTGAACAGAAAGTGTTCTGTTCAATAGTGAGCTAAGTGTGTGTAAATTGTATTTGATTTGAATCATATTATAGTGAATCCTTCCGGTGGTTGGAAGAAGGGGTGACGTAGGAGAGTTTTTCCGAACATCCATAAACAAACTCCTGTGTTCTTTCATTTCTGTCATCTTTTCATATTTCATCTTGTGCTTCAAACCCAAGTAAACAATTCCGCCTTGAATCTATTTCAAGTGTTTACAAGTGTTTACGTAGAATAGAAAGCGAATTAAATCCTTAACAGGATTTCTTTCAAACCGTTTTTCATAAGTCTTCATCCTTAGCCAGACCCCCGTCTCTATCGATAAAGCCGATCCCATCAACCTACAAATCATGTGAAAAAATATTAGTCAAACCATTGGAGTTTATTATCATTAGAACTATATTCATTAGCAAAGAAAACATGTTTATCACAAATTTTGAATTTGAGATTGTTGTCAATGTAGTAGCACTTCACATGAAAATACATATCAAAGTTTCAGTAATTAAATTCACTTTATATGTATAAATCAAGCGTGCTCCGCTGAAGGACCTCCGCAGATGATCCCAACTCTTAATGATCTTCTTTTCCCTCTGTTCAACTCAAAAGTCTCTCCTTGAAAATTGGAAACAATCTACGTGCAGGGCTGGCCTTAGGGTAAGCCCGGCAAACCCCTGGACTACGGGGGCCCACTCCCTAGGGCAGCCCATTAAATAAAATAAAGAAGAGATTTTTAGTATTTTATAATCATAAAATGGTTTAACCTATTGGTTTAGGATGAAAATTTAAGTTTATCCTTTAGTCATGAGTTCTAATCTCACCAAAAGCTAATTTTGTAGGCTGAGGTAGCCCAAAAGTCGGGGCCGGCTCTGTCTCCGTGATATCGGTTCAGCAAAAAAAACAATAATATATAATGGATGAATAGATTAACAAATTTGGCTACATATTTGATCATCATTCACAAGTGCAGGGGAGTCTTATACCGAACTTTTGGTGTTAATTTTCAATGTAATTATTTAATTCCATTTGAAAATTTTAAATATTAAAAATGTTAAGTCTTATTAATTTAGGAACGGTACTGACGGAAGTTTTGTTTGATTTCGAACAAAAGCCTGAAAGTTAATTAACAATTTAATTTTAAATTCAATTATATTACATGTATGATTTAAATATTTAAATTTGAACATCTTAAATAATAAGTATTTAATACATCGTTAGAATGAAAGGGTAAAATAATAAAATTTTAAAATTAGCCAAAAATTTAAAGAATATACAGTAATTCTGACGGACACAAATGAGTAAGCACGATAGCCCTTTCCCGAATGTAACAAAACTCCGAATCAAAAACAGAATCTCTAAAACGTGTTTAATTACACAAACCAATTTCCTAATTTTAAAAATATTAGGTGGCGAATCTATAATTTAAAAAGTCAATTCCCGATTTATTTAAAATATTCAAAAATATTTTCTAAATTAATCCGAAAATAAAAAGACAATAAAAAAAATTAAATAGAGAACCTAGAAAATTTGAGACATCACATGATTAAAATAGGTTCAATATTATAAAGTATTGAGAATAATATAATAAACAGTAGTATTTATAAAATGACTTAAATAGCCCATTCACTATTATCTCAACAATTTATTTATAAAACAACTTAATAGCCCACTCACTATTATCTCAACAATTTTTCTAAAAATTATTACCGTAGGGCATAGAGGGGATGTCATGAGCATCTGTATCGTAAAATCAATTTTTGACATCATAAAAAAATAAACATGGTAGAATCTTGATCATCAAATATGACCAACCTAATTTATAATTTCATTTACTTTAGTTTTTATTTTTTTCATTTAAAAGAATTAGAGGATGGATAAATAAAATCTGACGATCACATTATCAATATACCCCGATTTCGGTGCTCGTTGGTTGCCTTGTCGAGGGTTTGAATCTTGAAAGATGTAAATTTAGCTTCTTCTGTGAAATATGGTAGTATAGGCTTTTAACTTTGGCTAAGGTGTTGACTAGTGATGCAAGTATCTCATTCGGGCAAGGATGTGATACATTACAACACGTTGCACGAGGTTTTATGTCATCCTTCGGATTAATAAAAACGGATGGTATCTCTTCCAGCACTTGTCTAGGGATTTCTCCACTAATTTTGTTTGGAAAATTCCCTTAGCACTTGTCTAGGATTTTCACCCTTTTTTTGCGATTTAATGTGCCTTGATCTCTCTCATTTTAGAACGAATCTCAGATCAAAACAATTTCGGAGTCTCACTTTGAGTGTCGCTTTTGGACCGTCTCAAAAGAAGACCGACTTTCCTTCTCTTATTTCAAACACATTTTGTATTACCCATTCAATTCTCATTTGAGAAATATTCAGATTTGTATTACCCATTCAAATACCGATTGAGAAATATTCAAATATTTATTACCCATCTCAATAATATTAAGCATATTTTTCGTTCTTCATTGATACAAAATGAGACATTATGAATATTATTAACAAACTAAAATGAATCAATTAGTCCATTAAATTTTGAAATAATCCCTTGAACCTAATTTGTTTTTTAGACCCTTCACGATTTAAAAAAAATTAAAATCACCCATTTTCCCAAAATTCATCTTTAAAATAAGTTCTTATCTAAAACAAATACATACTAATTGTTCAAGGACTAGTTTCCCAATTTGTTACACATGAATTGAAAATAAAGAAGAACAAAATGAGATTTCAGCAGTGGGATGAAGTCAAAAGATACTCCCTTTATCATTAAATAATTGAGGCCAGTGAAAAAGGTTGAAAGGTTAATGTACCGTAAGAGGTATAGCTATGCCACAAAATCGAACTAGAATAAGGTCCTCCGAACTCCTGATAATGTAATTTTTTATCCTTAATATTTGAAATTCATGGATTTTATGTAAATGTCGATTGATTGATCTGAAATTTGTTTGGCGATAAACGTGTGGAAAGTTAGTTTATCAAACCACAAAGAAGAGGGTGAGTGGTCTGAAATACCCTGTTAACGAAAAAGAGAATTCAAGGGTGAATAGCAATTAAGCAAGCCTATATTTGATCTTTCGATTTTAATTAACTTGTTAGGGTCACGTCAAAACTATAATAGGCCTCTTATTGATGGAGTGCATCATCACTCGTTTTTTATACCGAGTTAGCATTTCTCACATGCTTGATTATCCGCAATGCATTACTCCATTTATATGGTTGGTTGTTTTAGATACCCCTTTTGTTCGAATAGAATAAAAAATTCTTCAAAAGATATAACGAGGTCGCTTCAAGTTTGTTGAAAATACAAAACGTAAAAGACATATGAGGAGTGTTGTTCAGTCTCGTCCTTGTAATTGATCTTTAATTAGTTGATCTCTAGAGATCTGAAGTTGTGAATTATGATTATGATATCTTGTCATGAATTGAAGGTTGATGAATATGCGTGACCACCCTAAATCACGTATTTGTCCTTAACATCTCCGCATACTTGAGTTGCTTCGAGATATCATCTTTTATACATATGATAACATGTCAAAGCTCCATCAAACTATAATAGGTCTCCCATCAATGCAGTACATCATCTCTGAAATTTACATCAAGTTTGCATTTTCTGCATACTTGTCAATCCACAATACATTGCTTCATTTCTACGTGGTTAGCTTTTCTAGTTAATATTTTTGTTTGAATTAATTCAAAGGTTATTCAAAAGGATAAAATGAGATTACATTTGTCATGTAGAACATACAATGTATATGACTTTGGGTAAATAATTTCAGTTCTCATCTTTGTGTTTTTTATGATCGTTGTGTGGATCGAAAAATATCTTCATTTAGATGACATCGTCCTTGTCTCGAAGAAAGGGAAATTCAAAATGTCATGAATGCGTCTTATGGAGTGATGATCCTTCAATGCCTATAAGAAATACAAATATTGTGCATGTGAAACCTAATCAACTATGCGACTTTGGTGATTATTTCAATCAATGGATCTTGTTTTTGGTTCGTCATGAAGAACCTATAAATCTAGAAAGTTTGTGAAGAAGAGAAGTAACACCAATCATATGACAACTTGTGTCGTCATTTATGCATGTATGTGTCCTAAAGGGAAATAGGCACACACTTTCAAACTCGTCGATTTTAAAATGAAAGTATTTAAATGTGGGGGCTAGTATTAAGCAAGATAAACCATTACAAGTATTCAAACCTCGTCATCACCTTACAAATGCACACAATATGTTGCAAATTATAGAAAATGGTTTACATTCAATGGATAGATAAAGAAGATCTAGTCTTCTTTGAGCTCCTCATTTTCTCGTCATTTGGTCTTTCCTCTTATTCGTTAACTTTTACATGCCTCTTTTAGAAAGTTAACCATAAGTTTTAGATCTCTCTTAACGACCGTCATCATTTTTGTGTCGTTTCACTTGGAAGAATATGAGGCATATGATTTGTGGTTGATAATGCCTTTCATGGCTAAGGGCTTTTGACGTGGCTTGAGCGTTCGGGAACGAAGAACGACTCGGACTTAGGAATCATAACCGAGATTTTATTTTTATGGAGAAATCATAAGAGAGAGTCAACTTACCCCATCGGAGAGTATAAAAATCACCGGCTAAAAGGAAGCATCGTCTCAATTGGGAATTTCTATTCATCCCCATGATGCATATCCCTTGAAAGGGACCTCATCGTCGGGGAGAATGGTTGATCTCATGTACCTAGGTTCATTCTTTTATATCACCGCTCAAATTTGGAAGAGATCGTCATTCCTCATTGACTAATCTTAATACTATAGGTGTATATATGACGTCACAGAACGCACATCGTGTACTACCTCAAAATAAATGGCGATGTGTCCAAGATTAGAAGCAATGCATGTAGAAAGACGAAATTGGGTGATGTACCCTTTTTCGCCTTTATGTATTATTTTTGTCCTTTGGATTTTTTTTACTTTTTAGAATTTTTTTGAAGGTGTAAAATATTATTATTAAGAATGACTAGAAGTTTATTTCAAGATAATCATCCATTATTATCTCTAGTAGAGTCGCCAAAAAATGACCACTCCCAATAGTTTTTTTTACTTAATAATCGCACCTCATAACTCACCTAGTCGAGAAACTAAAATGGCAGGATCGACTAGAGTGCATTTAAAAAATATCGATTTAGACTAGATTTGACTTTTTAGAGTCACCACCTAATTTACTACTCGAGAAATTAGGATAAAAAAATATTTTGTGTGTTCAAACACATTTTAGAGAATTTGTTCCATGTTTGATACTTGGTTACACGTGAGAAAGGGTACTCACGCTATGTCTCACATGCCCATCAAACGATAGTCTCTACTTTAAACTTTTGGTCATTTAAAATAATATCATTTTACATCTTATTTATTTATCTAATCATAGGGCATTTGTCTAAGGTAATCCAAACCTAAACATGTGTCTAGTTTTGAATGATTATGTTTCTAGAGCATGCTTCTATTTCATATTATGATAAAAAAAAATAATTAAATTCAAACGTACCTACAAGATATGCCAAATAGACCACCCGCTACAAATTCTTTTGAAATTCAATTTTATGAGGAACATAAAATGTTAGCCTTTCAATAACAAACAAATCATTAAAAATCCAAAATCAAATAACAATATTAAGTTGGACTCACAGTTCCAAGCCTTCGAACCAATCGACCAATAAACAAACCCTAAATGAAAAGTGAACTAGAAAGTTAACATTTTCAAGAGAAGATTAAGCACTCTTCATATTTTATTTGGTTGTGGGATCTTTCAACGAGATCAAACGACGTACAAGAAAGATATAAAAGTTATAACGTCTACTATCACCATCTTAAATTAATTTAGGGGATCTTAAATTAATTTAGGGAGGAAATGTTTGCGTTCTCGAATATATCAATTAATGTTCAGTACTTTGTTACATGCGAGAAATTATATCGGCGCAACGTCTCACGTGCCCATAAAATCATGGTCTCTAATATAAACTCTTGGCCATTTTATACAAAATATTTCTTTTACACTTCGTTTATTTATTTCAACATAGTGTCTAAAGATAATCCAAATATAAAAATGCGACTAAATGTTTGTATTAATCTGTTCCTAGAACATATATCTAGGTTATAATAGTAATACAGAAGTAAACAGATAAAATCGATATAAATAAATTAATGTACGTGTATGCGAGGTCTCAATAATACTTGAAAATAAGATAATTGAGAGTTAGGAAAATAAATAAATTACAAACAAGACCTAAACAAATTTTTTTGTATATTTATATTGAAAAATAATTATTTAACACTTTTATATTTGGTTGGGATTTTTAAAATTTACTTGGGACTTGAAATGGCTAAAACAAATAATTTGCTAAATGTTTGAAAAGCAAAGATGTCCCAATGGATTATGATTTAACTGAGGGTGAGGTCAACAATGGGGTCGTGGATTGGAATTCCAGGTTGAAAGTGAAACTGGCGTATGGGCTTGGAGCTGGACTTTGGATTTGATGCACGGCATGACCCACAGACTTGAAGTATTAGCTTTAGCCTTTAGACAGAAAGTGAAGTCCCATTGCAGTATTAGCTTTGGGAATAAACATATAGGAATAAATTAGAACTCTTGATTTCAATTACACATGGAATTAAAACCCTGTTTTAATTCTTTTACATGTTAATTTTTGGAATCTTTGAAAAATCTCTCAATCCAATTTCTCGGGAAAAATTGGATTGCACTATGGAATGATCTTGGCTTGAAGTTGTTATAGTTATCTATGAAGTGGCTTGAAGTTGTTATAATTATCTTATTCATATATTTATATTTGTGATCGCGGGACTTCTTTTCAAATTGAATTTGATTGTCCCTAACGAGTTTTAGAGATTCCAAAAAATTCATCAAACACTACATTATCATCAATTTATGCATGAGAGGAGTCAGGATTTAAAATCTACCCGAGCTAATTGTTATTTTTTATATAAAAAACTCAGTATAACATAATAATAAAAACTAAGTATGCATACCTCTACGATTAAAGCTAAGTTCCCACTCGGTGCAAAGTATCATTCTGATTGGCTCCTCTTTATATCTCACGTTCACCATCAACGATAGAATTAACAATTTAATTAGATTGAACTGACTGTAACTCAGTATTGCATTTTGAAAATGAAATCAGATTGAAAATAGACGTTAGATTCGAAAAGAAAAGTTACATTATGGTAAGCTTTCGCAATCTTTAATTTCACACATATTATATTAGGATCTAATTCGGATAATTCTAATATACAATATTTTTATCAAATTATTTAAAATTATCAAAACCAACATATACATATTATGAATAATTTGAAATTATTAATAAATTCATACATATATATCTACACCAAATTATACATATTCTTAAAAAAATAAATTATGATACAATGGTTTGAATTATCAAATTAGATTCTAATTTAAATTGTGATAAATTAAAGTGTGTCCTAATTCATAATCTTTGAATCTTCTTTTTTTTTATGAAAAGAATGGTTCTTTCATTTTAATGAGTACATGATTTTTTTTCTGGTTGACGGGGAGTTGATAGTAAATGATAGTTCATCAATTTGGGATCATTAACTTTACAAAATAATAACATGATATCGGTTATTTTTATTTGATTATTTCTAATTTAATCTCTTCATAAAATTTAAAATATCATTTATGTAACTGACTTTACATTATGAATGTTTTTAAAATTCATATAGGTAGTTTGAACCATGTAGAGCTTGTCATTAGTGGAAAAACAAATGTGATATGGCAAAATGATATATTATTGACCCCACAACTCACTCCACGGATGAGTCCTAATTTTTTTTAAAAACCATCATTTTTTAAGAGCTTTCATAACAATGATGAACAAAAAAAAAGAATGAATCACCCTATATGATCCCTTAGGATCTCTCGAAAACCCTAAGAACTCCCATTAACAATTACAAAAAACTTAACGGTCGAGAGAAAAAATCTAATCTAACCAATTAATTTCGCACCCATTTTCATTTTGTCTATTACATTAAACAAAAACTCCCAATTGACATTATCATAAGCTTTTTCGATGTCTAAGTTGACAAAATCATATTGTTCACCTCTTAAATTAGTTTAGTCAATGCACTCATTGGCTATTAATATGGCATCATAGATTTGACGATCTTTGATGAACGTCATTTAATTACAAGATATGACGGTCTCTAACACCTTTCGCAACTTGTTGGCCAAACATTTTGCGACAATCTTATAGACAGACGAAACGAGACTGATAGGCCTAGAATTCTTCACATCAACCGTCCTTAGAGCTTTATGAATGAAACATATCAATGTAGAGTTCTAACTCTTTTCAAATGATAAAATTGATAAAATGATTAATTGCTTCCATAATTCCAATCTTAAGAAAAGGCCACGCCTTCTTAAAAAAATGCCAAAGTAAACTCGTCGTATCCCGACGCTTTATCACATCTACACCCCTTAATGGCCTCCTCAACCTCCTTCAACATAAAACGAGCCTCCAACATATCTTTTTGCGTTATACTAATTGAATCAAAAGTAATAACATTCAATTTAGGTTTGACCTTAAATGGCTCCTTAAACAAACCCTTATAGAATTTGAAAATACTCGTAGAGATTTCAGGTTCACTATTATGAACTTCCCCTTGATCGAAATCAAATTAATCACATTTTTTTGTTTGCGTTAGATATCCCATGAAAAAACTTGGTATTTTTTGTATACTATTATTCCAGATCGCACTTAAAGATAAAGCATTTGAATGGTAAATCTACTCTTAGGAACCGATCCCTTCACGCTTTAAAATGAAAGACGTTTGGCGAATCCTAAAATTGGAAGATGCATAGAAAAACCCTCGAAAGGGTAGGGAAAAGATTAATTCGAAGATGTGAGAGTGAGATGGACGAAATAAAAAATCGTACACTTTAATTTCCAAAATTTTGAACTCATTATGTGAGAATCATAATTCCTACTTCTATATAGAATAAATTTGAGATATACACAAAGTGGTAGATATGTGTGATGTGCATAATATGTTAAAAAATCAACCAATTTAGATCAGTATCCAATGCACGATTGACAATATACCAAAACGTGACAGAAAATATTAAGAAATTCTCAATTTAGGAACATTAAAGTTTTGGCTTATGACCTATTAAATTTAGAATTTTAAAAAAATATGCATAAAAAAAGTTATAGATATACATGTCATCTAGGCCGTGTCAAAATTTCAGAACAATTGACATTAAAATGAATTTTCAGTTAACTCTACAAGAAGGTCTATCAAATGCACTAAGGTAACAAACTCACCGATAGGGATGTAAATGAGCCGAGCCGAGCCGAACAGTATCAAGCTCGAGCTCGGCTCGTCTGTTATATATTCGGGCTCGAGCTCGGCTCGAGCTCGTTTCGAGCTTTTATAATCGAGCTCGAGCTCGGCTCGTATGAATTTAATTGAGCTCACGAGCCGCTCGTATTCGGCTCGTTTAAAGCTCGTTTAGAAAGCTCGTTTAGAGCTCGTTTAAAAAGCTCGTTTATGAGCTCGTTTAAAGCTCGTTTATAACTTAAACAATGAAATGAATGCAACATTAAAGTAAAAATTGTAAATATACTTTTCAACTGCTATGTGTAACAAATTAGTGGAAATAAACTATCAAAATGATAAAACACTAGCTAATAACATAATTACAAAAAGCATTTTGCTTTAGTTTTAGAATACTTCTAAAAAGGCCATAACACACAAATATTATAAAAAATATTTTGCTATTATCAAAAGTATTTTGCAATCATCTAATAAGATAAAGCATCTTGCTTTAGTTGGAGTATACTTCAAAAAAGACCAAAAAACTTGCATATTATCAAGAGCATTTTGCTCTCCTCCAGCAACATCTTACCATTATAGATTACTATCACAAAATCAACATACCTATATCATAAATAACACATCATCAGTATTCATTATTTTCATTTCATAATATGATTACAAAATAAATAAATATTTAACACTAGACAATAAAATAAAGGATTATGTTATAAAGCATTTTGCTTAGTTGTAGTATACTTTGAAAAATGTCATTACACTATCATATTATCAAAAATATTTTGTTCTCAATTCTCATCCAGCAACATCTTACAATTTATTATCACAAAATCAACATACCTACATTATATATAACACATCATCATCAAGGTTTAATGCAAAAAAAACTTCAGTCTATTAAGAAGCAGCAAACAAGAAGAAAGAGGAACTTACAAGTTACAAGTATAAACTACACTCCAATCTCACAAATAGTAGGACTCCAAATTTCAATTTTCTGCAAATCATAAACAGTGAACAAAAAAGTCAAGTTAAAATGAAAATCAACATAATGATGCAAGAAAACGCAATCTTTTTGCTAGTCAATATATTTTAACTATTGCATAAATAAAAGGATATCAAATATACACCATAGTAATTAGGCTTACCGATTCCATCACCTGAATCAAAAATATGTCAACTGGACAGTTATTAGGGCACAGTTAATTCTAGATCCCTTCAATACTAATAAATCGTTCTACAGTTTTAACCAAATGACCAATTTCAGGTAATGGAATCGATCAGGAGCAAATTCATTCACTCTACTTTCCCCTTGAAATAAAACCCTCCTCAAAAGACAACTTAGCACAACAACAGGATCCATTAATGAGCAATGAAAAGTATGCAGCTAATGATATAATTTACATCTTAGTTCGTCCATCCGAACCAAAAACGAAAGAGATTTCTGCAGAAATCTTAGGCAGGTATCGGATCTACTAGACAGATCATTCATTCTACTTGCTCGATTCAGAGCATAAAAGATCATATATATATATGATATTCTTTTAAGAACATTTTTAAATCTCAGACAGGAATCGGATCAACTAGACAGATCATTCTACTTGATCGAATCTGAACAGCAAAAATCATATATTATAAATAAATTACCTCAAACCCTAATATCAGTATAGAATTCATGTAGATCTACAAAATTCATACAAAGCTGAAACATGGAATGATTGAAATCTTATATCAAAACATTAAAGACACGTCCGTGGAGAGAAAAGAAAAGCGAGAAAACCTGGACAGCAGAAAAAGCAAAGAGATCAATACACAGTGTAGATTCCTAGCAAAGTGTCTCGAAATCTTGTACGCAATCTAGTCAATCCCTTCTCTTTCTAGTCAACTAAGAGCATGATGAGAATGGTGGGAATAATAAACTCTTTTCTTTTTCCTTGTGAGCTGCAACCTTGAAAACCTAGACGGAAGAGAAGAGAGAGTTATGAGAGATAGAAGGATGAATGACCCTCTTTCAGTTCTTCTACATAGTTCTAGAGGTATCTTTTAAAAAATATATATTTATTAATTTAAATTTAATTAAAGATTATTATTATATTAATTATTTTAATATATATATATATATTACTTAATTTTTTTTTTATAATTTATATAATCGAACATGTTCGTGAGCCTATTAACGAACTTGTTCGCGAGCCTATAAGCGAGCCTATAAACGAACATGTTCGTGAGCTTACAAGCCGAATATCGAGAAGCTCAAGCTCGGCTCGTTTAAATTTTCGAGCTTTTAAACGAGCCTAAGCTCGGCTCGTTAAGATTAACGAACGAGCTCGAACAAGCTTTTTGCCGAGCCGAGATTCGAATAGCTCGCGAGCAGCTCAGTTCATTTACATCCCGTCACCGACTAGCATTTATTTTATTTGGTTGCGGGATCTTCGAGCGAGATCAAACGAGGTCGAGCAACTTCGGATTGAGGCTAGGAGTCCCCTTCGGCTATGTTCCTCATAAGATCAGCTAAGAGCCTCCCCTTTTTTTCAACCCCTCCTTTTTTTCAACCCCTCCTTGCCTTTTGTTATTGTCATCTTTCCCTTTATGTATCGTGATCCACGAGGCTTTAAATAAATCCCCCAAAGACCTCAATCAAGCTATATATTTGGTCCTTTTTTCATCATTAATTCTGCAAGGCCTAATTTGGTTTAGGATCTAGGTGGCATGCTGCGCTTATACCTCGTTTGACTTGGCGTTCAATAATTTTTTTTCCTGTAAAAACAAAACCAAACACAAATTAATTAAGTAGATAAAATTCATTTATTTTGTTGGTTTTATTTACTACTTTAAATTTATTTAGATAGACCTAAATTTAATTATAAACTTAGGGGTACAATATGAGTGTCTACACTCATCTTAGACCTACGAGTACAAGAGGTCAAGGCTCTGTAGGAACGGTCCGTCTCGCGAGTTTATGGAGGTGTTTTATTTGGAAGGGCTGTTATGTTAGGGAAAGGTAGACTAATAATTAACAAGAAATTATCAAAATAAAATCGAAATTATTTTATCTGGTATAATTATTATTTTATAAATTATGAAGCTCTATATGTATATATATTTTTTCCCTCATTTATTATAGTCTTTTTTCTTAATCATAATTTTATTATTGTTTAAATTATAACAAAAAAAAAATACAGTAAATTATTTTGATTTTTGACAAATTTAAAAAAGTTATAACGGGTCTAGTACTATCAACATCTTTAATTAATTTAGGGGGGACATGTTTGTGTTCTCGAATATTCCAATTAATTAATGTTCCGTGTTTAGTTACATTTGAGAAATTACATCGGCGCAATGTCTCACGTGTCCATAAAATCATGATCTCTAATATAAACTCTTAGCCGTTTTATAAAAAAAAAAAAAAATCTTTTACACTTCGTTTATTTATTTTATCAAAGCGTCTAAAGATAAAACCAAATATAAAAATGCGACTAAATATTTGTATCTAGAAGATATATCTAGGTTATAATCGTAATACAGAAAATAAACAGATAAAATCGAGATAAATAAATGTACGTGTAGGCGAGGTCTTAATAATACTTAAAAATAAGATAATTGAGTTAGGGCACTTGCACCAAAAATGCTAAATTTTATACCTAAAATAATATTAAAAAATATATATATCTATTTTACAACATCTCAATTCAAAATACTCTACAGCAGCATTTCTATCTATATACCTATAACATTAAAATATTTATTTTTTGCAAAATTAAAAAACAAATTGTAACTACTTTTTAAAATTCAAACAGCTATATTCCAACGCCTATATTTCAAATTCAAATCCAACGCCTATATTTCAATTTCAATTTCAAATTCAAATTTCAACGCATATATTTCATTGGCATGTTCTATAAAAAAAATTGAGATTCAAATTTCAAATTCAAATTTCAACGGCTATTTTCCAGCGGTCATATTTCGAAATCCAACTATAAATAAAGTTTTTGTTCATTCATTCTTCACCACAGTTTAAGCTTTATCCTACACAATGAGTGGCAACAATAATTTTTTGAGAGATTATTTGTACGGATGCGATGATGACGATGATATGATTCAAATTCTAGCCTTCAAACGTGAAAGAGAAAAACTCGAGGCACAAGGTGAAAACTCCCGACAATCACGGACATCTATTGATCGTGACACTCTGCAAGGGCATCAACGCTTATTCAATGATTATTTTGCTACACCGCTAGTTTTTCCAGATCAAATATTTCGTAGGAGATTTCGAATGAGATGTGAGTTATTCATGCGGATTCACTCGGCAGTGGAAGTACATGATCCATACTTTCAACAAAAAATAAATGCGGCTGGAAAATTAGGTTTGTCATCTCTTCAAAAAACAACTGCGACACTGCGGATATTGGCGTATGGGGTAACGGATGATTTCATGGATGAGTATATACGGATTGGAGAAAGCACAACCCATAAAAGTTTGAGGCACTTTGTTGATGCAATCATTGATATATTTGGTACAGAGTATCTACGAAAGCCAAACTCGGATGACATTGCAAAATTGCTTCAAGTCGGTGAAGCTCGTGGCTTTATAGGAATGTTGGGTAGTATCGATTGCATGCATTGGAAATGGAAAAATTATCCAACTGCTTGGAAAGGTATGTTCACAGGTCATTGTCATGAACCTACACTTATCTTAGAAGCTGTAGCATCTTACGATTTATGGATTTGGCATGTATTCATTGGGTTATCGGGATCACATAATGATATCAATGTGTTAGAACGATCACATGTGTTTTCTGAAATAACAATAGGCGAGCGCCCTTCAGTTAACTACTCGATTAATGGTCACGACTACAATATGGGTTATTATGTAGCTGATGGGATCTATCATCTATGGGAAACATTTGTCAAAGCAATTACATTACCATTGAATCGTAAGACCAAATATTTCACTACTGCTCAAGAATCTTTTAGAAAGGACGTTGAACGTGCTTTGGGTGTGCTACAAGCCAAATTTGCAATTGTCGGTGGTCCTGCACGGTTTTATGACCGTGCCACAATCAAGAACATCATGTTGGCATGTATTATCACGCACAATATGATTGTTGAGGATGAGCAGGAAGTTCACCAACAACCGAATATCTCTAAATATAAACAAATTCCTTCAAGTCCTCCGATTCCCATTGTAACACGCACTTATACTTCAGAACTTATGAACTTTATGCAATCCCTCCAACTCGATTGAGGTGTTCAAATCGTTTGTTTCATATAGGTAAAAATCACCGCTCAACCCATCATCAATTACTCTCGCCATACGCATAATTCCAGAAATGTCATTATTCATACCTATGTATCCTACAAACGAGATTAATCATTGATTTCCTAGAGAGATCGAAAACAATTTATCATTCACTCCTATAACAAGCCAAGGAACTTGAGTAGATATAAAAAAAGAAAACGAACAGAAATTTCAAAAGCAAAATCTACGATCTAGGAAATAGGCCCTAGAAAACAACACACAAAAAAAAAGAGAGGGGAAGACGGGATACCTGGTTGGAAAGCTAGAAGAGGTCAAAATCTGTATCTTGAGAAAAACTAAGGAACTTTTCACTCATGCTGATCACTGTAGAGCTTTAACGTTTTCTAGATCTCTCTATAGCTCAAGCATCTCTTATCGTTATCTCTTTTCATCTCTATAGCTAAAGTTTTGAAGCTTACGTTTGGAGGAGAAAAGAACTTATAGTGTTGGAAAGAACCTATGCTTTCTCCGCTATGTGAAAAAAAAGATGAGAGAGAATAATGTTCCCGCCAGTTTTGAGAAAAAAAGATGAGAGAGAATAATATTGCCGCTAGTTTTGAGTATAGAACATGAAAAGTGGTGTTCTATATATAGAACACTACTTTTTATTTGGACTAAATTTTTTTGAAGTATAGCTCATTTGATGTAGATCAAATTTGTTGTAATTTTTACTTTTTTATTTCTATTTTAGATATAGAACACCTAATAGAACATCTACTACAAGTGCCTTTAGAAAAATAAATTAATTACAAAGAAGACCTAAACAAATTGTTGTTTTGCATTGCTGTTGGAAATAATTATTTAACCATTTTATATTTTATTGGGATTTTTAGAATTTATTTAGGACTTGAAAATGGTTAAAATAAATAATTTGCTAAATGTTTGAAAAGCAAAGATGTCCCAATGAATTATGATTTAACTCGTGGGTCAGGTCAACAATGGGGTCGTGGATTGGAATTCCAGGTAGAAAGTGGAACTGGTCGTATGGGCTTGGAGCTGGAATTTGGATTTGATGCACGGCATGACCCACAGACTTGCAGTATTAGCTTTAGCCTTTAGACAGAAAGTGAAGTCCCATTGCAGTATTAGCTTTGGGAATAAACATATAGGAATAAATTAGAACTCTTGATTTCAATTACACATGGAATTAAAAACATGTTAAAATTCTTTTACAAGTTTTGAGGAAATCTTTGAAAAATCTCTCAAGTGATGAAATCCAATATCTTGGGCAAAATTGGAATGGTTCATTCAGGTTGAAGTTGTTATTTGTAACGTTTTTCCTTTAGTATAGGAATTAATATCAACCATCAGTTGTTTGTGGTTTATATTAATTCCGTTATATCACATTTATTTTGCAGTTACGTTTAATTAAGTTAGGTGTTTATGTTTTATTGTTTTCAACATTTTATAGTTTTAGTCTTTTTCATTTTGCTGTCATCTTTTCATCTTTTCATCTTTATCTTTGACAATAAGAAATCTCTCATCATCTGTTTTACTATACTTCATTGTTCATCAATTTCTTGCATTCCGCGCAACAATTGGTATCAGAGCGGGTTAGATCCGATTAGATTATCACTATTTGTTTTCTGGCGAGAAGATGTCTTCAATGAATCTGAAAATCGAAAAATTCACAGGGCGAAATAGTTTTGGTCAATGGTAAATCAAAATGTGAGCTTTGCTTAAACAATAAGACGTTTGGGCACCATTGTCGAAGGAAAAGGCGAAGATAGTTGCAGGTCCTGGAAAGGAGTCTTCCTCTAGTAAAATCACTACTAAGCTTGAGGTCTTGGAAGAGAAGGCACACTCAACGATTTTACTCTGTCTGGATGATGAAGTGATTACTGAGGTATCATATGAAGATACCGCAATCGGTCTGTGGTCGAAGTTAGAAGCTTTGTACATGACAAAGTCACTAACTAACAAGTTGTTATTAAATCAACGTCTGTTCAGTCTTCGTATGCTTGAAGGTAAGTCTCTTAGTGAACATCTTGATAAGTTAAACACTATATTACTTGAATTGAGAAATATAGATGTTAAGATCGAAGATAAAAATGATGCATTAATTCTGTTGGTATCTTTACCCAACTCGTTTGAAAATTTTGTTCAATCGTTCATTGTGGGTAAAGACTTCGTAACTCTAGAGGAAGTTCGTTCAGCACTTCATACTAGAGAACTGCGCCATAAGGCGAGCGGTGAAATTGTAGACAGTCAAGCATCTGGGTTGATTTCCAGCACAGTCAACTACAAAGGTTCTGGAAAGAAGAAGGATCAAAAATACAAAGTTAAGGGCTTTAGTGCTAAAGACATCTGCAATTACTGTAAAGAATCTGGTCATTGGAAGAATAATTGTCCTAAGAAAATGGGAAAATATTCTACAGTTTCTATAGCGCATAAAGACAGAGACACCGACTCGGAGGAGGACATTGCCATTGTAGCCAACGCTTCTCTACACCTTATTGATACGTGGGTGTTGGAATCAGGATGTTCATATCATATGAGTCCGAACAAAGAATGGTTTGATACCTATGAAGATTATGATGGTGGAAACGTTGTCATGGGAAATGATGCCATATGTAAAACGGTGGGTATTGGGACTATCAAGATTCTGACTGATGATGGTAAGATACGGACCTTAATTGGCGTTCGGCATGTTCCTCAACTGAGGAAGAACATAATATCTTTAGGCAGTTTAGATGCTAAAGGTTTCAAGTTTAGCAGTGAAGAATGAACATTGTGCATCAGTAAAGGTTAAAAAATAATATTGAAAGGTATCAAATAGAATACCTTGTATATACTACAAGGTAAGACACTGACAGGTTCCGCTACGGTCGCATCCAAATTTATGAATCGACACCCTGATGTAACCAAGTTGTGGATATGCAACTTGGACATATGGGGGAGAGGGGGATGCAAATTCTGTCTAAACGGGATCTTCTATCTGACCACAAGGTTACCAACCTTGAATTGTGTGAACACTGCATTTTTGGGAAAAAGCATCGCCGTAAGTTCAGTAAGGGAGTTCACAAAACTAAGGGCACACTGGATTATATTCACTCTGATTATTGGGGTCCTGCTCAAGTTGAAGGTATAGGAAGTTATAGCTATTTTGTAACATTTACTCAAGGATGACCTGGTTGTATCTTCTGAGACATAAGAGCGAGGTATTTAAGACCTTCAAACATTGGAAGGCACTAGTGGAGAATCAAACTGGAAAGAAGGTTAAGAGGCTGCGAACAGATAATGGACTTGAATTTTGTTCATCTGAGTTTATTGAGTTCTGTAGGGATATGGGGATTGCAAGACATCACACTGTCCGAGGTACACCACAACAGAATGATGTAGCAGAAAGGGTGAATCAAACACTGTTAGAGAGAGTTAGAAGCATGCTCTCTAATGCTAGATTGGCGAGAAAGTACTAGAGCGAGGTTGTCTTAACGTCTTGCTATTTGATAAATTGTGCACCACATACTGGGATTGATTGTAGAATCCCTTACGAGGTATGGTCTGGTAACGTCGTTGATTATTCTCATTTGAAAGTTTTTGGGTGCACATCTTACTATCATGTTATGTAAGATGGAGTCAAGGGCAAAACAGGGTATTTTCATGGGTTATGGAGATGGAGTCAAGGGATAGAGAATCTGGTCATCTTCTGAAGGTAGAGTAATCCTCAGCAAGGATGTGTTACGGTCTACAAATTAAGGCATCGGTCTTAGAATAATTCCAGCACCCTTTTCTCGGTCCTATTGTGCACATGGGCCAGTTTATGTTTTTGTTTAATAATTCTGTTTCGTTTCCCTTATCTTATATTTCTCAAACCAAATTATGTTATTTCATAAAGTTCTTACTCTTAATTATCTTTTGGTCTTCAACCTCTATCTTGGACTACTAGGTGTATTGTAGTAGTATTCTCTTCTCACCTTTGTTTCTTCTCTCTTTGACCTCGAATTCTCTTCTCATATTATTTCCGCTGCGCTTGATTATAGAATTCCATATTCGGTCCCATCAATCAAGAACTCGTTTCTTGAATTGAAGAACTCGAAAGGCTAAGTTATAGTTTCAAGCTTAACATTTAATGAGAAATTTATACTTAACTCCTCTATCAAGCCATCATTTTCTAGAGAAAATAATAATACCGAGAAACATGTGGAGCTTGAGGTGACTCCAGTTCAAGGGACAACTGACATGAAACACGATAATGATAAGCCATCTGAGGAAGTTTATCAATTTGAAATACCTGAAAATCAATCTGACATTGCAACACGACCTAGAAGGTAAATTAAAGCTCCTAACAGATTAATTCATTCAATCGAGGGAAGAAAGATCTCAACTATCCCTAGAAGTAGGACAATCAGTCCCTCTATGAATGATACTGAAGAAATGGTAAGTTATGCACTTCAGGTAGCTAAAGATGTCATACATAACGAGCCATCTTCTTATAATGAAGCTGTTAATGGTGGTGATTCTGCGCAATAGATTGCTGCCATGTGTGAGGAAATGGAATCACTTCAAAAAAATAATACATGGAAGTTGGTTACTTTACCTAAGGGAAGAAGAGTCATTGGGTACAAATGAATTTTCAAAAGGAAAGATGGAACCTCTAGTGCTGAAGGGACCAGATATAAAGCACGATTAGTTGCAAAGGGATTCAGTCAAAAGGAAGGCGTAGACTTCAATGAGATATTCTCACCTGTAGTCCGACACACTTTTATCAGGGTACTACTAGCTATAGTAGCACATCAGGATCTGGAACTCGAGCATTAGACGCGAAGACGGCTTTCTTACATGGTGAGATTGAGGAGGATATACTGGTGAGTCAGCCTAAAGGATTTCTTTTTCCTGGTAAGGAAACACATGTTTATAATCTGAAGAAGTCTTTGTATGGACTTAAATAGTCTCATCGACAGTGGTATAAGAGGTTTGACAATTTCATGATTGAACATGGTTACAATAGGGTGCATATGATTGTTGTGTCTATCATAACAAAATCGGTGACGGTTCTTTGATTTATTTACTCCTGTATGTAGACGACATGTTAATTATAGCCAAGAAGATGTCGGAGATTCAAAAGCTGAAAGACCTTCTCAGTTCCGAGTTTGAGATGATAGATCTAGGTGGAGCACGAAAAATTCTGGGCATGGAAATAGTAACAGATCGAGTTCAAAAGAAGTTATTTCTTTCACAGAAGAGTTATATTTTGAAAATATTGTCTCGTTTCGGGATGAGTACAACAAAGGCTCTCAATACTCTTGCAGTTGTTATTGATCATTTATCTGCATTCGTATCCCAGTCTGATGTTGAGAAGTTATACATGTCTAATGTACCGTATGCTAATGTGGTGGGTAGTTTAATGTATGTCATGGTATGCACTAGATTTGATATTGCATATTCAGTAAGTGTTATTAGTAGGTTTATGTGTCGACCTGGTAAGGAACACTAGCAAGCGGTAAAGCGAATATTTCGCTATCTGAGAGGCACATTCGATGTTGGTCTAATTTATGGGAGTAATAACCAGTGTCTCGTAACTGGTTATTCGGACTCAGATTATGCTGCAGATATCGATGGTAGAAGATCAATGACTAGTTATGTTTACACCCTTAGTGACTCTGTGGTTAGTTAGAAGGCAACATTACAGTCGACGGTGACGTTGTCCACTACCGAGGCTGAGTATATGGCACTAACTGAAGCAGCTAGGAGAGTATATGGTTGAAAGGATTAATCAGTGACCTTGGTATCCATCATGATCATGCAATTATTTTTTGTGATAGCTTAAGTGTTATCTGTTTGGCGAAAGATCAAGTACATCATGATATAACCAAACATATTGATGTTCTCTATCATTTTCTTTGTACTGAGAGGAGAATCAAGTTGAAGAAGATTAGCACACATCATAATACTCCTGACATGTTCACGAAGTCGGTCCCACTTAACAAATTCACTCATTGTTTGGACCTGCTAAATGTTGACAGTTGGAAGTAGCCTGATAAGGCTCTTCTTGTTGGGTGATTCTAAGGCAAGGTAGAGATTTGTAACGTTTTGCCTTTAGTATAGGAATTAATATCAACCATCAAATGTTTGTGGTTTATATTAATTCTATTATATCACATTTATTTTGCAGTTGCGCTTAATTAAGTTATGTGTTTACGTTTTCTTGTTTTCAGCATTTTATAGTTTTAGTATTTTTCATTTTGCTGTAATCTTTTCATCTTAATTTTTGACAATAAGAAATCTCTCTTCATCTGTTTTTCTATACTTCATTGTTCATCAATTTCTTGCATTCCGCACAATAGTTATAGTTATCTATGAAGTGGCTTGAAGTTGTTATAATTATCTTATTCATAGATTTGTGATCATGAGAGACTTCTTTTCATATTGAATTTGGTTGTCCCTAACGAGTTTTAGAGATTCCAAAAAATTCATCAAACACTACATCATCCTCGTATGCAAGAGCGGAGTCAGGATCTAAAATCTACCCGGGCTAATTGTTTTTTATAAAAAACAATATAACATAATAATAAAAACTAAGTATGCATACCTCTATTATTGAAGCTAAGTTCCTACTCGGTGCAAAGTACAAATCTAATTGGCTCCTCTTTATATCTCACGTTTATCATCAACGATAGAATTAACAATTTAATTAGCTTGACCTGACTGTAACTTAGTATTGCATTTTAAAAATATAATAAGATTGAAAATAGTCGTTAAATTCAAAATGAAAAGTCATATAGAGATCTTATTTTCAGTAGTTATAACTAATACTAGCGGAGCAAAACAATGCAAATAATATGCATAAGGGCAATCTTTAAAAAATAACCACACAAATAGCTAGCACCATCGTATTTTTGACCTCGCGTATTATTAATTTCTAGAAGGGTACTCATCAAATTGGAAGAACCATTTCATCTAAAGAAAGTCTAAGGAAATAGGAGATTAAAGACAATTTTCATTCTAAAGAAAGAGAAAATTCATGATTCATCAAATTAAGGTACGCTTCAACATTCTTTAATTTCTCACACATTATATTAGGATTTAATTCGGATAATTCTAACATACAATACTTTCATCAAATTATTTAAAATTATCAAAACCAACATATACATATTATGAATAATTTGAAATTATTAATAATTCATACATATATATTTACACTGAATTATACATATTCTTAAAAAAAATTATGATATCAATTGTTAGAATTATTGAATTAGATTCTAATTTAAATTGTGAGAAATTAAAAGTGTGTATTAATTCATAATCTTTGAATCTTCTCTTTTTTTTTTAAAAAATGGTTCAGTCATTTTGATGAGTACGTGATTTTTTTTTCCTGGTTTGTGGAGAGAAAATGATAATACATCAATTTGGGACCATTATTTTTACAAAATAACTAATATGACTAGGAAGATCCCCGTGCGATGCACACGGATAAAAATATATTATTACAACGTTCCGCGTTCATCAAATTTGGTGTTGAATTTAAAATATAAAATGTTATTATCCTAGTTGGTTAAAGAGTTGTATTTATTTTGTTAGGTTGCGAGTTCGAACCATACCTATATCATTTTTAATTTTATTTTTAACCGTTTTAAGTTTATGGGCGGGTCAACCTACAATCCGACCCAAGTATCCATTTACTCTCACATATATATCCAAATTAACCACAGCTCTCGACCCGGCAATCCGGACACTTTCAAAATTAAGCATCATTATATATATATATATATATATATAGATATCAGTTATTTTTGTTTGGTTATTTCTAATTTAATCCCTTTATAAAATTTAAAATACCACCTATGTAACCTCATTTTATATTAATGACAAATATAATCCTACGACATAAACATGATTTTATATTAGTTCGCATTATTGTAATTTATATATTGATGACATTTCAATTATACTAATTACCCATAAAATTTAACTTTTTAATCTAAAAAAAATCTTCATTCCTTTTAAGAAAGGATGTAATAAAAATTATTGATTTGATTTTAAAATTATATATATATATATATATATTGAACAAATGACTAAGATAACAAACTCAGTAAGTAATGTAGTAAAAGGGAAATGATTGTTTTATAAGGTAGCGTTTATTATATGGTATTAGTTATATATGTATTAATTGTAGAGGTTATAAATTATAAAGGGTATTAAGAGGTATAAGTTATATATATCCTACGTTGTACGGGAAAAAATATAAATGAAGTTTTTATATGATATTTAATTCAATATGTTTATATATAATAAAAAAAAATATTTATATAAAATTAATATATATTTATATTAAAAGAAAATATATATACATATATGAACTTACAATATTTTAATTTTTTATAAACGAACTTATAAGAACTAAATATTCTTATATAAATATAAACATGAACTTACACTATTTTAATTTCTTTATTAATTTTATAAGTTTTGTTCTTTTTAATGTTAAAGAATGAAATTTTTTAATGTAAATTTAGTGGTGTTCTGCAAAATGTGTTCATAACAATCATTAAGAAATACTAAATCGTTGGAATAAGCTAAATTTAATCTCTTCAACAAAAACGGTGTCACCCTCCATTACACCAAGTTTAGACAAAGACTTCTATACCAAATTGCTTCTAATATGTGCTAAAATCTTCTTTTCAAATCTATGTAATTGTAATGAAAAGTGATCAGTTATGTTTACATGTTGTGTAGATGAAAGTTAAGATTTTAATTCTATTTAGGCCATCTGGTCCATTAGAGTCATTCCATGTCATCTCCATATGCAAAATGTGTTTTCATAACTCAATCATTAAGAAGATACAAAATCGTTGGAAGAAGAAAAACATAAATTTAACCTCTCCAACAAAAACGGTGTCACCTCCTTTAGATAAAGACTTGTATACTCCACATACTTCCAATACGTGCTGAAATCTGATACAACTAAAATCATTTCATAACACACTCTTCACAATTAACTACATTATAACTGTCACTTTATTCTCGTCACTATATTTAACCATAATATTTTTCTCTCTTGTATCAAAATCTTCTTTCTGAATCTATGCAACTGTAATGAAAAGTGATCAGTTATACAATTATCAATTCAAGTTTAGTAATAAAAAGAGAATCCAACATAAAAAAATAAAGGGTTTATGTTTTGTATCATCATCACAACCAAAAATATGTTTAAAGGTTAATTCATAAACACTTTTGCATTATATTTCTGAAAAAACATTAATAAATTTATGGATACAAAAAGATGTATTTGGCTGAGATACAATGAAATAGAAACTTCTCACTCTGAAAGAGAGTAATATTTGAAAACAAATTTGTATCTAAACATTAATATGATACTTCAAATATTTTAGAGACATTAAGATTTCTTTAAAAAAAAGGTAAGATCTTGATTTATATTGTTTCTCTTTGAGCCAATATGAGTTTATAAGTTGCATATATCACTTCTAGTGTACCATTTCTCGTGACAACACTCATACAAAAACATTTAATACCACGTCCTTCAAAATTTCCTTGAATGATACCCATTTTTCATGTGCTTCTGGATGATTCATTTTGTTATAAACTACCAAACATCTTTCTGAATCTATGTAACTGAAATGAAAAGTTGTCAGTTATATAATTATCAATTCATGTTTAGTAATGAAAAGAGAATCTAACATAAAAAAAATAAAGAGTTTATGCTTTGTATCATCATCACAAACAAAAATATGTTTATAGGTTCATTCATAAACACGTGTGTAATATACTTCTGAAAAACTGTTAATAAATTTATAGATAGAGAAAGATGTCCATAGTTGAGATACAATGAAAATTGAGACATCCCACTCTAAAAGAGAGCAATATTTGGAAACAATTTTGTATCTAAACATTAATATAAGATTTTAAATATTCTAGAGATATTAAGATTTCTTTTAAATAAAGGGTAAGAACTTTATTTATACTGTCTTCTCTTTGAGCCAGTATGAGTTCATAAGCTACAAGTATCACTTTGTGGGTACCCTTTCCAGTGGCAGCACTAATACAAAAAACATATAATGTCACGTCCTTTAATATTTTCCTTGAATGATGCCCATTTCTCATATGCTTCGGGAAGATCAATTTATTTATAATCTATATCTCTAGAATATTCGTATTCTGGATAAAAATATATTATTACAACGTTCCGCGTTCATCAAATTTGGTGTTGAATTTAAAATATAAAATGTTATTATCCTAGTTGGTTAAAGAGTTGTACTTGTTTTGTTAGGTTGCGAGTTCGAACCATACCTATATCATTTTTAATTTTATTTTTAACCGTTTTAAGTTTATGGGCGGGTCAACCTACAATCCGACCCAAGTATCCATTTACTCTCACATATATATCCAAATTAACCACAGCTCTCGACCCGGCAATCCGGACACTTTAAAAATTAAGCATCATTATATATATATAAATTAGTTTGTTAAAAAGTTCAACTTATATTAATGTTAAAACATAAATTTAACCTCTCCAACAAAAACGGTGTCACCTCCTTTAGATAAAGACTTGTATACTCCACATACTTCCAATACGTGCTGAAATCTGATACAACTAAAATCATTTCATAACACACTCTTCACAATTAACTACATTATAACTGTCACTTTATTCTCGTCACTATATTTAACCATAATATTTTTCTCTCTTGTATCAAAATCTTCTTTCTGAATCTATGCAACTGTAATGAAAAGTGATCAGTTATACAATTATCAATTCAAGTTTAGTAATAAAAAGAGAATCCAACATAAAAAAATAAAGGGTTTATGTTTTGTATCATCATCACAACCAAAAATATGTTTAAAGGTTAATTCATAAACACTTTTGCATTATATTTCTGAAAAAAACATTAATAAATTTATGGATACAAAAAGATGTATTTGGCTGAGATACAATGAAATAGAAACTTCTCACTCTGAAAGAGAGTAATATTTGAAAACAAATTTGTATCTAAACATTAATATGATACTTCAAATATTTTAGAGACATTAAGATTTCTTTAAAAAAAAGGTAAGATCTTGATTTATATTGTTTCTCTTTGAGCCAATATGAGTTTATAAGTTGCATATATCACTTCTAGTGTACCATTTCTCGTGACAACACTCATACAAAAACATTTAATACCACGTCCTTCAAAATTTCCTTGAATGATACCCATTTTTCATGTGCTTCTGGATGATTCATTTTGTTATAAACTACCAAACATCTTTCTGAATCTATGTAACTGAAATGAAAAGTTGTCAGTTATATAATTATCAATTCATGTTTAGTAATGAAAAGAGAATCTAACATAAAAAAAATAAAGAGTTTATGCTTTGTATCATCATCACAAACAAAAATATGTTTATAGGTTCATTCATAAACACGTGTGTAATATACTTCTGAAAAACTGTTAATAAATTTATAGATAGAGAAAGATGTCCATAGTTGAGATACAATGAAAATTGAGACATCCCACTCTAAAAGAGAGCAATATTTGGAAACAATTTTGTATCTAAACATTAATATAAGATTTTAAATATTCTAGAGATGTTAAGATTTCTTTTAAATAAAGGGTAAGAACTTTATTTATACTGTCTTCTCTTTGAGCCAGTATGAGTTCATAAGCTACAAGTATCACTTTGTGGGTACCCTTTCCAGTGGCAGCACTAATACAAAAAACATATAATGTCACGTCCTTTAATATTTTCCTTGAATGATGCCCATTTCTCATATGCTTCGGGAAGATCAATTTATTTATAATCTATATCTCTAGAATATTCGTATTCTGGATAAAAATATATTATTACAACGTTCCGCGTTCATCAAATTTGGTGTTGAATTTAAAATATAAAATGTTATTATCCTAGTTGGTTAAAGAGTTGTACTTGTTTTGTTAGGTTGCGAGTTCGAACCATACCTATATCATTTTTAATTTTATTTTTAACCGTTTTAAGTTTATGGGCGGGTCAACCTACAATCCGACCCAAGTATCCATTTACTCTCACATATATATCCAAATTAACCACAGCTCTCGACCCGGCAATCCGGACACTTTAAAAATTAAGCATCATTATATATATATAAATTAGTTTGTTAAAAAGTTCAACTTATATTAATGTTAAAACGTCCCGCGTTTATCAAATTTGGTGTTGAATTTAAAATATAAAGTCTTTGTAGCCTAGTTGGTTAAAAAGTTGTACTTGATTAAAGGTTAATTCATAAACACTTTTGCATTATATTTCTGAAAAAACATTAATAAATTTATGGATACAAAAAGATGTATTTGGCTGAGATACAATGAAATAGAAACTTCTCACTCTGAAAGAGAGTAATATTTGAAAACAAATTTGTATCTAAACATTAATATGATACTTCAAATATTTTAGAGACATTAAGATTTCTTTAAAAAAAAGGTAAGATCTTGATTTATATTGTTTCTCTTTGAGCCAATATGAGTTTATAAGTTGCATATATCACTTCTAGTGTACCATTTCTCGTGACAACACTCATACAAAAACATTTAATACCACGTCCTTCAAAATTTCCTTGAATGATACCCATTTTTCATGTGCTTCTGGATGATTCATTTTGTTATAAACTACCAAACATCTTTCTGAATCTATGTAACTGAAATGAAAAGTTGTCAGTTATATAATTATCAATTCATGTTTAGTAATGAAAAGAGAATCTAACATAAAAAAAATAAAGATTTTATGCTTTGTATCATCATCACAAACAAAAATATGTTTATAGGTTCATTCATAAACACGTGTGTAATATACTTCTGAAAAACTGTTAATAAATTTATAGATAGAGAAAGATGTCCATAGTTGAGATACAATGAAAATTGAGACATCCCACTCTAAAAGAGAGCAATATTTGGAAACAATTTTGTATCTAAACATTAATATAAGATTTTAAATATTCTAGAGATATTAAGATTTCTTTTAAATAAAGGGTAAGAACTTTATTTATACTGTCTTCTCTTTGAGCCAGTATGAGTTCATAAGCTACAAGTATCACTTTGTGGGTACCCTTTCCAGTGGCAGCACTAATACAAAAAACATATAATGTCACGTCCTTTAATATTTTCCTTGAATGATGCCCATTTCTCATATGCTTCGGGAAGATCAATTTATTTATAATCTATATCTCTAGAATATTCGTATTCTGGATAAAAATATATTATTACAACGTTCCGCGTTCATCAAATTTGGTGTTGAATTTGAAATATAAAATGTTATTATCCTAGTTGGTTAAAGAGTTGTACTTGTTTTGTTAGGTTGCGAGTTCGAACCATACCTATATCATTTTTAATTTTATTTTTAACCGTTTTAAGTTTATGGGCGGGTCAACCTACAATCCGACCCAAGTATCCATTTACTCTCACATATATATCCAAATTAACCACAGCTCTCGACCCGGCAATCCGGACACTTTAAAAATTAAGCATCATTATATATATATAAATTAGTTTGTTAAAAAGTTCAACTTATATTAATGTTAAAACGTCCCGCGTTTATCAAATTTGGTGTTGAATTTAAAATATAAAGTCTTTGTAGCCTAGTTGGTTAAAAAGTTGTACTTGTTTTGTTAGGTTGCAAGTTCGAAACATACCTCTAGCATTTTTAATTTTATTTTTAACCGTTTTAAATTTAAAAACGGGTAAACCCACAATCCGACCCAAGTATCCAAATTAACCACAGCTCTCGACCCGGCAATCCTGACACTTTAAAAATTAAGCATCATTATATATATATAGATTAGTTAGTTAAAAAGTTGAACTTATATTAATGTTAAAACGTCCCGCGTTTATCAAATTTGGTGTTGAATTTAAAATATAAAGTCTTTGTAGCCTAGTTGGTTAAAGAGTTGTACTTGTTTTGTTATGTTGCAAGTTCGAAACATACCTCTAGCATTTTTAATTTTATTTTTAACCGTTTTAAATTTAAAAACGGGTAAACCCACAATCCGACCCAAGTATCCAAATTAACCACAGCTCTCGACCCGGCAATCCGGACACTTTAAAAATTAAGCATCATTATATATATAGATTAGTTAGTTAAAATGTTGAACTTATATTAATGTTAAAATGTCCCGCGTTTATCAAATTTGGTGTTGAATTTAAAATATAAAGTCTTTGTAGCCTAGTTGGTTAAAGAGTTGTACTTGTTCTGTTAGGTTGCAAGTTCGAAACATACCTCTAGCATTTTTAATTTTATTTTTAACCGTTTTAATTTAATTTATTTTATGCCCATTTCTCATATGCTTCGGGAAGATCAATTTATTTATAATCTACCCAACATGGTTTTTCAGAAAGTTCTAGAATAAACAATTATATTTTAAGCCGAACTGAATCATATTCGTATTCTGGCTGTTCAGATGAACCATCAATAACTTGTACCTGGTTTTCATAATGGTTATAAATAAGCAGCAGCACAGTATGATGACATTAATGAATATATAGTTTCATTTTACCAAAACAAAACATCTTTCTATGTGACTAAGAAATTCATGGATTAAACCAAAACCTTGCTGAGCTCCCTCGAGTAAACCAGACAAATCTGTGACAACAATTGTTATGTCATAATCGAATTAAACAATGCCTAGAGTTGGAAGTAAAGTGATGAATTTTTATATAATCTCATAATTAACCCTAGATTCAATTATAAAAAGGTTTAAAATTGGCTCAAACTTTAAGCAATTAGGAAGAATAAAATTTATTTAGACAACTTTTAGAAATTAAAAGTTGAGAAAATGGTGGAAGGTGCACTCTCCTCTGAAAATTATATAAAAGTTTTATTTATTAAAGGAGATGAGAAAGTAAGAATCTCTCTTTGTCATTTCGTCGAACACTTGGTATCCTACAACTATCACGTCACTCCTCCGATTCTTCTCATCTCTCCTCTTCCTCGTCGTTTTCATCGCCATCGTCGTCTCATCAGGGGAAGAAGACGATGCACTCACCATCTACAATGTCCTGCAACAAAACAATTTTCTGGTATGTCGTCTACCAAAAAGTGTAACAGAATACAAGATCAATCGAAACTCAGAAAAATCAATGTGTAACTTAAAGATATATGTAGTTACAGCGTGGAAGGTTATTAGAAGATAATGCGACGAACGTCACATCCTCCTGTGCATCAATCTCATCTGGATTGAATTAAACATTAAAAATAATTAGAGCCCCGAGAAATCTATCCAATAATATAAAGAGAAAATAAAATATAAATTAATTATTACTTAAAGATATATGTAGTTACAGCGTGGAAGGTTAGTAGAAGACGACGCGACGAACGTCACATCCTCTTGTGCATCAATCTCATCTGGATTGAATTAAACATTAAAAATAATTGGAGCCCCGAGAAATCTATCCAATAATATAAAGAGAAAATAAAATATAAATTAATTATTAAAGTTATAAAAAGAAAATAAAAAAATATTAATTAGAAAGAAAAAATTAATATATATAAAAATAATTATGATAATAATAATAATAATTCTCAAATTTTCTCTTATATAATTACTAATTTAATATATATATATATATATAAATATAAATATATATATATATATATAAAAGATGAGAAAGAAAAAAAATTAGGAAAGTAAATTAATATATATAAATTATAGGTGAGAGAAATGTTATTTGTTTTTAAAATATTTAATTTTTAAATAAATAAAAAATACATATAATTTTTTATTTTATTAAAAAAAATATAAAATTTCTTTGTGTGAAAATATAAAAAAAAAATTAAGGTTTTTATTGGATAATAGGTAGTTTTGAATTTCAGGATTTATTCGAAATATTCAATATTTTAAATAATGAGGTTGATGTTTTATTGGTTATTTTGTGTGTTGTTCAATTATTTGCCGGCGCAGTTGCTAAATCTGCACAATTCCCTCTTCATGTGTGGTTACCCGATGCTATGGAGGGATCTACTCCTATTTCAGCGTTTATCCATGCTGCTAGCAGCGGGCATTTTTCTTGTAGCTCGTATTCTTCCTCTTTTCATAACCATACCTTATATAATGAATTTAATCTCGTTAATTGGTATAATAACATTATTTTTAGGAGTCACTTTAGCTCTGGCTCAAAAAGACATTAAGAGGGGTTTAGCCTATTCTACAATGTCTCAATTGGGTTATATGATGTTTACTTTAGGTATGGGATCCTATCGAATTGCTTTATTTCATTTAATTACTCATGCTTATTCGAAAGCATTATTGTTTTTAGCATCTGGTTCGGTTATTCATTCAATGGAAGCTATTGTTGGATATTCGTCAGATAAAAGTCAGAATATGATTCTTATTGGGGGGTTTAACAAAACACGTGCCAATTATAAAAAAAACGCTTTTTTTTTAGGTACACCTTCTCTTTGTGGTTTTCCACCCCTTGCTTGTTTTTGGTCTAAAGATGAAATTCTTAATGATAGTTGGTTGTATTCACATATGTTTGCAATAATAGCTCTGTTCACAACAGGATTAACTGCTCATTTTTCTACTTCTTCTTCCAAGTGCAGGATAACCCCAAGGGGTTGTGGATTTTTTTTCTACCAATTGGGGTTCTCCCTTCCCACCCCCATGGGGATGGTCTACAGGGTTCATAAATACTCCTCTTACTAAGGGACGCTTCCCTAGCCAACGCTTAGATCCGACTCTACCCAAATGTAGGTGTTCTACAAGTTATTATATATATATCCCAAATTTTTAAAAATAATAATAATAATATAGTTGTTTGGGTTCATTTCTTTCTAATACATATTTATATAAAATAAATTAGACCAATTTAAGTCCCTTAACAATAATTTGATTTTTTTACATTAAATACAAGTTCCATAATTTTAATTATTTATTTTATACCCAACAAATAATTATATGAAAATTAAAATACCATTAATTAATCACTCCACATAATCCACAATCAATACGATAATAAAAACATTATTGACTTTTTTTTAAACGGATAAAGATTGTTGTTAATTTTCCATTAAAACAATTATGTTAAAAGTTATGGTTATTGATTTGTACTTTATAATCTCAATAAAAATTATCCTTATTAATCTGTTTTAAGAAATATATAATTTTTCTAGATAAGACTGTCATAAAATAAAAAGTGAATTTTATTAATAAAAATATATTTCATCATAATTATCGTTAATTACATTTAAGAATTATTGAAAATATGATTGAAATGTAAAAAAAAAAGACTTTTTTTTACATTTAAAAAGTAATCCTTCAATTTTTATTTCTTAAAAATCATTTTAGAAATAGTCTTGATGACTGTTTAAAATAATAATAATTTTTTTAAAATTAATACACAAAATAACTATATATCACCAAAAAAAACAACTTTGCATAACCATGATTGATATGATTGATAGCACCATTATCGCCAAAACCTAATAAAAAAAATCAAAGTTGTTTAATCTTGAATCCAATGAACCCATCATCTCCATCAAAACATCAATTGAAATATTAAAAATCAACATATTAAAGTGACGACTAAAAGGACTTGAAACCAACCAAACAAATCGGGAATTATTATATATATATATATATATATATATATAGTCTATAGATAACTTTGCTCTCATCTGTCTTTGAATAACAAAATAAGACTTAAAAGAGACGAAACATAATAGAGAAGAAAAGTTATATTTTAAGACCTAATAAAAATATATGATAAGAAGTTTAGACTTGAGCTCAAGAGTTCATACCACATTACACAAATATGGATCTTCTTAAGGTTATAATAATATTTATTATCAGTTAATTTTATTTATAATAATTAGTTATAAATTAGAATAAAACTGAATTAATTAGAGGTTATAATAATATTTATTATCCATTAGTGTGAACATATTCAATGTAATGTAAGTATATTTTTTTACAATTTAAATCTCCATATATTGTTTTCATAATTAATATTAATATTTAATACAAATCTCAAATGACTTTTTAGATGAGAAGGGTTTATTATATTTGAATTTTTTATAAATAATCAAATTATTTAGATGAAATATTTAATAAAAAATATTAATATATATAGATAGTAGGTTATATTTATTGAGTTTATTTTTATTAACATTTTTTTAATAAAAATAGGAGTATAAAAAACTAAAATATACCATAAAATTAGTAGATAAAAATAGTAGTTGCACAATAAAATTAAATTCATAAAACACATTATTATTTTATTAAAATTATGAGTATTAAACAAATTATTCCAAGTTAGTGTATACATAAGAAATCTAAAGCTAAACACAATTATCTCAAAATTAAAATATTTTAAGTAAACAAACATTCAGACAATAGCTTGCATCTAGAAGTATAATGACATATAATGTCTGAAAGTACCTGAAATAAACCAAATAAAATCAAGAATTAATGTAATAGAAAAATTAAAAAATCTTTTTACAAATAAATTTTATGATAAAATGATCTAAATTTCACTGACTTACCAATGCTCACACCTTCAGGCATGATAACACGATTATCACCAAAAACAACTTTGCATAACCATGATAGCACCATTATCGCCAAAACCTAATAAAAAAAATCAAAGTTGTTTAATCTTGAATCCAATGAACCCATCATCTCCATCAAAACATCAATTGAAATATTAAAAATCAACATATTAAAGTGATGACCAAAAGGACTTGAAACCAACCAAACAAATCGGGAATTATATATATATATATATATATATATATAGTCTCTAGATAACTTTGCTCTCATCTGTTTTTGAATAACAAAATAAGACTTAAGGAGAGACGAAACATATATAATAGAGAAGAAAAGTTATATTTCAAGAACTAATAAAAATATATGATAAGAAGTTTAGACTTGAGCTCAAGAGTTCATACCACATTACACAAATATGGATCTTCTTTGAAATAACTGAAAGCCTCGTTCTCCCTATGAAAATGACAACATTACGTCTACAAAAACTCAAGAAAAAAATAGCCATTGCATCAATAACAAATAAAAACTTTTTCAGAATATGTATAATCAACCACTTTCTATAACAAATAAAGAAAGAAGAGAGAGAAATATATATATATTTAAGAAAGAGAAAATGCATATGATGATGATGTTGATCATTTTAGAGAGAGCCGTGATTAATATATATAATATTTTAGACGAGAATCATTAGGTTTATTTTTAAAATAATTAATAAAAAAATATTAATATATATATATATAAAAGAGTAACAGACATAGAATAATTAATGATGAAAGTTAATACAATTGATGAAAAAATATATATTTTATATATTATTAGTGTGAATATATGGTAAGAGATAGAAAAACAATTAATTGATAAAGATAAATGAAGAGAGAGAAATATATATATATATATATCTAAGAAAGAGAAAATACTATGATGATGTGAATAATTTTGGAGGGAGCGTGATGTACACCTCCAACCTTTTAAATTAAGCGTTATTAGATATATATAGATATGTTATTTGTATTTGGTTGAAAGTATAGGAGGGTATAAATTATATAGATTTTTTAATTTTGTGTTTGGTTGGTAGTATAAAAATATTGTATAAAATGTTAAAAATATTTTTGTCTTTTATATTTATATATATTTAATTTAATTGTTAAATTAATATTTACTTAATTTTTTATTTCTCTATATTTATATGGCATATGAATTGACACTCCCTCATCTGGAAGCTGGGTGACTTCCAAAAATAGGAAGATTTATTTGCCAAAAGACTTAAAGCTTGAATGCATCTTATTACATTTTGTTTGATGTTTGGTTTCTATTTGTTGCCACATACTGTGCTTGGAATTTGAGGAATTGTCTCCCCATTTCTCTTTATCATTGCTTATTTGTACTTTTCACTTAATGCATTTTTATTATTGAAACTTAAAACAAAATCTAGCTGTGTTTGCCATTATCTAAATTTATTTCTTTAGTGATGATCTCTTTCTCACAAAATACTTATATATTTCCATCTTGGTATTTTAATTCGGCATTGTTAGTTGGTGGTCTTTTGCTGAAATATGTAATTATTTTTTCTCTCTATTCACAAAGGAGAAAGTTCTTCCTCAGAAACAAGAGTATGTAACAGGGGAACTAAGATGTTTAATCCTTTCTTGACCTATCAGTTAATGCATCCACCATATAAGGAGTTACATGACAATGTGGTTTGTCTAATAGGTTCGGTATCTTGGTGAATGAATCTTCAAAATCATTTCATAAACCTCTCCAGTTATGAGAGAAGTTGGGTAATGTCATGCTTTGAGGATTATTTATTTATTGTGACAATTTAGATTAAAGAAGTATTCAGAAATCCACATAATACCCGGCCAAATAATTTTCAACAGCTTGTTTGTTTTATGTTGTCCATTTGATTAAATGGACGTTATGGCAATTCTCTTATGAGAATAATTGAAAAAGGTGGATGAGGTTTCTAGAGGTGGATAAAGTTTTTGAAAATAAAAATTTTAATATGAAACTATTATTTGTATCCTTCTTTGTAACTGGTTTATCTAGTTTGATTTATAAATTATATCACATTTAATACTGTTTATATAAAATATTTTAACCAAACAATTTAGGTTAATAAATATGGCTTAAGGGTACAAAACAATGGTTCTTTAATAAGAAACAATAAATATATAAATTTAATATATATTTTAAATAAATGTAAAATGACATATTATTAGAATAAATTTTGATTATATATATACACACTAATAATGCATTCTCTACAACCTGACAAAGATTGAATAACTTTAAAAAAGTACTGTGAATAATACATTGAATAAAGATTTAATGATTATCACCTAAATGTATTTAAGATAGGATTTAATATCGGCTAGTTTTCAACATAGAAAAATGATAAACAACTTGTAAATTTTACATATTTTCTAATAAAAAAAAAATTGCAACTAGAAACAATAAATAGTAAATTTAATATTTAATTTAAATAAATGTAAAATGACATAGAATATATATTGGTTTTTGAAAACTTTAAGATCGAAGAACTTAAAAAACAAATTGTGAACTATCCAGCTAATTTGAACTAACACTAGCGTGGAGTTTGAGTTGGTCAATATTCTTAAGATTGTTAATTGTCAGAAAGTTTCAACTTAATTACCAATCCATTTGAATAGTACACAAAAAAAAACATCATGTATGCCTAAATTGATCAACCTTACCTTACGCATTGCCTTCATGTGTGACTGTGATTTCAAATTTTCTATGTCAACAAATCAACACAAGCTTGTAGTTTCTCTTGTTATTACAAATTTCCAATTAGTCAAAAGTCAAGTCTCCCCCATCTTACTTTGTTTCGTGTAAAAAACTTCTTAAGCTTTAACTTCTCAATTAGTATTTATTACCATAGTCTGCTGATGTGTGATGCATACTCTTACACTTCAAAAAATGAGGTTCTTGTTGGTGCTACAACAATGGGCACTCATCATCATAATATTTATTACTACTGATGCTCTTAATAATAACGAAACCGATCATGTTGCACTATTGGCTATGAAGTCCAAGATCCTGGAGCCTTTTGGTGGGGGAGCTTTGAGTTCATGGAATGAGTCTTCCCATTTCTGCAATTGGGAAGGCGTGGTCTGCGGTAAAAGGCACAAGAGGGTCACTCTCATTGATCTAACCTCTTTGGGTTTGTCGGGCACCTTGTCTCCTCATGTAGGAAATCTCACCTTTCTTAGACGACTGGTGCTATACAACAATACTTTCCACGGGGAAATCCCAAATGAAATAGGTGGCTTGTACAGGCTGAAAGTATTGGTGCTCCAAACGAACAGTTTCCAGGGAAGGATTCCTTCCAGCCTGTCGCGCTGCTCTAGCCTCGTGTATCTATATATTGCAAACAATAATCTGGTGGGAACCATCCCTGAAGAATTAAGCTCCTTGTCGATGCTCAAGAGGATCTCCGCATATGAAAACAATTTAACTGGAGCAATTCCAAAATCTCTGGGCAATATCACTTCTCTTGAAGTATTGTCTGCTGCATATAATCACTTTGGTGGAACTATTCCAAATAACTTGGGGCAATTAAAGAACCTCGTAGAACTTGGATTGGGTGGTAATCAGATCTCTGGTATGATCCCTTCATCATTGTATAACCTCTCCAACTTGAATACATTATCTTTATCATTTAATGATCTTCACGGGAGTCTTCAGCCCTACATTGGCAACATGTTTCCGCATTTGAAAGTCCTTCAACTCCAAATTAACAGCTTTACCGGACAACTTCCAAATTCAATAGGGAATCTTACCAAAGCCAAGACGCTAGCTTTTTCCCATAACGAATTCAGTGGGAAACTGACAGTTGATTTCAGCAAATTAGTGAATCTTGAGATACTTAGTTTAATGTATAACAATTTAGGGAGTGGAGATTTTGACGAAATGCATTTCCTCGAGTCGCTTACTAATTGCAGCAGTTTGGAACGGTTGAACACAATTATGAACCAGTTTGGAGGAGTGCTTCCCGATTCTGTAGGGAATCTATCATCAAATATGCATTTCTTCGCCCTTGGTGGTAACCAACTGCAAGGTATGATTCCTCCAACCATCGGAAAGCTTATTAACTTGTCTTTGTTAGGCTTGTTTAATAACAGATTCACTGGGCCGATACCTAGTACCATAGGTAAACTTCAAAAATTGCAGAGAATTGTCCTCCATGGAAATCAGCTTTCGGGTACTATTCCGGATTCAATTGGAAATCTTTCTTTGGTAAATTTGATCGATTTCAGTAACAATAACCTAGAGGGGAAGATACCTTCCAGTTTTGGCAACTGCCAAAGATTAACATCATTGACTCTTCAACAAAACAACTTGAGTGGAACCATTCCCAAAGAACTTTTCCAAGTTTCATCTCTATCGATTGTTCTCGACTTATCTCACAATCATCTGTCCGGCCCACTTCCTTCAGAGATCGGAGAACTCAAAAGTTTGGTGGCGTTAGACATATCAAACAATAATGACTTGTCCGGCGAGATACCTAGCACTATAAGCAGTTGTACCAGCCTCGAATCACTATTCCTGCAAGGAAACATGCTCCAAGGATCTATTCCCATGTCGATGGAATTCATGAGAGGACTTCAAATCATTGACCTGTCGAGCAATAATCTATCGGGACAAATCCCAACTTTCTTGGAGAAACTTTCCTTGATCAACCTTAACCTGTCCTTCAATGATTTCAATGGAGAATTGCCTTTACATGGGGCTTTTGCAAACTCGAGTTCAGTATCCGTGTATGGGAACGATAAGTTATGCGGCGGAATACCTTCTCTACAACTTCCAAGATGTCCGGTCAAGAAACTGAATCGTAACTTCTTCTTTTCATCCAAACGCATCTATGCAATCGTGGGTGCTTCAATACTAGGAATACTAATCATAATTTCAAGCTTGGTGTTTTACTTGCGGAAAAGGAAAAGGGAATCCACCTCTTTGGATTTGCTGCCCAAGGAGTCTTTTGTGCAAATATCCTACGGCGAGCTCCTCATTGCAACGGATGGGTTCTCTTCCAGCAATTTGATTGGTGCTGGCGGTTTCGGCTTCGTCTACAGAGGAGTTCTTGATCAGATCGGAGATGTTGCGATCAAAGTACTTAACCTTGTAAACCCAGGTGCCACGAGGAGCTTCATTGCAGAATGTAAAGCGTTAAAGAGCATTAGACACCGGAACCTGATCAAGATCGTAACATGTTGTTCAAGCATTGATTTTCAAGGTAACGAATTCAAAGCTTTAGTTTACGAACTCATGATGAATGGGAATCTGGAGAAATGGCTGCATCCATCTCAAGACACTAGCAGACCTGAATTTAATCTACTCCAGCGTTTAAGAGTTGCGATTGATGTGGCTTCTGCACTCGATTATCTTCATAATCAGTGCGAACTCACAGTTATTCATTGTGATCTGAAGCCAAGTAACATTCTTCTTGACCAACAAATGGTTGCACATGTTGGAGATTTTGGACTGGCCAGACTTTTTTATCCAGAAATAGGTATTTCCCATCACAGTAGTTCGATGGGAGTGTTGGGCACTGTCGGATATGCAGCACCAGGTATGTTAACCGATAATAGAACAAATCCTGTCTTTATTTTTTTGTTGGCCTAATTTATTTTATAATCTTAATCAGAGTACGGTCTTGGAAGTGAAATGTCTATGAAAGGAGATGTTTACAGCTACGGGGTTTTGTTACTAGAGATGTTAACGGGAAAGAGGCCTACTGATTTGATGTTTGTGGATGGTTTTAACATTCGTAACTTTACTAGTCAAGCCTTAACAGGAAACGCAATTGAGTTTGTAATGGATCCAGTAATTTTAAAAAGTGACATTGTTATTGGTCAGAGGGACAATTGTCTGATTGCAATGGTGAAGATTGGTTTGGCTTGCACGGAAGAGCTACCCCAAAATAGGATGAACATGACCGATGTTGTTAGGGAGTTGCAACAGATCAAGAAGGCCATATTCAAGTGAACATAAAAAGGGTTCACTTTCAACTTTAATTTTGTTTTTGTAATTGTACTCTCATTAAACAAATAATAAATTACATCCTTGATGAACTCTTAAATAGAAATTAGTTTTGTCTACTTCAAAGAAAATAAGATCAAAATATATTACATCATTGATGAACTCTTAAATAGAAATTAGCTTTGTCTACTTCAAAGAAAATAAGATCAAAATATATCATCATACAACTTGTGGAGTTAATCAGGTAGAGGGCAGTAAAATAGATGCAATATAGTAATTCAATGTGAGTCTATGAAACCCATACAAATCCTCACATTCCTTTTTTCATCTTCTCTACCTAAATATCAGCGGATCGTCCATCTTCTCTTGGAGAGGAAATGTCTCACAATTCTTATCTTTTAAGTTCACTCATTGAGTTTTCATTTTTATCAACTTCTATCTTCTTTTTTAGACAAATATATTTAAGATTTGTTCCTCTCAATTTCTTCATTTCTCAATATGAGAAACTCAAAGAGTCACATGTCCTGCACAATTAAATTGTTCATTTGGCATCGATTATCTAACAATCAAAAACAATAATACTATTCAAGTTACACAGTGAATAATGAAACGGGTACACAGTAAGATTATTGATAATAATATTGTACAAACATCCTCATTTGTTAACTCTGGTAGCTTCATGTATTGCTTCCGCTAAATATTCGACGTTTTCTGCCGTTACACCGGCCATACTTCTCAAGAAAAAAAATCAAAATCTCAATTTCTAGTACCCATTAAAACCAACCATTAATTTTGATTAAATACATCGACTTTACCTTATTCGGCCATCATGGGTTATATACACATGAAATTTTTTCGCAATGTAAACTACTTGATCAATTGATAGGCCAGAGTAGCAAAACATCCCAACCTGCAGTTTTTTTTGTCAGTAGGATCTATCTTAAAACAACATTTGACTAACAAAAGTCATATGAATTTACTAACCTGGTTGGTTATGTGTTCCCAGTTTATATGAGAGCCTAATTTCTCCAAATTCCTACGTAAACAAGCTCGCATTCTCATTATACGATTAGTCATTACCTTCCAAGGAGAATTCGAAATGATTTTTCAGATTATGATTTCAAAATCAATGTTAGACTCGAGAGAGGGCCTTTACCTTCATCTCAGATTCCCAAAGGAGTCGTAATTTTGGATCACTGAGGATTCTGGAAACTAGTATCATGCCATGAGCAGGAGGTTTGCTGTACATTGCTCTTGCAATTTGATTCAATTGGCTTTCGATTGCGGTTGCTTGTTTCTTGTTGCAAGAGAGAATACTGAACCAGTCAAACAACAAATTTTTGAAATCTAGAATCTTTCATCCATACAAAACAATGAACACAATGAGCTTGTTTGAAAAAATTGGTTATTTTAGTTAAATTACATAAATGTCTTTTTATATTTAAATTTTATAAAAAGAAAATATACAGGGTATTTTGGTTGATGAAGTTGAAAGGATAAATGATTTGATAAATGTTTTTTCTTTAAATAATCAAATAATCCAAGATCAAACATGCCCCTAGGATGAAAATGTTTGAAGTAGCAAAGTTACCTTAGACAGCCGACTCGATGTCCGACAAGTCCCATGATTTTCGCAAAGGACTGAGCGCAGCCTGTCAAGTGTCCATCCTCGATAAATATTTTGATAGCCTTTGCATCATTTTCAAGATCTCCGCTAGCTAGACCTTGATAAGCCACGTCAAAGAAGGGAAAATGGTTCTTGGCCTGATGATAACGGTTATGATCATCAAATATGCTATGAATAGGGGAAAGAAAAAATTACGAATTGGATCACTAACTTTCAAGTGATATGAGATTTGTCGCCACTCTTCTTCTGTCGGGTCAATCCCAGTTGGATTATGTGCACAAGGATGGAGTAAGAAAAATGATTGATCCGGGGCATTCTAGAAAATCTCAAAAAAAAATGTCTTTAACCATAATAGGATGATACAAAAGCAACCACAAAAGTCTAATATTGATTTTCACCTTTATGTCTTCTAATAGTGCAGGAAAATCCAAACCCTTGGAAATAGAGTTATAATAACGATACGTTCTTACTCGAACTTCAGCATCATTCCAAATGTTGTGATGGCTATGTCATGAAACAATATTTAAGAACCAATTTAGTTTCAATAGTTTAGAACTTAAAAAAAAAAAAACTGTTAAAAAGAGAAAAATGATGGTTTTACTTTGACCAAGTTGGGTCGGGTAAATACATAACCGAATCAGGATATAAACGCTTTTGGAACTCTGCAAAGAGACGGCATGCACCAGTGCTTGACAGAGCTTGGATTCCAGCCAATTTCCCTTCTGTGACTGCATCACTGTTCTTTCCATAAACCAATTTCACACTCTGCTCAACCAATTTGGAAGTGGCATCACTTGAAAGCAACTCCCTGATGGTAGATTCACAATAAAGAAAAAGTGAAAAAATAAGACAATTACTAACCGAAAATTAACCAAATAAAAATAACTGAATTTTAAGTACTTTAGATGCAAGTTGATTTGGTAAAATGTAAAACTAATGTGGGAAAACCTAATAGTGACGAAATTTAATCAATTTTCAAGGATTAAAGTTGTCTTTTGTATGCTGAAACTATACTACAAAGTTAAGTCAATCATTATTAACCGAATTAAGTTAGGTATACTAGGCTACTAGCTTAATTTTTTAAAACTCAACTTAAGATGAATCTAAAGAATTAAGTGGCTTTAAAGAAAACTTATTAAATAGACTTATTTTAAATAAGCACATATTTTTTCAGATTAATTGATAAGCAATGTTATCAAACACTAATATTCCTATGTTCTCAATGTTTCAAGTTTTTTTGGGACTAAATCCATCATGACAATCACTGGTATTAGATCAATATAAATAGAACCAAATTTATGTTACTAATTTAGATTTCAATTTGTTATACATCGAAATAAATTTTCTTTTTTTTCTCATTTTAACTGGGATGTCATTGCACACCTTGATAATCCAAGGAGGAGGCTACAGTCTAACACATCTACTCATCATCATGACATTAGTGTTGGCATGATCACACTTGAACATGAGACTAGACCATAGGGTAGTAAGTCCCTTAATCCATCAAAATATATACTTCCAATTAGTATATATTTCATAATAAGGAATCAAGGAGAATGATAAGCAATGATGTCGAAATAGGCATTCAAGATTTGGTTATTCAAACTTTGCATATCAATGAGATGTTTGCCAATTTGCCTTCACTGTTCTTCAACCTATTCATTTTCTTGCCTGAAACTTTCCAGATATTGTCTTAACATTTTCTATTTGATCAATCTTGCATAAAATGAAGAATACAATAAAATCACACTGAAGCAATCTGGGCTTACGAGAACTGATTAGCAGCAATGTAGGCCTCAGCAGCTTGAACACTCTGAAGCACAACGGGTCTTCCATGTTCATCCCTATAAGCTCCCTATTATAGCAACAGCAGCAACAAATTTTACAGAAATGCTAATAAACAGAAATTGGGGGGAAATGAATAATTAACCAACCACGCCGAGATTGATCTTGTGGGGGCTGGTGTCAGCTAGGAAATCTTGGGTTATGCTTAAGATAGGATCTTTTGGGGCTGGTTTCACATGATTCCACCACCCAAAGCCCATCTTCTCCTTCTTCATCGTAGAAAAGTATTTCGTCGCTGGAACAAGAGATCTCCTCCACATTATGGTGACGAAGATGGGTGTATGTATCAATTTGATTATTGGGTTTTGATGAGTTCATGATCACAAACAACAGCTTTTGATTTTCTGCCGCCGCCCAGCCTCCACTTCTTTCTTCCCGTTGTTTTCTTAGTTCCGGTGGGCTGTATTCAGTTTCCGAGACAGCCATTCTTAAGAAGAAACAAAAAACACCTTCAACTTTTAGTGGAGAAGGAATTAACCCAATCTATATATGTTTCATACAAATTTGTTGATCAACTTTTTTTTTTTTAATAATCTCTAATTTTCAAATTTACCACTTTTATGAACAAGACTCTTTAATAAACTATTTAATTATTCCGGTAAATTCTTGTAATTTTGGTAGGTTAAAAAGAAAAAGTTGTAAAAATGAGCATATAAATCCTCAAAGTGTAAATGTTTGATATTGTTTCTTAATCAATTAGTAAAACAATTATCCTATAAATTACACCAATTAAAGACTATATTAACCATTTTCATATACCTAGTTTGTTTTCACATATGGTTTCAATGGTCTCGGAAGGTACCGTTTATGACTATTCTTACCAACAATGTCATTTTACTTTCATGTTGTTGTCGCCAAATCTAATGTACATAAGGCTCGCCTTTCTTGGAATCATCAACTTGCGTCAACAAAGTTGTTGAATGCAGCGACTAGGTATTTGTAGCTTGTTATTTATATTTTATAGGGGTTGTTTATACCTAGGATTTCATTTATTTTCATTAACAAATAAAAAAATAAAATAAAATAACTTGTTGGAACCATCTTATTTGAAAGTGAAAATTTCAAATTGTACAATCAAAAATTGTGCGCCCATTTAAAATTTCAGCCCAATTATCAAATATTTTGGACAAAATGAGAATATTGACATCAACCATATTTATTGTTTGTCCTTAAAATCACCCATTTCAATTGAATCAAATTTATTTTTGTAATTTACAAGGGCATGTTAAAATGTTAAACAAAAGTTTCATTCGATAAATTTAGCATAGTGCCTTACAGAATTACTCCTCTAGATTTAAATTTTCAATAAATATACAAAAATAACTCTTTAAAGTCATCTTATTTTTATGGATGGTTGCATTTCTTGTCAAGCCTAAATTGCTTCATCACAACACCCACCAAAATTATATATAAATTAAGTGTTTTGAACTTTTGAACAATTTCCACTCACAATTTCCCTTTGGCTATATATTTATTTATATATACTATATCATTCTATATAAATGACCTACAATTTTCATCTTCCTTTTCTATTATTTAAAAGAAAAAGAAATAGAAATGTGTTACCACTGTGACATCATTTCATATTTTTGAGAGAAAAGTAATTTTCTTATTTATTTATAATTTGAATGTAAAAATATAATCCAATATTCTAGTAATACTTCCTATTTAACTAAGATTCTTTAAGTGGAAATTGAACCGAACCGGTACTTTGAAGAGTTAAAAATAATAGTTGTATGATAATGTATTCATCATTAACCAATGTCTTGAAGCAAATTCTTGCCTCCATATTGGAAAAAAAATCCCTCAAGTTAATTAATCAAATTATTTGGCTCATTTAATGCCTCTTCAAGTAAATAATTATTACAAAAGATTACAAAAGTGATATTAAAATAATTGTGTCTGGTATATTCTTTTGGAATCCACGAAAAATGTTATAAACAAAATAAAATATAAACACTTTAACAACAACAAAAAAATTGTATTTAGTGAATCTCATAAAAAAAAAAAAAAAATTAATGATGGAGGTAGCATGTCCTGCACACAAGAACAAATCCAAAAATAAATTTGAGTTAGGTGGGCTTAAAAAAGTTGGATGAGCCTAAACAGAAAAATTATGAATAAAACGAGTGAATAAACTTAGTTTTGTCTTTTTTATTATAAATTAAAAAAATAAATATAATTAAATTGGAAAAAATATAAAATTAAAGATAATATCACATCTCTACCGTAAAAAAAAAAAAAAAAAAAAAAAACAATTGTGGTGGACTTTTCTGTTATTGCCCGGTTAGTCATGACCTTCTCTTTTCAATTTAAATCATTTTAAATGTAAATCAAATTCTTAACACTTTTTCTTTTAAGAATCACTCCTCCTTGAGTTAGTTTAAATGAGTTTTAATGACATGGTTGGTGTGTAGAGCTTCCATAATTAACTTTTTTAAATAATATAATATATTATTTAATTAAAATATTTATTTTAATAGCTACCCATTATCTAATACATTTGATAGATAGAATGTTGCTCTCTTATCATTACTATTTAAAAAACAAGAAAAACAAAATTTAATAAATTGTCATGGTCATCTATACCAGTTAGGATCATATCCCTTCATTGGGGAAGGATAAAACAAGTCCCTTCCATGTGAGGGAGAACAGGAAATCCCGTGGCCGTAATAGAGGATTCTAATTGCATCTATTCTCATTTGTTCTTAGAGTTTTGAAAGCATGAGATTAATGCAATTCTGGTCTCATTCATCATTATTATTATTATTATTATCATTATATATATATATAAGTAACATGAGATTCATAGTAAGACCTTTTACGTTTCAACTAACTAGTGTAATTTCTTAATTAATTCTATAGTTTTTTAACACAATTATTTGTTTGCACTTCATTAAATAAACATTACCATGATTTCTAGTTAGAAGAGTACAAAAATATCTAATAATGGCTTTGTCTTATTATTATTATTATTAATTAATATATATATATTGTGTTCAGTAAGGATCCCTTTCACTATTAATAAATTTCATCTACTGAAAGTTACAACTCATTTTCCCGTAATCCCAAGCAATGAAAGATCTGAACCGTCCATTATCGGTATTGCCTCCAAAATATGTGGAGAACCGTCCAAATCATGCTGATTATATATACCTACTCTAACACAAACCACAATTAAACTAATTTTGACCTTAAATTACTCCAATTTTTAATACCCATATATAACCACTCCACCATTTATTAGAATATTTAATTATTTATTATAGAACACACCAATATTCAAACTTGTTACCCCTATATATGTTGTATTAGTTTGTAAATAAAACATTATTGTATCACACATATGAAAATCCTATAAGAAAAATAACGTATAAAAATTATCCAAGAAATCAAAAAGTCTAATTTGATTCTCACTTGCTAAGGATGTTCTAAACGAATTGAATGAAAACTCGGTGATTCAATTAAATGAAAAAACATTATTCAAGAAATTAAAAAGTCTAAATATTTGATTCTCACTTGCTAATAATATTCTAATTTAAGTGAAAGTTAGGTTATGAGTTAAACTTCTTAAAATGAACTAAAGGTGTAAAATACAATAAATCTATAGCCTATAAGTCATATATTGAAAAAGATTTTGAGTTTAATCGGAAGCTTGGCGGGTGTTTAAGAAAAAATTAATGATAAAAGATTATAAGAATAGATCTTTTTACTTTGTGAAGTATCTTATTTGAATTTGAATATGATCACATTTTAAAACATAAATGCATAAACTTAATTATTAACCTTTTATATATCATGAAAACCTTAATTCATATTAAAATTAAAGTGTTTATGTGTTGATGTTTAGATGAGCTTAGCTTTTAAAATCTTCTTTTTTATTACAAAAATATTTTTGGAATCAACAATATTATCATAATATTTCGGATACAAACATTTCAAACATTTCAAACAAACTATGAGAGTATCTTAAATACATACATTTCAAACTAATGAGAAGATTAACATAATATCTCAAAAATCATTACATACATTTCAAACAAAGTAGTCTTATATATATTGTGAATCAAATTTAAATCTTAGTCTATTCTTTCAAAACTCTAACTACTTCTCATTTTAATTTCATTACTCTTTTTTTATAGTGTATAATAATTAGATTCTTGACATATTATAATATTTAAGGTCAAATAATTCTTCTAATATTTACTATATATTGTTGTTGATAAAATTGATATGGCAAAACCCAACTTAGTTTTTGTTATCTATCATTTTTCTCACTTTGAGATTAATTTATAAAATAATACAAGTAATTAAAAAAAAAATGTTATTGTGCAACTTTTGGAGAGTTCCATCTTTTGTCATAATTTACTTCTTAACTTCCTTCTGCCCATGACCATATCCTCCAAACAATATAATATATATGAATTGAATTAAGGATCCAATTAATTAGAAAATGCAAACATTGGGTTATGTGCTTTATTTCATCGAGATTTTGATCACGCCAATCAAAAAAGAAAGAATATTAGAATAATAACTATTATTGACTTGGATTACCTTTGTATAAAAGTTTATTAATGGGGTCCGATTATGTGAATCCAAATAACTCAAATCATTACATTATAATAATAACTAAATAAAGCACTAATCATATATAATTCAGATAAATGCAGAAAGATAACAATATTCACATTGTATATAGATGGTTCTTGAAGAAATTAGGAACTCTTTTTTTCCCTTTATTATTAAGATTAAGCTACAACTCAAATAAATTGTAAATTGTAGACACCATAGTTTGGACTAATAAAATCTAAATGTTAAGCGAAGTCATGATTATTGGGTGTCATTTAGCTCTCCTTTATTAAAAAAATAAACTAACAAAATCTAAGAGTAAAATATTATATTTACTATAAGATAGTTGTATATATATATATATATATATATATATATATATATATATATATATATATATATATATATATATATATATATATATATATATATATATAATTAATAAAAAGTGTAGTATCATCATAAATAAACAAACTTTTATTTCTTTCTTCCTTCTCTTTCACGGACTCAAATCTAATAACAAAATTGTTGTTGGTCAAATCAATTCAATTTTTAAAGAATTTGGACAAGATAAAAAAGGCATGAGTATGGTCGAAGAAGCTGTCTCCATATTTCTTGAACATCTAATCTTTTGAGGGAGAAAAATCCATTTTTTATGTGAACGATACGAATTCAAACAAACTATTTTTGGATTTGATATTCGATGTGGAATATTTCGAACAAAATTTAATTCATGGATTCAAAAATAAAAATTAGATTTGAGATTCACAAATTTCAAAAATAAATTTTGGGTTTTGAGAAAATGACTAGACAAATCATATGGAGAAATAAAAAAGAAGACAAAATAATTAACTTGTTCAAAAAAAAAATTTATTGATAAATATGACATTTTTTTTACCACAAACCAAATATTTTTTAGTCGCGTGTTACAAACTTAGATAACTAATTACAATATTTTTGATGAATAAACTAATAAAAAAACTAAAGAAACTAAATAATTAAATGTATAAATACACTTAACAACAATAGTTATGTGAATGAGCTCAAACCCTGTCAAATTAAAGGGAATAACCTATTAAACCAAACTAACCAATATCATAAATAAAATGACCCTTTGGTATCTCCATTTTTTACCAAGTGACAAAATAAAAATAAAAAGCTTGACAAAAGATATCATCTACTTTTTTTTAACATAATGGTCAAAATTAGAAAAATGTTTGATTCTTTGATTGCATCATAAAAACCCAGTTGCAACAATTCCATAGATTACACAAAATAGACGAGATAAACAATACCCATACAATTGGAAAGTTTTTTATTCATCAATTTTTAAAAAAGACTAAAATTGTGTAATTGATCATGAACAAAACATCAAAACAAACACATTGACACAATCAACATTACTAACCTCGGATTCATTACACTAGTTTCTTCTGAAATCAAGAACACACACAAACACTTATATAGTGATGTCCTCTAATTACATCTGGCCTATTGTCCCATTTGGAAGTAGATGAGATAATATTCAAAACATTTAACTAAATAACAGAGAAACAACTAAAAAAACCAAACTAGACCCACATTTAGTACTGATGATACTTTCACACAGATCCACAACCACATTTATTTTTTTTTCAAAAAACCCATTTCAATGACCAGATCCACGACCCAATAACACCTGCAAAGCCTTCTTAGCCACTCCAACCGCATAAACATCTCGAATCGACCCACCATTAATCTGTTTTCCAAAACCAAAACACGGCGTACGCCAACCGCCACTATCATCATCATCATTAATTGATTTGTTTCGATTATGGTCAAAGAATTCCCAATTCCGCATCTGGTTTTTCCCTCTCAAACTGGAAGGCATGCTATGAACAGAGGACGATGAAGATCTTGTGGAAGAACAGGATGACCATGATGAAGATGATAGCGATGGAGATGGAGGAATACGGCGGGATGATGTTCTTTGGTTGAAATTTGACCAGAAATTGCGGAAAAGATTGGATCTTGAACAACGACGGCGGCGGTGGGTGGAATCGGAGTTGTAGGAGTAGTATGAAGGGGGAGGAGTTAAAGGAGGAAGAGATGTTGAATGTGATAAAGGATGTTTTGGAGTTCCCGGACAAGATTCCCATGTAAAAGGGACGGTGCCGGAGACTCCACCGTAGTACACTCGGAAGGAGGAATTCGGCGCCGGCGTCGACGATGTTTCCTTGGAAATTAGCCTGCCGGAGAATTTGTCCTCCGGTCTGACCTGGGTCGACATTGATTTCGCCGGAAGGTCGGAACTTGATCGGAACATCTCCGGCCGGCCAGCTAAAGGGGATGAAGAAGAAGAAGAAGAAGAAAGTAATGTTAAATGAATCAGCACTCCTAGTGAAGTATATATAATTTGAAGAGGGAATTGAAATGAAACCCAAAATGTGAATGACCAGGTCAGCCCTTTAGGAAAAAAAAAAATCATTAATTTTATGTTTTAAATGGGTATAATTTATTTTTTAATAATTATAACACAACTTAAATTATGGAGGGGTTCAAAATAAATAGATAATTAAATAATGGGGTTATTTAATATATAATAATTACAATGCATAGCTATTTCCAAGCATCTTCTTCCATTAAATGGGCATTCAACTATTTATGAGTGTAGCTACTCTTTCCTAACCAACTCATGGACCTCATTAGCCAATACCTATTCATATATATTTCATAATCCTTCAATTATTTTCATCTTTTCATATTCATCCCCAAATTTTAAAATACATAATTCTTTACCATAATTAATTAACCTATTTTCATTTGTTGAAAATTTTGACCCATGAACATATATTGATAGTTATTTTCAAATAATAATTTGTGATAAAAGTGATTTTAATAGACTAAAGATCACATATTCGATTTTATAAGATTCGATTCTCATATAGATTACTTTTAAGTTGAAACGAAGTTGAACTATAGGTGATGCTAGCTTTTTACATTAAAAAATAATGTTAATAATTTCAAATGATCCGATTGAAAGATTTTTACTAATATTAAGTAGGTTAAGGTAGCCCATGCAACAATATTGTGAGTTGTGACTAGTGAGGGGATCTTTTAGCTACTTTATGTAATGAACAATAAATATGAATGAATGTAATGTGGTCCTTGCATTTGCACTCTTAGCCATATTTAGCCCATTTGTACATTCACCAATGCATGTGTGTGTCAAACATTTTGCTGCAATTAATAATATGGGCGACGCCCACAGAAAGAGAAGAGGACGGTTGGGGACATTGAGAGTGAGTTAATAATTAAATGAGTTATATATGTTTTTTTTTCTCTTTTTATTGTTTTTTTTATTGAGTAACAATAAAAAAAAAATCAATTTGTAGTTCTAAGTTTGCAATATAACTCACTAAAATAATATAAGTGATAAAAATGGTTACTAAAAGAACAAAAGTTACCGTTCAATCTTATTTAAAATATTTTAAGTTAAAAGTGAAAGTTATGACCATTAGACTCATAATAATTTCATATATATTAAAAAAAAAGTAATATGTTTACAATAAATGTTTAATTATATATATATATATATATATATATATAAATATCTGCATGCATGAAGTAATTGAATCAAACCTTGTCCAAGTCGTGGGGTCAACATAATAAGGACTTGACCATGTAAATTTGGTTGGTTGGTTGGAATTGGATGATTCTTACTATGATTTGAGACACACTTTCATAAATATTAAAAAAACAAAAATTAATGTTATATATATTTATTGAGGTATAAATTAAGACAAGTGTTTCTCTAATAGAAATTTGAATTGGAAAACAAAAATAATGAAATTAAACAAGAAGATTCAAAACAAACATGTTTGATCTAGTTAGGTAGCTTAAAATATATATATAAAAAATAGAGAAAAAAAATCCACCCATTTGCTTGTAAGTGAAGTCGTGTCATCTGATTTGTTTTCCTTCAAGTTGCTCTATAGTTTTTTATTACTCCATATAAAAAAAATATAATGTTCTCTTTAGATTCATATATTGGTAAGAAGTACAAGATATATACAAGTATATAGTTGTATTTGTTACTCATTTTGTTATATATAATTATTTAATAATTGAATTCTTATATTTGAAATATATAATTAAAAATTGATGTAATATATATTTTTATGTTAATATTTATTTTAATTTGTTTAAATATCATTAATTGATTTTATGTAAAATAAATATCTACCAAAATATAAATATATTGTTGTTTTTTTCAATAATAATAATAAATAGATACTATTATTTAATAATTTTAACTTAAAATGTACTATAATAATACTAATTAATAATAATTATAATAAATCATTATATATTATATTGTTAATTATAAATATGATTTATTAATAATGAAATTATAAATTTTGAATAAATTATATTATACTTAATTATAATAAATATAAATGTACTATAATAAGGGTAAATTACTATATATTATACTATTAATTATAAATATGATTTATTAATAATTAAATTATATATTTTGAATAAATTATTGAATACTTAATTATTATAAATATAAATATGATATATATATATATATATAATAAATATGAACATATAACCTACCTACTAATTAGTAGTTCAATATAGTGTAGGGATCATACTAAGTTCTTTTCTTCAAAATTAAAAAATAAAATAAAAGAGAATAGTATATTTATATTAATAAGTAGGAGTGATTTCTAAAATTTGATGAAATGTCTTAATTAAATATGTGAATATTTTAATTAAAAATTACAAAGAAAAAGGATAAAAGTTAAAGAAGGAAAAAAAAATGCTTGGATTAGTATATAATTTAAAATGGTGTTGATATGGAGTATCACAAATCTTTTATATATATATATATAAATTTATGTAACTTTTAGTTTTCAAGTGAAAAACACAAAAATAAAACTCCAGCTCATTCTTAAAGTATTAAAATCCATTAATGAGTACAAGATAATAAGTTTAACTCAAAAATATACCATACGTGAAAAATCATCAAACAACCTTAGAAAATACCCTTTTATAATTCATAATTAATTTTTAAAATAATCACTTAAAAACTAGTATTTTATAACTATCACAAACATAATCACTTTTAAAAATTGTCATAAAAAAGGTATAATGATAATTTGGTTTGATATGAAATATATGATTAATTAAATGAAATTTTAATACAAAGTAAATTGAATAGTTTTTTTAATTAAATTAAAATATATATTAACCAACTTTTTCTAACAACCATTATTAATTTTGTGTTTTGAAAAAAAAATTATTAAATGTAGACTAAATAATTATAACAAATTGACTCTATTTGAAAATACAGAGTTGAAGTGAGATTGAGTTTGAAAGATAAATTAATATTATTAAATTTGTTAATATATATAATTTAAGTATACATTTTAAAATATTTTTTTTTTAAATTAATATTTTGAAAAAAATATATAATTTTTTTTTTTTTAAAACCCGAATCTGGGTTTCCAATTCCCAATATCTTCTCTAAATCTAAGTCCCCCACAAACAAATCATTAATGCAAAGAAAATGTGTAACAATACTCCATTCAAATCCACTTTAATTCATTTTGTTGCCCCCTCTAGCTAGCAGCCAATATATTTTTGACAAGATATTCTTTTATTAGTTGGCTTCATTTATTATCGCTATTATTCTCATAACTTTTTGTGAAAAAATATCTCACAATGCACAAAGGCTTGTTTTTTTTGTGGTTTCTAATATTTCTGTTTACTTAAAACTTTATCACATACCTTCCTCACATAATCTTTGTGTTTGTTATCATTGTTCCTAATTCATAACTAATTTTCACTTTCAATTAATAATCAATTATCAAAACTCAAGCTTTAATAAATTATATTACTATACATTATAAATTTAAATAGAAATCTAACAATTTTATATGAAATACATACATGAAATTTACATATTATATGGCAGCATAAAAATGTATATATGATCAAGATTAAAAAAAATTCACAGTAGATGGCTGCATGTCCCGCCTGCCCCTTGTAGACTAATATCAGCAACATAATCTAAAAAAATGTCTATAAAATTAAATAAAGTAAGAAAAATAAAATCAAATACAAAAAAACAAAATGTGAAAACCTGTTGCACATAGGGACTACATTACCTGCAGGACATGAACAAATTCAAGATTTGAAAGTGGGGGTTTAATTAAAATATAATTAGGTTGGGCTTGAATTGTTTTTGAAAATGTATGAAACGGGTAGATTAGTGTAAGTTCTTACCTATTTTTTAGAATTAAAATATAAATAGTGATAAATTTAAAAAATTTATAACAAAATTAGGGAGTTATGTCACATCTTTTCCGTAAAAAAAATAGATTTGAGCCCAACTCAGCTTTAACGTAAATCCGCCCATGTCGTCGGGTAAATCCGTCCATGCCGTCTTTGTCAAAATTAATTGTGAAATCTTGATATATCTCTGTGTCGTTTATCACATATTTCGAATTCAAGATCAATCTTCGTTCGTTCAACATTATAATTCAAATTTTATTTTGAATTAAAATAATCCGAATTAAAGATTTAACAATAAAAAGGAAAAAAGAAAAAATGAAATCGAATTCAAATTATTCAAAATTTGAACCGAATATCAAATTCGAATTTGGATCGGTTTTCGAATTAGCTAATTTTTTTTTGAATAAACCGAACCGAGAAACTCAAATAACCCGAAAACCGAACCGATGAACACCTCTAATTAACTAGAAGACCATGTACGGTTATAGGTGCAAATAATTTGAGCTTCAATAGGAACGTGGAAAGATTGGTTATTCTTACTCCTCTAAGCATTTCTCACGCGGCGCCAACGATTTCAAACATTAAATCATATATTGATCACTTAAGTAATTAATTTTGGGACTTGAAACTGAATTAGACCATAATTAATCATGTTTATTTCTGCCTGTTTTCTCATCCCCTCCTATCTCTCTTTTTCAAAGTAGCTAAAGGGTATATTAAGCCATCTCTAATTATTATAGTGTAGTGTCTTGCAATTATAGAAATATATAAGTGTGAATAATATCGTTTTACGCGATAATAGATCAATATCAGAGAATATATTGTAATATCAATATGTTATCGTTCATTAATAATAAAATTACATAAAAAAGAGAATTGAGGGTTGGAATGAACTTATAATATGCTGTAAAAATAAAAATAAAAATTAAATAATGTTTGGATGCAATAGATTGACATGCAATTGGATCCACTATTCATTGTAAATTTGTAAGTGTGGATGAAATTAAGTCTTGTGTATAGCTAGTAGGTTTAGATACACAAGATTGACATTCAATTAGATCAATAATTTGTTGTCATAATTATTATTTTTCTTGAAATCACATGTAGCTAGCTTTTTTAATCTCATACTACACACTTATATTGATGAAAATGATGAAAAGTAGATTAAATAATTAAAGTTACTAGTTATACTAGTTGATATGTGTGATAAAAAAGGTAGAAATAAAATTATGATGAAAATTATTCAATGGATTTACAAAATAGAAGAATTTTATTTATTGATGAGATTATCAACTTGATAATGCACTCTTGTCTTGTTTTTATTGATTTTTTTCTCACATTTAAAATTTCTATTTATATGATACAACTTATAGATTTAATGTTAGATATATTTATTCTTATCTTGTTTTAGTCTGGATTATCTAATAGTTTTTTTTAGTCATGATCTATAATCTTTAATATTATATTAGTGTTTAACTAGACAAAACAAGATTAATGATTATCTATGTTAATAAGTCGATACGATAAATTAAGCGGAAGCGTATCTGATGTCATTACCCAAAGCTTTTGAGTTACCACAGGTTGGATCTTCCAATTCTATAGACTGTCTCTCTTGCTTCTCTCTAACGATGGTGGTTATGAGAAATGAAACTGGCATCTATGAATCGGGGACCACAACCCTATTTATATTATCATTTATTAATTATTTAATCCATCATAAATATTAAATAAATATCCGGTTTCTATAGATAATAAACTGTACCATACTAATAACCAAACATGACTTAGCCCAATAACCAAAATACTTTAGTGGATCACTTTATCAATTGGGTTCTAAGTAAACAATAGCCCAAACACATTATTTATATATATTAGTCCAATAAATCTAACAATCTCTCACTTGGACAATATATGTAATTAAATGTGTTCATCTTTATGCGCAAATAATGTAGCTATCATAATTATATAAACATTGGACCAAAGAGGTTTTAATTACATTAGTTCGTAATTCAACCCATCAATGATCACGCATATCAGTATAACTAAATGACATAGATCATAGTATGGATGTGTAACATAGAAATGACATCTAATGTGATCATGAATCATGTCAACTTCTAACTGGTCCCTAATGAGATCAAAGTTTTCAAAAAAACAGAGTGTAACAAAAATTCTTTATTATCCATAAACTACAGTAATCAATAAGTCTGTGTTACATATATATATATAAGCAAACTACCACTAAAACTGAATATCTTTAAATGACATAACACTCATTCGAGCAGTATGCTCCAAAAAGACCTTAGGTGGTAGTGCCTTAGTTAACGGATCCGCAATCATAGAGTTTGTACCAATATGTTCTATATGTAAATGACCACTCTGAACTCTTTCTTTAACAACTAAAAATTTGATGTCAATGTGTTTTGACTTGGTTGAACTCTTATTGTTGTTTGAATACATGACTGCTGATTTATTGTCACAAAATAACTTTAATGGTCTTTCAATTCCTTCCACAATTTTCAGTCTAGTGACAAAATTCCGCAACCAAATTCCATGATTAGATGCCTCATGACATGCTATAAATTCAGCGACCATAGTAGAGGAAGCTATGAGTGTTTGTTTAACACTCTTCCATGAGATTGCTCCTCCAGCAAGCATGAAGATATAACCTGAAGTGGATCTCCGACTGTCTTGGCATCCAGCAAAATCCGAGTCTGAATATCCAACGATCTCCAGTTGGTCTGATTTCTTATATGTGAACATGAAGTCTTTAGTTCTTTTTAAATACCGCATAACCCGCTTGACTGCTATCCAATGATCCATACTAGGGTTACTCAGATATCTGCCCAACATTCCGACAATGTATGCCAAATCTGGTCGAGTACAAAGTTGTGCATACATCAAACTCCCTACTGCAGATGCATAAGGAATTTTCTACATTTCTTTAACTTCAAGATCATTGTTAGGGCATTGTTGAAGACAAAATTTGTCTCCTTTAACAACGGGGGTAATTCCTGATTTATATTCCTGCATGCCATATCTCTTTAGTACATTCTCAATGTAGCTCTTTTGTGACAATCCAAGTATACCTCGAGAACGGTCTCGATGTATCTGAATTCCTAATACAAAAGAGTCATCACCAAGATCTTTCATTTCAAACTTAGTTGAAAGGAATCTTTTAGTTTCATGCAGTAAGCATGTATCATTGCTAGCGAGCAATATATCATCAACATATAAAATCAGAAAAATATGTCTGCTCCCACAGAACTTGTGGTATACACAATCATCAATTACATTACTCTCAAAACCAAATGAGGTAATAATTTCATGAAATTTGTGATGCCATTGACGAGAAGCTTGCTTGAGACCATATATGGATTTCTTTAGTTTACAAACCATTTTATTTGGTTCTCCCACCACAAAATTTTCTTGTTGGTTCATAAAAATTGTTTCATCAATGTTGCCATTTAGAAACGTAGTCTTAACATCCATTTGGTGCAGCTCAAGATTAAAATGCGCCACTAATGCCATGATTATTCTAAAAGAGTCTTTTGTTGAAACAGGGGAAAAGGTTTCTGTAAAATCAGCACATTCCCTTTGAGTGAAACCTTTTGCAACAAGACGTGCCTTATATCTTTCTACATCACCCTTTGAATCCCTTTTGGTTTTAAATATCCATTTACAACCAATAGATTTTGCACCTTCAGGTAATGAGACTAGATCCCAAACGTCACTGTCTTTCATGGACTTAATTTCTTCATTCATGGCAATAATTCATTTATGAGAATTAGAACTATGCATTACTTGATGTAAGTTGATAGGATCATCTTCCATCATTTCAATGTTATCCTCATGTTCTTGGAGAAATACAATATAGTCATCTGAAATAGCATTTCTCCTTTCTCCCGTAGATCTCCGTAATGACATTTGTTCTTGAGGTTGTTGAATTTGTTCTTCAGGAATGTTTACCTCATTTTCAATGGGAAGATTTGTATTAATGTCTTGAAGTTTTGGAATTGCTTCTTGATTAATATCATAAATAAATTCATGATTATCATCAGTAGCAATTGTAGGAATTTGAACAAATTCCTCTTCAAATACAAATTCTGTAGTATTTCTCCCCTCAAACTCAATATTCTCAAAGAACACCGCATTTCCCGTCTCAAAAATAGTTATGTTCGAAGGAACAAAAAACTTATAACCCCTTGATTTCTCAGAATATCCAATAAAATAACAACTGTTTTGAAGTCCAATTTCTTTTCATTTGGCTTATAAGGCCTTGCTTCTGCTAGACATCCCCAAATATGAAAAGACTTTAGGACTGGCTTTTTACCAGTCCAAAGCTCATAAGGAGTTTTAGTTGTTACTTTAGTTGGAACTCTATTGAGAATATATACTGCAGTCTTTATTGCTTCTCCTTAGAGAGATTCTGGTAAAGTAGAATGAGAAATCATGCTTCTTACCATATCTTTAAGAGTTATATTTCGTCTCTCAGATACACCATTCATGCGAGGAGAACCTGGCATAGTGTATTGAGGTACAATTCTACATTCCTCTAGGAATTTAGCAAATGGTCCTGGACGTTGTTCTCCGGATCCATCATATCGACCATAGTATTCACCACCACAGTCAGATCTGACAGATTTTATTCTTTTATCAAGCTGATTTTCTACTTCAGCTTTGTATGCCTTAAACACGTCCAGTGCTTGGGACTTCTCACTAATTAGATAAAAGTAGTCATATCTTGAATAATCGTCTATAAAGAAAATAAAATAGCGTTGACCATTCCAAGAGATCGTAGAGAATGGCTCACATATATCAGTATGTATTAGTTCTAAGACGTCTGTAGTTCTATTGGTACCCAATTTTCTTACATTTGTTTGCTTTCCCTTAATGCATCCAACACAAACCTCAAAATTGGAAAAATCAAGGGAATCAAGAATTCCATCACTTAGAAGTCTTTCAATTCTGTGTTTAGATATATGACTAAACGCTTGTGCCAAATTGATGCAGAATTCTCAATTGTTAATTTTCTTTTAGTACCGCGTGTACTTGTATGCAAAGTTTCATTATATGAGGCAACTGTATCAAGTAAATATAGATTATCATAAACCGACAAAGAACTAGTTGCAATAATACTTGAATTTAAAGAAAGACTAAACCGACTATTCCTAAATGAACAACAAAAACCAAATTTGTCCAAAACAGAAATAGAAACCAAATTCCGTTTAAATGATGGTACAATAAAAGTGTCTTTCAAATCCAAATAAGAATCAGTTCTTAATAATAATCTAAAGTTTCCAATAGCCTCAACTTCAACTGATTTGCCATCGCCCACAAATATGAATCTTTCATCATTACTTGGCTTTCGGCAGCTCAGGCAACCCTACATAGAAATACTAATGTGAGTAGTAGCACCAGAATCTACCCACCAAGTGTTACTCGGTACTGAAGTTAAATTAACCTCAGAGCAAACTAAAGTAAGAATGTCACCTTTCTTTGCACGCCACGCATGATATTTTGTGCAGTCCATCTTCATGTGTGTGGATTGCCGACAAAAGAAACAACTAAATTCCTCATTTTCTTTAGTTTGTTGTTTTTTTTGTGCGGGACCACCAACAACTTCTTTAGGGTTCTTCCTTTTATTTCTTTGATCTCTGAAGTTATTTTTCAAAGCCAGATGAGCACTTTCAGTCCGATCTTGCTTCAATCTCTCTTCCTCTTGCACACAATATGAAATGAGCTCATTAAAAGTCCATTTCTCCTTCTGACAGTTATAACTTACCTTAAACTGGTTAAATTGTGCAGGAAGAGAGATCAAAACTAAATGCACAAGCAGTTCATAAGAAAGCTCTAACTTTAGTGCTTTTAGTTTTAGCAATGTGAGACATTTCAATAATGTACTCCCTTATATTTCTTTTTCCTTTATATTTCATTGAGGTTAAGCTCGCTAGAAGCGTGCTAGTTTTAGCCTTATCGTTTTTTGCAAAACGTTTCTCAATTTTCTTAATGAATTCCATAGCATAAGTAACTTCAGAGATATCACCCCTAAATGTTTCTGAAATTCCTCGCTTGATGATCATTAAACACATGCGATTTGATCTATCCCACTTTACAAGGTCCCGTTTTTCATCAAGTGTACCCTCATTTGTAATAGTGGAACGATCAATCCGAAGCGCAAGATCTAGATCCATACAACCGAGGATAATTAGAACATTTTATTTACAGTCCTTAAAGTTGTTTTCATTCAGTATAGAAATCGAATTAACATTGGCAGATATTGAAGAAGCGAAAACATTAACTGAAATCATAAACACATATTTTATCCAAATATAATTAGTATTTATATTAAGATTTGTCCATCAAAAAAATAAATAAATTATCTGGCACAACGTTAAAAGTTAGTCTTTTGACGTAAATCTTAACTTGTAAATGATAATTTAGTGTTATGATCAAATATTGACAATAAATCATGTCAAACAATAAATCTATCTTTGGACCGAATTATTGTTCACAAAAATATCAAATAATTGTCACATATTTATCATTACATGTATATATTTAATCCGGCCCGACAATATTGATCTTCTTTTGGGCCGATACAATATCCGCATGAATTAAAAGTATACTATCATTTAAAATTCTTAACAAATTAATCTTCACAAGAGAGGATACTTTGGTAACATGTTGTTTCAATTAATTGTTAATAATAATAAACTTCTTCAATCTTAATATAATCTTAATTCTTTAATTTCTAATAACTTTTTGGTGTGATTTAACTTTATATCATCAAAATAATTAAAAGTTCTTTAATATATGTTATATTTTTAATAACCAATATAAAATATATGAGCAAAAAAAATAACTGTCACTTACATATTTAATGTAAATATAAAATATATATTTAATATTATATATATAACGGTTGTAAAAATAAACTTAAAATTATTTATCCGATGACTTTTCAAATTTCATATATATATTTAAACAATAAATATATAATAACTTTAATCTTTATTTGTTTACTTTATTTATTATAATAAAATAAATAATAAATAAAAGTTGGAACCTTTTCAAATTCCATATATATATATATATATATATATATATATATATATATATATATATATATATATATATATATATATATATAAATAACATAATAATAATAATACTTATCTTATTTACTTTATTTTATTAATAGCAAAGGAAATAAACTAATAACTCAAAAGTCAGTATAAAGAAATCGTGATTTCTTCATAATCTTAATATTAAAAGATTAATAATTTCTTCATAACAGAATCTTAAGATCAACAAATCAATAATAATTTCTTTCTAACATAATCTTAAGATTAACGGATCAACGATTTCTTCGTATCACAATCTTAGTATTAACAGATCAAAAATGTATTCATATCATAATCTTAACATCAACTTGATCAACATAGAGATTTGCTCTGATACCAATTGTTAGATATATTTATTCTTATCTTGTTTTAGTCCGGATTATCTAATAGTTTTTTTTAATCATAATCTATAATCTTTAATATTATATTAGTGTTTAACTAGACAAAACAAGATTAATGATTCTCTATGTTAATAAGTCGATACGATAAATTAAGCGGAAGCGTACCTGATGTCATTGTCCGTCTCTCTTGCTTCTCTCTAGCGATGGAGGTTATGAGAAATGAAACTGACATCTATGAATCGAGGACCACAACTCTATTTATATTATCATTTATTTATTATTTAATTCATCATAAATATTAAATAAATATCCGGTTTCTATACATAATAAACTGTACCATACTAATAACTAAACATGACTTAAATACTTTAGAGGATCACTTTATCAATTCGGTTCTGAGTAAACAATAGCCCAAACACATTATTTATATATATTAGTCCAATAAATCTAACATTTACAACACATACAAAAAAAACATATAATAAAGTTTTAAATAGTATTAAAAACATCATTAAATTAACTTTATTAAGAATTTTAAAATCATTATGATTATATTGTATGAACCTGCATTATTTGCTAACTTAGAATCAAAGCAATGCTGCATTTATAGAGGTAAAATATTTTTGTTTGGAGAAGAGAAAATTATGTGTACGTCTCTGTTAATAATTTTCTCTCGTTTAATAAAACAATTCAATTACTTGATATATGTGGGGAGGGAATGGTAAATATACGTGAGGAGGGAATGGTAAAGGAATAATAAGTGATGTTAGTTAATTATAAAATTGAATTTATAATTCTTAACTAATTTAACTAGAATTCAATCTTTAATAAATATATTATATATAATTCTATCTGAAATTAAATTTTAAATATAATTATTATATTTAAATCTCTTAAAAAACATTAAAAGTGTTCATGAACATGAACAGAATTTGAATAAATTTTAAATAAATCAATTCGATATTCGATTCGAATTCGTTTTTTTATTATTTTTTTAAACTAGCATAATTCAAAATAAATTGCATAAGCCGGAAATTAAACTCAAGTTTGCGGGTCTGCACCGTGGCAGGGTACTATTCCACCACTAGACCACTATTACTTTTATTACCTTGTTTTTATTATTAAATCTTGAGTTCAAAATATTATAATTTGATTATTTTGAACTTTTTCTTAAGCTAAATTTGGAAGAATAAATAATAAAAAAATAAATTCAGTTTTCGGTTTGATTTTCGAGTTGAAACCCAAACTCGAAAACTAATTCGAAACCGTATTTAAATTCGAATTGGTTTGAAATTCGATTCGAAAACCGAAAATGAAATTCAAATTCAGTTTATTCGAATTTGAATTCGAATTCGGTCGAATATTCCATTCATACCAAATATTGAACACCCCTAATTCCAATATTAATTTCTTCTTCCCTATGTTTGAGTTGACATTTTATGTATAAATGATTTTTGAAAAGTGAATATTTATTAAATAATATTTTGAAAAATAAAGATATATATATATATATATAACTATAACTTATAATAAATAAATATATTAAGTCAAAAATAAAAACTTTTTATGAAAAATAAACTAATTTGAAAATACTTATTTTGTTGGAGTTTAATTTGAACTTGAAAATATTAATTAATTTATTTGAAAATATTTTTTTATCTAATATCTCGCTAATATGTTAATTTAAATTAGATAATATTTTTAAAATAATTTAACTATAATTATATTTAATAAATTTATTAATATTTTCAAAGACCCAATAATTCCAAATAATCAAGGCCCAAATCCATCTCTTCAAATAAAAATTTTTATTTACTAAAATCCATGGGGTTTGCTTGACCTGAGTTTTTCTTTAAAATAAATTGCTTAATGAAACATGAATGGTTTAGTTTAAATAATTAAAATATAGTTAATGTTTAATATTTTAAAATATTATGAAAGTTTAAAATTATTTAATTGAATAATTAAATGACTTATGAATTATTTGATTTTTTTACCTGAGTTTATATTTGGAGTCAGCTAATATGAACCCACAATCCCATCTACGTAACTCTATAAGAATGTTTTTAGTTTAATCGAAAAATATTTAAATTTAATTAAAAACATATCATTAACAAGATATATTATTGGAGAAACTTATACTCTCAACATAAAGGTGTGGGTTGGATTTTAATTCGTTTATATGATGGGCCGTTACTTTTGAAGGTGTGTAAAAATTAATTATTTTTTTTAAAAAAAATTATATTAAATATAAGGCCTTGTTCGGTATGAAATTTAAAAAATAAACTCATACAAAATCAAATATCATTCTAATCCATTTTTATCAATCACATCATTCAATTCAATGATTAACTAAAACATAAAAATACCATCTATTTTAAATTATTATTTTTATTTTATTTAGGGAAAATTACATGGACGGCTCTCTAAATACTCCAATCGTTCATTTTTAGCCTTCAAATTATTTTATAAAATAAATCGTCACTCCAACTTTTAAAAAGGTCAACAACGACCCTTCCATCTTTTTGGTTAAACATAACGGTCTAAATTTAAAATATAATTTTTTTATATATTATCTTTAATCATAATTATATATATATATATATTATTATTTATTTTTATAAAATAATTTGAGGGTAAAAAGTAATTGAGTAGTGGGGAAATCAACTATACTTTTAGCCTTCATATTATTTTTTTAATATATATTATATAAATTTATATATATTTAATGTTTAAAAATAATATATATAAATTATTTTTAAACTTTTTTTTATAAATATAGATATAAATATAAATAAAAATAAATAATATATATTTTATATATATATATAAAAAGAGATTTAATAATTATATTATTATATAAAAATTAATGATAATATATATATATATATATAAACAGTTAATATATATATATATATAAATATAAAAATTAATGATTAATGATAATATATATAAAAAAAACTATTTTAAGTTTAAGCCGTTATATTTAGGGTGGAAAAAATTACCGATTTTTAAAATATATCGAAAATATCGTACCGCAATATATCGAAAATATCAATATTTAAGGTATACCATAAAAAAGTAAGTTATGACACCATACCGAAATTATTTGTACGGTAAAGGTATGAAAATTTTAAAATTTTAGTATATCGAGATATACCGAAATACCGAAATAGTATTTATAAGTTAAAATATATATAAATATATATATAATACTTATAAGGAAATAATTAAATATATTTGATATTAATTTAATTATAAAAATATGATTTTTTTGAATAATATCAAAATATAATTAGAGTTAAATATTATTTAATATATGCAATCTCTATTTTATCGATGAGATTGATTTTTTTTTAAGTTAATATGTTTTTTAGGTACGAAAGGTATAATACCGATACCGTACCGAAATTAAGGTATACCGAAATCAAGGTAAGATAAATGTATGAATTTTTTGTATACCGAAATTAAGGTATATATACTAAAATCAAGGTAAGGTAAATGCATGCATTTTTTGCATACCGAAATTTTAGGTAAGGTATAAGGTATGTATAAAACACTAAGGTATACTGTATCGACCCATCACTAGTTATATTTAACCAAAAAGTTGACGGAATGACCATTGGTGACATTTCTAAAAGTTGAAGAGGAAATTTGTTTTAAAAAATTATTTGAGGGCTAAAAGTGAGCGATCAGAGTAATTAGAGGGTCACCCAGATAATTTGCCCTTTTATTTATATATAGAGGTGGGAAAAAATACCGATATGAAAGGTATATCGAAAATACCGTACCGTAATATATCGAAAATGTCGATTTTTAAGGTATACTGAAAAAAGGTAAGATATGATACCGATACCGAAATTATTGGTACGGTAAATGTATGAGATTTTTAAAATTTTGGTATATCGAGATATACCAAAATAGTATTTATAAGTTAAAATATATAAAAATATATATATATATATATAATACTTATAAGGAAATAATTAAATAAATTTAATATTAATTTAATTATAGAAATATTATTTTTGAATAAAATCAAAATATAATTATACTGAAATATTATTCTATATATGTCTCTTTACCTTACCGATGAGATTGATTTTTTGATTTTTTTATGTTAATATGTTTTTAGGTATCAAAGGTATAATACCGATATCGTACCGAAATTAAGGTATACTGAAATCAAAGTAAGGTAAATGTATGAATTTTTTATATACCGAAATTAAGGTATATCAAAATCAAGGTATACCGAAATCAATGTAAGGTAAAGGTATGCATTTTTTGCATACCGAAATTTTAGGTAAAGTATAAGGTATGGATAAAACATTAAGGTATATCGAACCGACCCACCCCTATTTATATATATCAATAACTTTTAAATCTTTTTACTAAAAATAATCATTATATCTTTAAAACCATCACCCATTATTTATTTTTTCTCTCTCGTTTTTTGAAAAACCCACAACCGAACAACCTCTAAGTAGGGATGACGTGGAGCGGTTCGGGGCGAGAAATACATTTACCATCCCCGCCCCGTTCGATTTTTTTCGATTTTAGGAAATCTCGCGGGGTACCGTTTATAATTTTTAAAAATAAAAATAAAAATACAATAAAATTATATAAACAAATTTTTTAATATAATATATATTGTAATATATTAAAATTTTATATTATTATAAAGAAATAACTTTATTATTCTTATAAAATATGTTGAATAAATAAATATATTGATGATTTAATATATTTAATTATATTTATGGTGTTCGTGGCTGAATCAGGGTAAAATCGGGGCGGGGCGGGACAGGGGACACAAATACCATCCCGCCCCATCCCCGTTCGATTTCGAAGAAAAACCATCTCAAACGAGGCAATTTGATTCGATTTTCGCAGGACAGTTTCAAATTATTATCCGATTAAAAAAATAGTGAATCCTCTGTATAGTGTACTCTTTTAATCACAATTAGCCTTAAACGCGTTGAAAATAAATAAATAAATAAATAAAAGCACATCATCTAATAATAAAATATTTTTAAACTAATAAAAAAAATTAGCTCAGTAGATACATATCATTACAAATGTTAAAATATTTTATTATATTTATTTCAAAAACAAAATTATATGAAATAATTTAAAAATAAATAAATAAATATAAACAAAGTGATTTTAATAATAAAAAAATATTTTATTTTTAAATCACAAACAAACTTTGAATAATTTAATAAAATTAAAAATATAATTTTTATTACTTATTTATCTTTTGTGTTAATATAAATGAAATATATTATATAAAATAATAATAAAAATTTTAGATAAGTAATTCTATATCTATACAATAAGTAATTTTGTGTATTTATGTATTTTATACATTTATATATATAAATATATAAGCTTAAATTTATTTGTAGGTTACCATTTTAAGTCAAAAGTTTAATAAAAAATTATTTTTGTTAGATGAAAATAAATAAATAAATAAACATATATATATTATATAAATATTATATTAAGAAATAAAGAAAAATTATATTTATTTAAATATATATTTATATTATTTAAAGAAATAAATAAATTTTTTAATTTTTTTTATTTAATATGATAAGTATTAATTTTTTTTTATAAAAATAAGTATACATAAAAAATAAGAGCCAAAAGTAGAAAAATTGGAAAAAAAAAATAAAAGAGTATATATATATATAAGTGATAAGGGAGAGAATTTGGGGAAATAATTTTAAGAGGTAATGACATTGTTGGAAAAATGAAAAAATTGAGAGAAAAATGAGAATATTATTTTATTTTTTATTGTTATTTTTTCTCTCATTCTCTTTCCTAAATTCTCTTCGGAAATTATTTCTCATATATATATATAATTAATGATGCTTAATTTTCAAAATGTCCGGATTATCGGGTCGAGAACTGTGATTAATTTGAATATATATGTGAGAGTAAATGGATATTTTCTTCGGAAATTATTTCTCATATATATATATATATATAATTAATGATGCTTAATTTTCAAAATGCCCGGATTACCGGGTCGAGAATTGTGGTTAATTTGAATATATATATGTGAGAATAAATGGATATTTGGGTTAGATTTTGGGTTGACCCGCCCATAAACTTAAACAGTTAAAAATAAAATTTAAAATGTTATAGGTATGTTTCGAACTTGCAACCTAACAAAAACAAGTACAACCATTTAACCAACTAGGCTAATAAAACTTTATATTTTAAATTCAACTCAAAATTTGATGAACGCGGAACGTTTTAACAAAATATAAGTTCAACTTTTTAACTAACTAACATATATATATATATAATGATGCTTAATTTGCAATGTGTTCGATTTGTTGTGTTGAGAGCGGTAGTTAATTTGGATATATATGTGAGAGTAAATGGATATTTGGGTTGGATTGTGGGTTGACCCGCCCATAAACTTAAAACGGTTAAAATTAAATTAAAAATGCTATAGGTATGTTTTGAACTTACAACATAACAAAACAAGTACAACCATTTAACTAACTAAACTAATAAGACATTATATTTTAAATTCAACACCAAATTTGATGAACGCAAGACGTTTTAACAATATAAGTTCAACTTTTTAACTAACTAATCTTTATATATAATGATGCTTAATTTTTAAAGTGTCCGGATTGCCGGGTCGAGAGTTGTGGTTAATTTGGATATATATATATGTGAGAGTAAATGGATATTTGGGTCGGATTGTGGGTTAACCCGCCCATAAACTTAAAAATGTTAAAAATAAAATTAAAAATACTATAAGTATATTTTGAACTTGCAACCTAACAAAAATAAGTAAAATCATTTAATCAACTAGACTAATAAGACTTTATATTTTAAATTCAACACCAAATTTGATGAACGCGAGACGTTTTAACAATATAAATTCAACTTTTTAACTAACTAATCTATATATTTATATAATGATGCTTAATTTTTAAAGTGTTCGGATTGTTAGGTCGAGAGCTGTGGATAATTTAGATATATATGTGAGAGTTAATTGATACTTGGGTCGGATTGTGGGTTGACCCGTCCATAAACTTAAAACGGTTAAAAATAAAATTAAAATGCTATAGGTATGATTCGAATTTGTAACCTAACAAAAACAAGTACAACTCTTTAAACAATTAAGCTAATAACACTTTATATTTTAAATTTAACACAAAATTTGATGAATGCGGTAGTTCATCAATAGTTTTTAAATTGAAGAATTATGTCATATTTATAGAGATAAGGGACATAATTTATATGGATATAATAAGTCTCGTCTGAGTTACTTTAATGGTAATCTTTATATTTTCCTTTCACTCGTAGTATAGGGAAGAAGTGGACTCTAGAGATGAAACTAAATGAGTTGAGGAATCAAACTGTATCAATTGTTTTAGATATCGTTCTGCATTGTGAGAGTAAATGAATACTTGAGTCGAATTGTGGGTTGACCCGCCCATAAACTTAAAACGATTAAAAATAAAATTAAAAATGCTATCATATTTTTACCGTAATATTTTTTTCATGATTTTTTTATTTTATTACTCGTGCAAATGCACGGGATAAATGCTAGTTTTTTTAATATAGGAAGTTAGTATTACACACTCGACATTTATAACTTCCACTTTTATTTAAGACATTTTAAGTGTAAATCGTTATTGTGATATTGGTCTCTTATGAACAACTTTTATGAATTGAACTATTTTAATGAAGTAAAATAATCTGGATGATTACTTAAATATGTAGGTTTATCTCGTATTAATTTAAACTTTTCAGTAACTACTTAAATAGTTATACATTATTAAGTGAATCATATGCATACTTTAAAGAGAAAAAAAACTACTCTACTGGTTAAAAAATTGAGTTGGGATGGGTTTTAAAAACATTTTTAATCGACTTAAAAAAAATAACAGAAAAATTATAAATAGTTAATTTTGGTTATTTTTTTTAAATTAGATAATCAAATTATGAATTTAATTTTTTTTATAAAATTAAGAGATAATGTCAAACCAAATATATATATATATTTTAAGGACATAATATTTTTTTATATTAAATATAAATGAAATTAACTTTTTTTTTTTTAAATATAATTATTATTAATCAGGACAAACTCTCACTTTTTTTTAAAAAAAAGTGTTGGGTAAACTGCTAAACTCTTAATTAAGAAAAAAAACGGTTCCCAACGGATAACTTATAAAATAATAAAAAATAAAATATTTTAATAATTTAATCTTATATTATACTGTCCGATTTCCGAACGTTACAATCTGGTCTAGGCCTATCCTACATGTTAACGTTACAAAGTGGGCCCCTCTTTCTCCACTATCTTCGAGTTTGTCATTTTCACTCTACCGATTGCTTTGGCTGTTTCATCTTCTACCTTTGTCTTCTTCCATATCTCTGTGACCACAGTTAGGGTTTCCTATTTGTCTTTCAATGGCTGAGGAAGGTTCCTCTGTTCCCGATCCACAGTCACTCCCTGTACAACAACCAGCTCATGATCATGTTAAAAACCCTCCATCCGCCAACTCCGGTTCGACGTTTTCCGGTGATAAAATGCAGAATGAAGCTAACCCACGATCAGAAATCGACACTTCCGCACCGTTCGAGTCTGTGAAGGAAGCCGTGACTCGATTTGGTGGTATTGGATTCTGGAAACCTTCACACAAGCTCTCTGAACCGACCCAGGTTCTCTTTTTGTTTTATCTCTTGTTATTTTTACTTGCTTTTGTCTAATTAGGTAGGATTGGATCGTAACTGTAGTTTAATTTGATACTGATTATGGAAATTGGGGAACTTGTTTCTTTATTACAGCAAGATGATGATGATGAATCCATTAATGTGATGAAAATTGAGGAACAGACTATGTTACTGGAGAAAGATCTGATAGCAAGAGAAAAGGAGACTCTTGATGTCTTGAAAGAACTAGAATCCACTAAGAACATTCTTGAAGAATTGAAGTTGAAGTTACAGAAAGAAATGGAAGAATCAGAAAAGGGAAAGGAAAACGAGAATCCCAGTAGTAGTATCTTCCCGGAATTCATTCTAATGGAATTGAAACATGCCAAATTGAACCTTACTAGAACCACAACTGATCTTGCTGAAATCCGAACTAGTGTTGAAACTTATAACAAAATTATAGCTAAGGAGAAAGTTTCACTTTCGAAGACCCGCGATGTATTGTCAGCGAATTCTTCGAGAATCATATCGTTGGAGGAGGAATTAAGCAGGACGAATTCGACAAATCTCCATTTCAGGAACAATAATCTATCCAAGGTGCTTCAGCAATTGAATTCCGAGGCAGAAGAGTATAAGAAAGCTGGGGAAGCTGCAAGATGTCAAGTTTTCAGTACATTATCTGAAATAGAACTTACAAAGACCAAGATTAAAGCAGCTAAAATCAAATTAGTTGCTGCTAAGAAAATGAAGGATGCTGCCCGAGCTTCAGAAGCAGCAGCTCTTGCAGAGATCAATGCAATATCAACAACAAATGAAAAGAAATTTGGAGAAGGAGAAGGAGTAACTCTTTCCTACAATGATTACTTGATGTTAACTTCAGCTTCGAGAAAGAGATTGTCAGAAGAAGCTATGATTGTTCTTGACAAAGAAAACGTATCGCAAATGGAGATTTTGAAAAGGGTAGAAGAAGCTACTGAAGAAGTGAAATCCAGCAAGAGGGTTTTGGAAGAAGCTCTTAACAGAGTAGAGGCTGCAAACACAGCAAAGTTGGTTGTTGAAGAATCTCTCAAGAAATGGAAATGTGATCACGATAGCCATAGCCAGAGAAGAAAGAATACCAAATCCATCAACCATGGAAAGGATCCTCTGAATTTGGTAAATGAAGGGGATGAGACTAAACCTGTCTTGAGGCCAACTTTGTCCATAGGGCAAATACTAAGCAGGAAATTACTTCTGAAGGAAGAATATGAGAAAGGTTGTGTAAAGCAGAAAGTCTCATTTGGCCAAATGCTTTGCAAACCAACCAGTGACAATGGCATTAAGGAGCACTTACCCACAAAAAGGAAGAAGTTTGTTCGGTTTACTCGATTCTCGATCCTTGTGAGCAAGCAAAACAAAAAGAAGAAGAAGAAGTCAACAACTTCTAGTTAGTTAGTCAGTCAGTTAACTTAGTTATTCTTTATTCTGTGTTCCTGTCTTTCTTCTTAAGTTTTCACTACTGTGAGTTGTTGTTCCTTAAAATGTTCTACTCTATTAGTCTTGACAAAATAGTATGATCTCTAATTCTATTGTTAGTCTATTCTCGACTTCTTCGTGTTCGGTTTTCCTTCCAGACAATAGGCGAATCGTTTGGGCTAATACAAACACCAAACACTCGCTGAATTTGAAAAAATATATATTATAGTGATTCAACCAAAATGTCTACATTGATTTTATAGAAGTTTTGTAACTTTGTAAACACCAATACATTATTCAAAACTCTTCAATAGTCTCTAAAAAATGGTCAATATATTTTCTTAAATGTGGTACCATATTAAATTATATAATTTTTCTCTATATATTAATTTTATTTTCTTGATTCAAGATTATGCAACAAAAAGATCATAGATATCTATAATATTTACTCTCATTATACCAAGATTATGTATAATGAATTTATCATTATCACAAAATATTGTGAATCAATTTCTTATAAAATTCTTCAATTGAAAAAATATTTTAGGAATGCAATAGGCATGAAGATACTGCATGACGTTCAAGACACATTAAGTTTTGTGGATGCACATTTATTAGAAAGTTAAGGATGAAACGTAAGATAAGTATAAATCGGTAATTGAAAAATCAAAATAGGAGGAATGAATGAATAAAACTTAAACCATGTTAACTACTAATCATTTTAGTGAGCTTCCAATAAAGAAAAATATGATTTTTAAGAATTTTGATTTTAAACTTTGTTTTCTTTATGATATGTCTATCTTTAGATTCACTCAAGATTTCTTCTTTCTTTATTTTCTCAAATAAAATTTGCCTTTTGTTTTCAAAACTTATTCAAAGTCCATATGTCAACTTAAAACAATTAAATTACTAAATCACCACCACTATGCCTTATTTTATTTTATTTTCATTTGGACCCTTTTGCTTATTTTCAACAAATTTTCAAATTATCCATAAAAATGATGCATGCATGGCAAAATGTTGTAAATTCTAATTGGTAATTTATATAAAATATATTGTTAGAGGCGGCTTAATTTAATCAAGTGGATGTATTCTTTCATCAAGTCATGTCAATGTGAAATTAATAATGGTTAGTTAGTCCAAGAAAATGAGGAGAAATATATAAAAAAAGCATCACCATCATAACACACCTCAAAGTTTATTATTTTGCATGTAAAATAAAGGTTAACTTTTAAAATAATTTCTTAAAGACTAGTACAAAATCTAAGCTAGTGATCACGTGACACTTGACATGTTATTTTTTTTTAATGTATCAATCAAAGTAATTACCTACTTTTATTTTTTATAAGTCAATATCAATAGGGGTCTAAAACTTGGCTAATCTATTAGCAGTTGGATTTAACGGTTAATTATGTATAGGAAAGCACATCCAAATTAATTTGACCATCACCCAATAAATTTTATATTATGGGTCAATTTTTCCGAACATTGCCATTTTTTCGAAACATCGTCGTTTTTCCGAATATTACCATTTTCTCGAATATGATTATTTTTTAAATTTATTATTAATTTTAGACATGATATTTTTTTTTATTTCTATCTTGCACATGCGGCAGATCATGTCGAATTTGTGACATTGATTTCGTTATATTTTCGTTGTCTAAATCATTTTTCAAATATATATATAATGTTGAATATCACAATTTATAATAAATGTCATGAATAATGTGTACTAAGTACTAAGTACTAACCCACTTCATAAAATATTTTTAATGAATAAGGGCATATTTATATTTATATGGAATTATAAAATATAGATTATACTCCAAAACTTATATTTGTACCAACACATATTCATAATTTGTTTGATGCTCATCTGTTTAAAAAGAATAATTTCATCTTACATACAAATTTAAAATGAGAGAATTTGAATTTGTGTGAGCTGTTTGTATGATTTAATGTTGTCATTAATTAAAAATATAATGATGATGTTTTTAAATAGGAATTAAATTCTAGAAATGAAAAAACAATATGAATAAGGTAGTAAGTGTATGACACTGAAGCATGAGTTAATTTAGCAAAACTTTATTGGGAGGTCCATCATCATTATTGGGTTACTTAGTACACATACCAACTCATCTCTTATAATAAAACAACACATCCCAACTGTCTTCTGTGGAAAAAGGGAGATGTACATTGATTTTATAAATATGCACATTCACCTCCTAAGTAACAAAAACAATTATTTAATCACATCAAAAAGTCCAAATTCACCTAATTTATTATGCTTTTAGTACAATTTAAAATGTTATATTCCCTTTTTTTTTTAACCTAACGAGTAACGACAAAAAAAAAAATGAATATCCACGGCGTCCCCGAGGTTCTAGGTTCGAACATGTTAGACGACACATTTGACACTTTCTGGTTAAATTAGTTGAATGTGTTTCGTGAGTTATATGTTTAATCCATAGTGATTAGTCGCACCTGAAAGAGTTGCGAAACACATTTAAAAAAATATTTTAAGTGAAAAACAAACTCGTGATATTTGGTATCTTTAAATACCATTTAAGTTACTTCATCGGTTAATGCTTTTGAGATTTTTATATATAAATATATTGTACACATTATTCATCAGATTTTAATATGGGTATGAGTTCGAAATTTTTATATTTGTATCATTTTAAAAAATTATATATGTGAGATAACACTTTTTATTTATTAAGTAATTATTGTGAGATTTTTATTTTCATTAGATAGAGACTAAAACAATAACTGATTAAGATGAACACCTAATGTATATATATTTTTAATCTAAAACCTCATAGTGCTAGTTCCCTATGTAAATTCTAACACCAAACAAGACATAAGTAGTAAGTGATTCACCAACCCACCAAACCAATGCTTTAGAGCACTTGGTTTTCATGGGTGGATACTCAGATTCCATATGTAAATGAAACTTTGTTTGGTAGGATTTAATTCTAATATTTAGTTATCATATTAATTATCAATTTACTTACTTTTGTCAATCAAAATATCAAATAATCTTTACTTCAATTTTTTAAAAAACTAAGATTTATTCATTTAATATAAATAATATCAAGGTTGCGTTGATTTCGAGTTATTAAGATAATCCTAACCAAATCAAATAATATTTCACTCTCCTCTCATCAATCACATCACTTAATTCATAACTAAAGTACTAATATTTCATATATTTTTAAATTATTATATTTTATTTTATTTATATATATCAATATCTTTTAAATTTTTTTATCAAAAAAATTATTATCTCTTCAAAATCATCACGCATTATTACATTTCATATATTTTAAATTATTTACCTATATGAATTCCTTTTAAATTTTTTTATAAAAAAATCATTATCTCCTCCAAATCATAACTCATTATTATATTTAATATATTTTAAATTGTTATATTTTATTTTATTTACATAAATTAATCCATTTTAATTTTTTTTATCAAAAAAATCATTATCTCTTCAAAATCATCACTTATTATTAAAAAAAAATTTCTCTCTCTCTTGGTTTTAAAACACACTCCCAAACAAGCCCCAAGTAATTTCTTAAAATTTTGAATTAATAATTTAAATCTTTGCAAAAAACCTAAATCAAACAAACTCTTAGAACTCAATATTTAGTTGGTGTGACATTTAATTTTTTTTCCATTTTTCTACTTATTTAATTTATCAACCAACCAAAATATTAAAATATTATTATTTTATTTTATAAAGTTTAATTAAAATTTATTATAATAATTAAATTAATTAAATATTCAAATAATTTATATTTTATTCAAAAAGTTTATATTTTTATAAAAAGGTCAATAAAAAGTTCAAATATTTTAATATTAAACAAGTTCTTTGGAGATGAATTGATTTGAGTATGACATCATTTTATAAAAAATTTGAAGAAGTTATCATGATTCGACTTCAATTTATTCATTTTTAAAGTAAATTTTGAACCATACACTTTTATTTAATAGAATTGAACTCAATATCTTGAAAAATTGGTTGAGAGTCTCTACTAAGACAGACTCATGTGAGTTATTAAACGATAAATATTAAAATAATAAGTCTAAATTAATAAAACGGTGTCGGAAGAATCTACAAAATATTTTAAAATGACAAATAAAATTATCTTTAACCAAGACCATTTTTTTGCTAAATAATAAATGATTATCTATGTATACGACTAGAATATTGAAAAACTCATGCAAATAATTAGAAGATACATTGTCAAGCTCACGATTCAACTGAAAATAAAAACTTCTTTAAAGGAATAAATAAAAGCTCGAGATACTTCTAAAAAATATATTTTTATATGTAATAACTATTCGAAAAAAAACTCGAAAAAAGATCATGAACAAAATCAATGAACAAAATCAGATGGTATTAATAACAAACGATTAAAAATATTATTCGAATTACAAAATTTTTTTAAAAAATTGAATGGTTTGAAAAAAAAAACCGATCACAACTCCGATGTAGAAAATTTGTTGAAGGTGTAAAATACATTTTTCAAATTATTTATTTATTTTATATTTGGAAAAAAGAAAAGAAATGTGAAATGAAATTGAATGATTACATTACATAAATAATAATCATGTCACCATTTGCTAGTGAGTTGTCTTTGAATTTATTTATAATTTTTAACTTGCATGTAAATATTAAAATAAAAATAAAAAACTGTTAATAGGACATGTGTAATTGAAGTTTATTATTTTAATATTATATAAAAATAAAATAAATTAAAAGTAATATTAATGAAAAAGTAGTAAAATATAATAAAAAAATAAAAACAATAAATAGTAGTAAGGTAAAATAAAGAAAGAAATCGCCTCTTCCGGACCCTCTTTGGACGCAGTGGCTGTTGTGTGTGCGCCTCCATCCTTCCTTCTCTCTTCTTCCTCTTCGCTTGGCTAGGGTTTCTAGGGGGGTTTTGCAGCCTCCATACTTGACTTCTCAACCCTTCTCTTGAGTATCCGGAGCTGGATTCGTCATCGTTCTTCATCAGATTCTCGATGTGTCGTTGGTTCACCGGCTTTGTTGATTAGGAACTAGCTTCTGATTACGTCTTCATCAGACAACAATCAATCTGTTTCTTTCTCTCTATCTGAGGTATATTTGCTGTCAAGACTAAAGCTCCGATTTTTCGTCTCTTCAATTTTGCTTGCTTGCTTGATCGATCTCGGTTTGGATAGCTCAGACTTATAGCTTTTTTTATACCCACCCAGTTGGTTAGATTAGGGCAAAGCTTGATATGTCATTAGTGTATCGCATTTCATTTAGGGTGTGGAGCTGAAGGGGTTGAGATTTGAATGGCATTGGGGGACTTGATGGCGTCTCAGTTTTCTCAATCATTAGTTCCTTTAACAAATCATCTGGAGGAGTGTTTGAGCCGTGATGAAGTAGATATTTTAGGACAGAGACGGGATAGGGATGCTGAAAATGCGAGTACTAGTATTGTCAATGCTACAGCTGCAACTGCTCCAACAAGTTTGGCATATTTGCCTCAGACTCTGGTTTTATGTGAACTCAGGCATGAGTCTTTCGAAACTTATGTTCCTTCTGGTCCATCAGAAAGTGGGTTGATCTCGAAATGGTGGCCCAAGGATAGGGTAATCACTTAATCACTTAATCTTTTCCTGATATCTTTATTATGTTATTCAAGATGAGTTATATGTTTGAAATCTGGTTTCCTATGATGCTGCAGTAGTAATTTATTGCTATTAATTGTGTATCCGTTGAGCCGACAAGTTTTCTCTTTATATATATTCAAAGTTACTTATGACTAATCTATTAAGCCTTAAATTTTTATCGTTTGTGGAACTTTGTCGCGAATAAAGCGGAACACAAATTAGTTCGGAAAACTGAACCAAGTTAACAATTGTTGTCTAGGAGGGATTAATATAAATAACTCCCTATTGAGAATTAGCTTTTAAGGTCGACCTATTTTATTTTGGCTGAGATTAGTCTGACTCAAACTGCTTGAGTTCGGTTTGGTAATGATGAGGAAATTGGATTTGGGGCATCAATGATTAAATTCCATAGATGACGTAAATACGAAGATTTAGCCACTTGGCAAATGTTAGTTTTCTTCGCATTTAAGTGTTCTATGGCCATAATTGTCAATTTGTCGGTACTCAAAAAAGTCCCCCGTATTGCTCAAACTTTCATATTATTTTTCAACTGCTAGGGTTTTGGTTTCTGTGTCCTGAATGAGTGGTTCTAGAACGTTCTTTACATTTTGGTGTCCTACCAAGGGATGTAGAGACAAAATGGCTTATATTGGATCCAATTTTTGTCGCGTGAATTTATGTTCTTCTAGTCAACAATGAAGTGACTTTAGGTTCTGTGAGCTGTACACTGAAAAAGAGAAGTTAACCTTTTTGTTGCAGTTGTATTGTGCAGATTTAAAAGATGCCTACATGATAAAGGAAAAAAGATTATTTTGTTTCCTTAACTTGCGTCGGGCTTGTTCCTCAATTTATAAAAATGTCCAAAGTTACATTTCGTAGTCATTTTTAGTTAACTTAGTACTTGCTGTACGCTTTAGTCTAAAGGGAATAATATTGATACCAATGGTTAAGGATAAGGAACTTCATATATTCTGCATATATAATTTATGAACATAACAGATTTAACCAAAATTTTAGTCATACAATCCATTTTAAAAGTCCGGGAAGCAAACAGAGCGACACAAGTTTATGAAGCAAAATGAGCATTTGATGCAAGTTTGGGAAGCAAAACGAGTGTCTTTCCAAAAATCAAGCTTGATTGTGCCATTTAACTTACTGAAACTCAACTGTGTTACCAATTGATCACCAGTTAAATAAATTGTTTTTTGTAATTCGTGTTTGCTGTTGGATCCCATTTTTGCATTGAGCTCAGTCGCAGGACATAATTAACTAACCTTGCCTGTCCTTTTTAATACTTCTAGTATGCTCTGGTTATTATCTGTCTCCCGTGAATTCCTTTTATCTTTAAACCATGCTATTGTCACATTTGATCAGTTAGAGATCTCCTCCAATATAAAAAAAAATATAAGGCCACTGGTGGATACTGATTTTATTATATATGAATGTGTCCATTACTTGTTTTTATTCTGTATTATGCAATATCTGCTTCAGATTCTTATTACTATTAGTAAGGTCTTTAGATATGTGTTGGAAACAACATAATATTGCGTGGACCACATCCTGGATTTTAGATTATTATTCGGAGTAAGCATGAACTACTTGACTTTGTTCATTTAATTCAACTTTTAATACTCATCACAGCACTGTCATGAGCATTTGGGAGGAGTAATATCTTAATTTTGAACAGATGCGTGACTTATCAGATGTTGATTTCTTTGTCGAAGTGTTCGTTTCAAGAACACCCTGTAGTTAGGTGTTCTGAAGGGAAGCAAAGTCACTCTCCTAAATTTGGTTTGGAGATTTTGCCACTTGCTTATAGTTTATTTTTCTTTTAATTGTAATGCTGATTGAATTGATACTAGGCTATATGAATTCCTGTTACATTATGATTGGTTCCTATGGCCTGTATCATCATCTTGTTTTTGAAGGATCGCATACTTTGGATCATTATAATCTAGGAATATTTGCTCTTTAGTTTCTTGACCATTTGTGTTAGTTTGTCTTAGCCTTGAACTTGATGTCATTTACAAACTTGTTTCAGAATGAATATCTAATTGGTGCAAAGTTCTTGTATGATGTTGTAACTCCAATTGGACCTTTCTTGGTAGTCTTTTGGATCTGTATAACTGATAGGCATGGAGACATATATACCTGACGACAGGTTACATCTTTATCACCAATAGTCACATAAAATTCGTATCCTTGACAGTTGGTAACAGGCCCAACCTATAGATAAAAGTCTCTAATAAAATATGAATAATGACATGGTTACATTCAAGGATGGAGTGATTGCTTTCCACTAACATATATTCATATAATTTGACCAATAACTTCAATAGCTGATTCAGTTAATGCTTCAAAGGTATTCAACTCTCTCTTTAATGGTTGTGCACTGTTATTGCAGATGAAGACGGGTTGTGTTGCACTTGTACTTTGCTTGAACATCAGTGTTGATCCGCCTGATGTAATTAAGATATCTCCCTGTGCTAGAATGGAGTGCTGGATAGGTAAAGTATTTTCCTAGATCTTTTTTTTTCTTTTGTTGTTGATAAATTATGGTTTTCTTCAGTAGTTGCTGTATGTATATTCTCTATGCGATTGTTTGGAGTTGTGGGTATGTATAGAGTTGCTTTTTATATAGTCAGTTGGGCTTCTGGCTTGTGTTGTCTATCTGTATTTTTTTGGTTCATAGAGATCATGGCTGTCCAATCTAATTGCATTTGCTTGGTCTCTTTCTAAAAATAATGTCCAGTCTTCTTCAAAGTATGACAACAAAATTGTTAGCAAGTAGGCATGATTTCAAATGCAGGAATTGCAACATCATGAAAAGGGACAAATGGTTTATTTTCCTCTCTTTTTTCTGCAGATCCATTTTCTATGGCACCCCAGAAAGCACTTGAAGCAATTGGAAAAAACTTGAGTCTTCAGTATGAGAGGTGGCAACCCAGGGTGAGGCTGAAGCTCAACTTTATCTTTTTGTTGCCATTTATGGTGTTATCCATATGAAAATTTTAACCCAATAGCTAGAGAAGAACTTCATATTTATCAAATGCCAAAAAATAATACATAGCATCATTGTCCTCCATTTTTTTCCCTCTCTTCCCATACTAAGATGTGGGATTTCACAGACTGATAGGTGAATAGTGCTAAAACTTGAAAGTTCTCTATGTACTCTTCTGTTTAGTTACGATAAAGAACATACATAGGCTAATCATCATCGTCTTATTCGTCGAAATCACTCCTGAAATGACAATCACAAAACACCCTTTACTTTTTGATAGAGGGAGCTCAATTTGAAATTTATTTTCTGGATGTGCAACATGTTTTAAAGATTTCCTCAGACACCGGGTTTCTGGTATAGTTATTTTCATTGACACTACTTAAGCTCAATTTGTTTGAATTTATGAAGGCTCGGTACAAGCCTCAGCTAGATCCTACTGTGGAGGAAGTGAAAAAACTCTGTACTACATGTCGGAAATATGCAAAGACAGAGAGAGTTCTCTTCCACTACAATGGTCATGGTGTACCCAAACCAACTCCAAATGGTGAAATTTGGCTCTTCAACAAGGTTTCAGAAACGGTGTCTGTATTTTTTCTATTATTTTATCTCTCTCAGTTCTAGTATGCTAATAAGTTGCAAGTGTTTCCTTAAAAATAATATTTTCTGAAGTGTATATTTTGGTGTAGAGTTATACTCAATATATCCCGCTGCAAATAAGTGAGCTTGATTCGTGGCTGAAGACACCTTCAATATATGTTTTTGACTGCTCTGCTGCAGGGATGATTGTTAGTGCTTTTGCAGAGGTACATTAATGATGCTTAAAATGTTATTGGCTTATTTTATTTGTTTCTTCTTGTAAAAACTGTCTTTTTTATAGCTTCAAGATTTGAGTGCTTCTAGTTCAAGTGGAACTACCACTCCTACAAGGGATTGTATTCTGCTTGCAGCATGTGATGCACACGAGACTCTTCCCCAAAGTGCTGAATTTCCTGCTGATGTTTTCACATCCTGCCTCACAACGCCAATCAAGATGGCTTTGAGATGGTATTCATGGTTTTGCATCTTCTCAGTTATTTATAATATATTGTCATATTATTCTTTCAGCTAATTTTACCACTGTTTAAAATTTTGGACCTTCTATACATTTTTTTGCCAATGTGCACGAATGATAGGTTAACCTTGTTTTGTGGTATAGTGTTGGTGTGTTTTTTTTTTTCTGACAATGCTTTAAGATGTGTATTTTATATCTAGAATATACCAGACATTTTTTTTGCCCTTTCTCTAGTAATTTTTAAAATGTTTTGGGGCTGTTTGTAGTAGCTTTTTTTTCATATATCAACATTTTGTTTTATTTATTTTTTCTTATTTCAGGTTTTGTACTCGTTCGTTGCTCCGTGGATCTCTAAACTACTCCCTTATAGATAGAATTCCAGGGCGCCAAAATGATCGCAAGACACTTTTAGGTGAATTAAATTGGATTTTCACGGCAGTGACCGACACAATTGCCTGGAATGTACTCCCACATGGTAAAAAGATTCTCTTGCTATATCTGTAACATTGAAAAGTTTTCTGATTATATGCTATATGTTGGCCAATGTAGTGACTTGGCAATTACTTAATTTTTTTGTCCTTCAGAGACCTTCCAAAAACTGTTTAGGCAGGATCTTTTAGTTGCCAGTTTGTTTCGAAACTTTCTACTGGCTGAGAGGATCTTGCGGACTGCAAATTGCACTCCAATTTCATTTCCTAGTTTGCCTCCAACTCATCAGCACCATATGTGGTCAGATATGATATATTTTGTCACTTATAAGTTTATTCAGTTATTAGTGGATAGTAGACTTATATGAAATTCTCTCATGTGGCCCAGGGATTCATGGGACATGGCTGCTGAAATATGCCTTTCTCAGCTACCAGGTTTAGTTGAGGATCCAAATGCTGAGTTCCAGGTTTATTCTTTAGCTCGCAAAAATGAATTAAAATTTCTTGTCTTCTGATTGTCCTATCTTTGGTCAATGTGATTGAGTAAATTTTCATCATTTTTTCCAGCCAAGCCCCTTTTTCACAGAACAGTTGACAGCTTTTGAGGTGTGGCTTGATCATGGATCAGAACACAAGAAGCCACCTGAACAGCTGCCCATTGTTCTTCAGGTTCTGTGAATTAGATAGATTTGGCCGTGATTTATTTTATTAATATATTTTATCCCATTCATATGAGCTTCTAAGTAGAATTCCTCGGCAAGTATGAATATTTTATTAAAGATGGCAGGTAGGCATAAAAAAAGAGAAACATAGAAGAGCTAGTGTTTGCTCAGGGAACATTATCTAACCTCCTTGAACTGAACATTCTATAGCATCTGAAAATCTCTAGCAGTAATAAAAAGTCTTTTGTCGTTAAGCAATAATTTGTACTGCTGAATTGTGTAGTGGATTTTTTTCCTGTGAAGCAACAATGGTAATACAAATTTCATTCCATTCAAAGTTTTACCAATGTTTAGGATTTCATAATTGGACTTTTTACACCTAGTTATAATACAGTTCTGATTATTTTGAAATGTCATTTAGTAATTTTGTGCCACGTCATGATGGAATAAGAGTAAACTTGACTTGCTTTTATAACTTAAGAGGCTGGAAGTGATGAGCAACTGTAGTTAGATCTTCAACTTTTTGTATGAATTATTTTATGTTAATCATGCCAAATGAATGGTTGTTTGAGCTTCAACACCACAATGGTAGTCTTTGATGATCTATCCACTAGACTCATCCTTGATTTATCTGAGGTCAATCTATTATTATGCATGCGTAAAAAGTTTGATTTCATTCTTTATGCTGAAGATGATCTTCCCATACAATATTGTCATATATGTCCAAACCAGTTATTCTCTATGCTGAAGGAAAAATGGTGAACTTTAACAAACTAACTATGCATGTAGGTTTTACTCAGCCAATATCATCGATTTCGAGCCTTGGTGCTTCTGGGAAGATTCCTTGATATGGGATCATGGGCCGTAGATCTTGTAAGTGCTTATGTTTCATAAGAGGTGACCATACATTCCACATATGCCATTTATCGGCATGAATCGATAGATTTTTCTTACCTTTTTTCAGGCTTTATCTGTTGGGATATTCCCATACGTTTTGAAGCTTTTGCAAACAACTACACCAGAGCTACGACAAATTCTTGTATTCATTTGGACAAAGATTCTTGCTCTTGACAAGGTACATATCATCACCACCTTTTGTTATCTTTTTGTTGTTATGGATTTGCAGTTTTTTTTTGTCTCATAACAACTGCATTTATTTTGCTTCTGGTTTTGATTGATAGTCATGCCAAGTGGATCTTGTGAAGGATGGAGGACACACATATTTTATAAGGTTTCTTGATAGCATGGAGGCATTTCCAGAACAGCGAGCAATGGCTGCATTTGTTCTTGCAGTCATTGTGGATGGGCACAGACGAGGCCAGGAAGCCTGCATTGAAGCTGGTTTGCTACATGTTTGCTTGAAGCACCTTCAGTCTTCGTCTGGTGTTTCTTCACAAAGTGAAACACAAACCGAACCTTTATTTCTTCAATGGCTTTGTCTTTGCCTGGGAAAGTTGTGGGAGGATTTCACTGAGGCACAAATAGTTGCTCTGCAGGCAGAAGCTCCTGCTGTATTTGCACACTTACTTTCTGAACCCCAACCCGAGGTTGCTTATTACTTAAAATCGATTTAATCATTTTCTGTTGACATAATATCTCTGTAACTCCGATTGTGGATGAATCTTCTTTTCAGGTAAGAGCTTCAGCTGTATTTGCTCTAGGAACCCTGCTTGATGTTGGATTTGATTCATCAAGAGAGGGTGGTGTTGGAGGTGATGAAGATTGTGATGATGATGAAAAAAGTAAAGCTGAGGTTAGCATTATCAAATGCCTTCTAAATGTTGTTTCAGATGGAAGCCCACTTGTACGAGCTGAAGTTGCTGTAGGTATGCCATCTTCAGCCATTCTAACAACATTTATTTAATATTTTCACATCCTATGATCTACGATTTGACATGATTCTCTCATTCACATATTATAATCATTGATAACAGCTCTAGCACGCTTTGCCTTTGGGCACAACAAGCAGTTGAAGGCAATTGCTGCTGCATATTGGAAGAAGCCTCAGCCTAACTCCGTCCTTAGTTCCCTACCTTCATTTGCCATGAAGAGTACTAGCGGTTATACCACTCCAACTCAGTATGTCCAGCATGGTACGATGGGTCCCTCACAAATTGGTCCTGTTTTTAGAAGTGGAGATAGCCAAGCTATAGTTCGAGATGGGCGAGTCTCCACTAGCAGTCCACTTACATCTTCTGGAGTAATGCATGGGTCACCTGTATCAGATGATTCATCTCAGCATTCTGATTCTGGGATATTTAATGATTGCTTGAGCAATGGGGTGGCAAGTGCAAGGCAAAGGCCTCTAGACAATGCATTATATGCACAATGTGTGCTTGCTATGCTTACATTAGCCAAGGATCCTTCTCCTCGCAATGCTAGTCTTGGTAGAAGAGTACTTTCCATTATAGGGATTGAACAAGTGGTGACAAAATCTGTGAAGCCAAGTGGCAATATGGCTAGACTGAGTGACTCAATTGCTCCTTCACCTAGTCTTGCTGGCCTTGCACGATCTTCTTCATGGTTTGATATGAGTGGAGGTAAGGTCGCCCTTTTTTGTTTGTTTGAGAGAATTTTGAATTATTTCCTGGTCCACATTATTCTTCATGCCATTTTTTGGTTTGAAAATGTAACGCCATGGCTCTTAGATATGCCATTTTACATGGCCTTCAAATTTATACAAATGTTTAGAGAATTATCTTCAACACATCACACTTGTCTTTAGTTTTGGAAGTTACTAATTACACATGATTAATGAAGTGAAGTGGGGGTGATAAGTTTCAGGTTATATTGTTTGTAGACTTAATTCTTGTCTCAGGTTAGGGTCAAGTCACTCTTTGACATTGTATTTGAGGTTATATTTTTTGACTAATGTGACAAATGACAGGTCATTAGATGATCTTAGGACTCATCAATCATAAACCTTAAATGGATTTCATATTCAATTCGAAGCTATAAAAATGAAAACATAGTTTTTGAACCTCTTTCAGACCCTCCCAACGGTGCAAACCCTTTCTAGACCTACTCACAACCTGTCTATACTAATACACGACCTCAATTTCATCATCTTACAAAATTTTTGATCCATTCCCGATCGAATCAAGAACACATATTTCTCAAGAATCAATCTCATCCTCCGAGTTTTGGATATGTTCTAGCCACCATCATTCTGAACATTTCTTCTCTTGATTCAAAATCACACCATGTATTTGGGATGATTACCAAAGAGCACAATTAATTGTCATGAGATTTTTTTCTTGTTGCATCCATTGATTTCTCTGATATGTTGTCTTATTACAGGTCATTTGCCACTTACTTTTAGGACTCCTCCTGTTAGTCCGCCTCGACCCAGTTACTTACCTGGAATCCGAAGAGTTTGTTCACTAGAGTTCAGACCACACATCATGAATTCTCCGGATACAGGATTGGCTGATCCACTCTTAAGTGCTGTTGGGTCAGATGCAGCATCTGATAGAAGTTTTCTTCCGCAGTCAACAATATATAGTTGGAGTTGTGGTCATTTTTCGAAGCCTATACTTACAGCAGCTGATGACAGCGAAGAAGTAATGGTCAGAAGAGAAGAAAGAGAAAAATTTGCTCTGGACCACATAGCAAAGTGTCAACATTCTTGTATGTCTCTTATTGTCCTCTAAATGATTAAACAACAATGATCGGTTTGTTGGTTTGACATTCCATTTTTCCGTTGCTAATCACCAATCACTGTTTTTGTTCACAACTGACTGATTTTTTAACTTTGTTTATTTTCTCTGTTCAGCTGTCAGCAGCTTGCAGAATCAAATAGCTAGCTGGGATACAAAATTTGAAACAGGTACCAGAGCAATTTTGCTGCATCCTTTCTCTCCAGTTGTAATTGCTGCAGACGATACTGAACGAATCAGGTATTGAAGTCACTTTTCCTGAGAATTCATATAATAATTTCTTATGGTTATTTTATAGATGTTCTTTGTTTATGCTTCCACTCTATCAGGGTAAAAAAGTTGATCTTATAATGGCCTGTTTTGTTATAATTTTTTTTCATGTTGATTATGACCTGAAAAAATGCACATTTGTTATATTTTCTAAAAATCGTAATGATCTAAAATATGGTGGGGTGGTACTTTTTATTTGGCAGTTTTGTGGATGTTAAATACTTTTTATTGAGTGGGTAACTTTTTATTTTGTCTATTTTGGTGGAAAATTCTTTTTTATCTTTTTACAACATTACTCTAACATTATTCTGTATTTATTATTTAAGGATATGGAATTATGAGGAGGCTACTTTGATGAATAGCTTTGACAATCATGGTCTTATTGACAAAGGAATTTCAAAATTGTGCCTTGTTAATGAGCTTGATGACAGTCTACTTCTTGCTGCTTCATGTAAGTTCCTTTCAACTGTTTTTGCTTGATCAGCCATAGAAACCCTCTTAAATTGGGCCAATTCTTGGTTATTGCTTGATGTCTCTTCTGGATCTAACCCTTTTCAATTTCGTATGATATAGGTGATGGGAATATCAGAATTTGGAAGGATTACAATTTAAGGGGCAAGCAGAAACTTGTAACTGCATTCTCTTCAATTCATGGTCATAGGCCTGGTGTGCGCAATGATAATGTGGTTGTGGATTGGCAGCAGCAACCTGGTTATCTGGTAAAATTCTTTTCAAATGTGATAAATAATTGTTAATAATTTCTATCATCTTCTAATTAATTCTCATCCATTTCGATAAATCTCTGTAACCAGTATTCATCTGGTGAAACATCATCCATTATGGTCTGGGATCTGGAGAAAGAACAGCTTGTACATTCTATTCCGTCATTATCGGATTGCAGCATATCAGCATTGGTAGGTTCATTTTTCTATGTTATGTGTTAAAGGACTATTCAGGTTGAATTCACTAGGACAGCATTGATTGAGGCTCGATAAGACCAAGAAGTAATTAAGTAAAAAAATTATACTATGGGGGCTTGTATAAAATTGAAAATTATGTGAAATGTAAATTGATTTGATATGATTTTGAACTAATGTCAGAAAAGTACTTAAAGATTATTTTACCCCTATAATGACATATTGATTAGTTTTCAGGGTTTAAGTTGTCTTTTGGATGCTCTTGTTATATGAACGAATTAATTCATAACTTACTGAATTAAGCCATATTTTATACCTTAAGTTAAATCTAAATAATAAGTGACATTGAAGTAACAATTAGCAAATGAAATTACTTATTTAGATTAAGTGAAAAGCTGTGTTATCAAAAACTGCCATACTAATCTCCTTGTGTAATGCAATATTCAAGTACCAACTCATGGCTATTACTCACACAGTGCTTTGAAAACTTTGGAAATGATTGTCATTTCAATAGAAAAAAGACGTGTGTAGTAATAACATTTTGCTCCTGCTTCTATATGAAACCTGCAGTACTATGAAATCATTCTGATACATAATATGCTGTTTTGTTATTGCAGTCCGCCTCACAAGTCCATCCTGGACATTTCGCTGCTGGATTTTTGGATGGTTCTGTGAGGCTTTATGATATTAGGGCACCTGAGATGTAAGTAGTTCTTTGTGCTTCTACTTGTTTTGATGTTAAATTGAATAAAAAATGAGGATATTTAACGGTACAGTCCTCTGATGTGTATTTCTACTATTTAAACTCAGGCTTATTTGTACATCCCGGCCACACACACAGAGAGTGCGAGTTGTAGGCATTGGTTTTCAACCAGGGTTTGAGCATGGAAAGGTATATAAAGGAATATTGAGCTTAATTATTGCACTTTATGCTGATATGGAACCATTTTCAGATATAAAAACAAAAATAGATTTCTGAAATTTGTCTAGCCTCCGACAAAATTTAGGCCTTGTTCGAACTGGGTTGTTTGAATTTAGTTCTAATAACACTATCCCGTCGTCAATCCCTTCATCAATTTTTTTTATTTCATCACCAAAATACCCTCTATTTTTTATCTTTCATTGTATATTTATACCCTATTGTAACCTAATAACCTACACTAAACAAGGTTATTTGGAAATAACCTACTGGCTATCCAAAAAACCCAAGATCGAACAAAGGCTCAAATAACCCCTTATCACACACACATCAATTCCATCATCAACTGAAATACAAATACTAAAGTGCCCTTATTTACTTTTGTATAACATTTTAAAACATTAAATACAAAGAATATTTTAGTTATTTAACCTAAATAATCCATTTTCTCGTCAAACAATTTTTTTTTTATTTTTCAAATAACCCAACATCAAACAAGCTCTTAGTTTCTAAAGATTCCAGAAATAAAGTGTTACAAATGTGGGGGCCATATATCTCTTCTGCTAAATTGACCAAATTTGTTTTGTTTTGGTTTGATCAGATTGTGAGTGCATCGCAAGCAGGTGATATTCAGTTCATTGATATAAGATGGCCAAAGGATGCCTACTTAACAATAGACGCACACAGGGGGTCTCTTACTGCTTTAGCTGTGCATCGTCATGCACCCCTTATTGCAAGTGGCTCGGCAAAACAGCTCATAAAAGTGTTCAATTTAGAGGGTGAACAATTAGGCAGCATTAAATACCTCTCAACATTTATGGCACAGAAAATAGGTTCAGTAAGCTGTCTTGCCTTTCATCCTTATGAAGTGTTGTTAGCAGCCGGAGCTGCAGATGCATGCGTTTCTGTTTACGCCGATGAAATCGCTCCAGGCAGATGATTTAATATTATTATTATATTGGGTTGGAGAGAAAAGAAAATAACAGTGAAGGAAAACCATCATATACATAATTCAGAAGAAGAAGAGTTTGCCGGATTTTAATCTTCACATTTCTTCAACCCTAGTTACTACAACTACTAGACGTTTGCCCCCTTGTATCTTAAATATTCGTTTAGCCTCGCTCTTTCTCCAATGAAGAAGAATGGTTCATATAAACAAAAGTTGTGAAGAAGAAGATGAATGAATCCAGATTCCAGCTCTATATACTCTACAACAATTACTACTGTTGGTGGTGCAGGCTTTGACAAATAATTTGATGTGCCTACTGTAAATACCTTCCTCCTTTTTTTTTCTTTTTCTTTTCTTCTATTGCTTTCTTCTCTCTATCTTTCTTTCTTACTTTCTTACTTTCTTTAGGTGTGTCTTTTTCTTTTTCAATTGATTTCTTTGGTTGTTCTTAGTCCATATTCAATCATGTTCAATTTGTAAAAGAAGCAGGGGAATTATTTGTCATTGTTATAATTTGAATCTGGTGTTGACATTGTAACTTGTCTATTCCTGTTTCCCTTCTATCTATACTCAGATGTTTTTCTCGGTTTTGGTTTTCTTCTTTTACTTGCATTATTTTTCCATTGACCTAGATTCAGATCTGGAATATATATTGTTATTAATGTTTTATTATCAATAAGGTAATAATAGTCTTATTGAATGAAGAGACTGAGATTTTAAATTCAATTCTCATGAAATTGTTCTGGTTGGGCTTGGGGCCAAAATAATAAGTTCAAAGTATCTTTTGGGATAATGATCCACAATTGTTTGTAGGTAATACTTAAATGGCCAAAACTACTATTTTTTTTTCATATTTTGGGATGATGATCTACAATTGTTTGTAGGTAATACTTAAATGGCCAAAACTACTATTTCTTTTTCATATTTTGGGATGATGATCCACAATTGTTTGTAGGTAATATTTAAACGGCCAAAACTACTATTTCTTTTTCATATTTTGGGAGATGATCCACAATTGTTTGTAGGTAATACTTAAATGGCCAAAACTACTATTTCTTTTTCATATTTTGGGATGATGATCCACAATTGTTTGTAGGTAATACTTAAATGACCAAAACTACTATTTCTTTTTCATATTTTGGGATGATGATCCACAATTGTTTGTAGGTAATACTTAAATGGCTAAAACTACTATTTCTTTTTCATATTTTGGGATGATGATCCACAATTGTTTGTAGGTAATACTTAAATGGCCAAAACTACTATTTCTTTTTCATATTTTGGGATGATGATTCACAATTGTTTGTAGGTAATACTTAAATGGTCAAAACTATAATTTTTTTTTCATATTTTGGGATGATGATCCACATTTGTTTGTAGGTAATACTTAAATGGCCAAAACTACTATTTCTTTTTCATATTTTGGGATGATGATCCACAATTGTTTGTAGGTAATACTTAAATGGCCAAAACTACTATTTCTTTTTCATATTATTGTTTAAAGTTGTGCTAATGGAAAAAGAATAATAGCAAGGATTGAGTTTGAAACACCATTTTCTGTTTTTCACCATCATCTTTACACTTGTTTCTTGAAGAAAGATTTGGTTGGATATAATTTAACTATAAAGTGGTTGAACCCATTTGGAAAACACTATTTTTACCTTGGATCAAGCTGTTGAGGCCATGGATTCTCCAACTCCATTCTCATGGGACTAAGATTTTGTGTATTAACTGGAGGTAGAATGCAAAGGAGAGCTTCTAGCTTTCATTCAACTCAATGCCTCTTTCTTTATCCCTTGCCACAATATCTAATACAATTTGTAAAAGAGTAAGGATAGAGAGTCGGAATTTAGTTTCAGAAATAATGTCCCACCTTAAATTTAATATGAGAAAGATTCTATTTTCAAAGTCCAATCACATTTTGTCATGTCATTCCCAGACATCGTGACACCAAATTTTCGCTCTCTATCATTTTTTTTTCTTTTAATTACAAATGTCAGTTTAATCTACATTGAGGATGATTCCATCCTGAGCCACCAACAGATTCTTGCCAAGAATCAACAAAGTACCAAGATTTTATCCCTTAGCATGTAGAGATTTGTCTGCATAAGTAAAATTAACTTAAGGCAAGATGGAGAATTGCAAATTTTTTTTTGCAGGAAAGACATTCCATCACCATCAAGATGACAAGCAGGAGAACAAAACATTGATTCTTCATGATATAACTAACTTAACTAATTCAGATTTTCTAGAAAATTACATTTTTTTTATAAAATTGAAAATTTACTTGAAAACATTGAAAATTAAGTAAAATTGTAAGAGTCTTACTTTAAAATAATATTAATTATATATTATTATTATCATTTATAATTAATATAAAATTATTTAAAAACTAATAATAAATAAATGATATTAAGAAAATGTATAATTATAAAATTAATTACATGAATTTATTTATTTCAATAAGTAATTAATTTAAACACATAAATACAAATTTATTCTATTTTTGTAAAATCAAAATAATTTATAAAATTGTAAATTTTTAAGTTCCTTATCAAGTTTAATTAACTAAAGTGTTCACATCAAAACATCATATAGTTAAGTTTAACTAACTTAAGAGTTTAAGTAAAAACAAAATGGTCTTTTATTAATTGTAAAATCATAAAATTTTATTAGTTAAATTTGAATTGATCTGATCTCAAAATATTAATAAGTATCATAAGGTTGCCTAAAATTTGACTAACATTATTTTTTAAAAGCCAAAACTCATTTTAAAAATAATAATTCTAGCAAGTATTAAATTCCAACTCCAATTTGTATAATAAATACATTATTTTTTAATTATTTTTTATATTTTAATTAAATCTCAAAATACAGTCTTTGTTTTTCTAAAGCCAAATAACTTTTGAAGGTAATAATAACTTAAAATCTATCATATTTCTAGCCCAATTATGCATTGAAATCCAAATTTAAATATTATAAATAAATTTAAGTAGTAATGACATAATTTATTTTTATACTTAAATGAGCCTATTTAAACATAAACTCAAAATATGTATAAATCATTAAATCCAAACTTAAATTCTTACCAAAATTGTAAAAAAATGTTGTAAAATAAGAGTACCAAATTTGTCATTATATGGAAAGAGAACATACAAATTAATTGTATCTTAAATTATATTCTTTTAACAATAAAAGATAAAGTGATAAATGAAGGAAATAAAATAAAAAATTGTGAAACCTTTCTTCAAAAATACAAATTAAACCATTTCATATCAATCAATTCTTTATTCTTTATAACATTTAAACCTTCCCTAAATCATCAATTTTTTCATCAAACAAGAAAATCCCAAATAAATAAAACAAGCCCATATTCTAATGGAAGTTTGTTTACAGAGAATATGGATCATAAACCAAGTTAGGCAAGAAGAAGAAGAAGAAGAAGAAGAAATCTGGAAGTTGGACATGAATTAATCTCAATCATCTCCATTTCTGTCTGCATTAATCTCTTCAAGAACAGCAACAAGTGCAACTATGAATGCATAATCTACATTCGGACAAACAGTCACCGAATATGTGTCCTGCCCAAGAACAACACTCTGAACACTGTGCTTCTTCTTCATCTATCCAATCCAATCCAATCCAATCCAGTTCACATCTTCATTAGCAATAACATAATTTGTAAAATAGAAGCAGTTATAGGTTAGGATTTAAGTATTTTACCTGGGCAATAACCAAGTTTTTAGTATTTCCAGCATAAATTACACAAGACCTATCCAACCAGCTTCCACTAATCTTGAAGTCACAAGTATGTTCCTCTGTGTTTCCGGCCATGAAAACATCCAATTCAGTCTTGAATTGAATAAGTGAAGACTTCTTTACACTAAAAAGTAGATTCTTAGATTCTGTGTCATCTCCACGGAAAACATTCCATCTCCTATGTGCTGTTATTGTCTGAAAATTTCATTTTCCCATCAAAGTATCAGAATGCACATTAAAGAAGCTTGTTTGATAGATGATTAAATTAGGGATGATTCTTTATCCAAATAACCCAGATGAAAAAAGCAGTTTTAGGGTACAATTCAAATAACCCAGATGAAACAAACAGTTTTAGGGTACAATGCAAATAACCCAGATGAAACAAGCAGTTTTAGGGTACAATGTACCTTCTGGTGCAGAGTGAGAATAGGGTTTCCGGCGGCATCAAGGATGGAGCGACGGTCATGGAGGCTGAAGAGTTTACCTTTAATCTGAAACAAGATATTGCCATTTACGTCAGTGACGACGAAGTTGCATTCCTTGAGGGTGAGGAGCTTCCTTTGGATAACGATATCAATTGGGTAGGATGTACAGAATTCAGAGCCGACAACTACGATTGGATCAGGGCCGCTTGTCGCCGCCGGGTAACTGATAGGTTGAGCCATTGCAGCCATTAGATTGTAAGATTGATTGATCGATCTATGTTTGACTTCCGATACTAGTTTGCCTTTTTGTATTCAATCTTCGTCCAGTCGGGCACCAACTGTTAATACTAATAAGCCGTCAACGGGTAATAAGCTGTCAAGGGGAAATTTGATGAAATGACAGTAAATTTCAGCTTATTTGATTTTTTTTTGCAAGCGCATAAAATAAATCCGAGGGTGACATTTTTATTTTTTTAGACAAAAATGTCCTCCGGTCTCGCAACCAGATGCCGTGTGAAAAGTCCACAATCGCGAGACGCAACCGGCAATCGCGAGACGAAAAAAAATATTAACTTAAAAAAAAAATAAAAAATCGTCTCACGAGTGTCGGTTGCGTCTCGCGATTGAGGACGTCTCGCGACAGGGACAAAATTGTCAAAAAAAAAAAAAAGTGTCACCAATGCTTTTTATTTTAAGGGCGGGTCAAAAAGTCAAATAAGTGAATCATTAAGATCATTTCGTCAAATTTCCCCGTCAATAACTATTTCAGGACTAGATTATTCAAACTCAGCTTATTATATTATTCTAATGTATCGATCTTCTAATAGCTTTCATTCCTCTTCTTCGCCACATCCTACATCCATCTCTTCCCGCTCCTGACCTTATCGACCTTCGTCCTTCATTCTACAAGAATTGATGAAAATACAATCATCTTCAAAAGTGGTTGTATCAATGTATAAAAAAAGTTTATCGAAATTGAAATCACAATATGCATAGTGACTTTTAAAGTTAGCAATTTTGTGGAAATTTTGAATATATAATTATTTTACAAATATAATTATATTTTAAATAATTATAAGTATATTAAAAGTAGTTGTTGACCAATTATGCAAGAATTAAATTATTTTTGTTAAAGGGTTCATGTTTTGGGCATAATTTTTTAAAAATTATGTTATTTTTTTATGACACAATTTTACAAGATATGAACACATATCAATTTTTTTTTGTGGTGGATGAGTTTTAAAAAGAACCCCAACTTCATGAATAAATATAATATTTTTTCCATATTTGATTACATAACATGTAGCAATATGACTGAAAAAAGCAATAAGATATGCCTCCTCATATAGATAGATATAAATTATGATTAATCTTATATATTATAATTAATTAACTAGTCACAATTAGAGATTTAAAGTTAGTTTCTCATATTTTATTGTGTTTTGGTTTTAGAAAAATAGTCTTCTGTTTTTATTTGTTATAACATGAAATTAACAATTAAATTAAGGTCTTTATTTGGAAATGATTGATCTTTAAGGATATATAAGGAGTAAAAATATGTTACCCTAATAGGTTATTAAAAAAAACCATAAATTAAGGAAGAAAGCAAACTTAGGGCAAGAATCGACACAATTGGCAAGCGTCGGCAATCTTTGGTCGTGGTCTTTGGGTCGCGAAATTAGGGTCACGATTATATTTAAGAACGGTAGTTGAGTTGTGAACAGAGTTACTTAGTTGCTAGTTTACAGTCATTCCCGACTCTCGGTCGTAGGTCGTGATCTTAAGATCATGTTCACTAAGTCACAATCGAAACCAAGCTTTTACGGTTGTGAAAATATGGCCGGTTATATGGTCGAAGAGATAATTAAAGTTTATGGTTTACCCTGTTCTGTAATTGCTCTGTTCTTCTATAATAATGAGAAGAAAGAAAAGTATAACAGAGACTACTGTTCTTCTCTGTTATACTTTCATTTTTTGAAGGTATAACAGAGACTACTGAAAATAAATCAACAGGATAACCAAAGAAACTGTACAAAAAAAAAAGGTAAATGAAAGCAACAAATGTAAATAACTAGTTGTTGTTCAAAATATTGGTGAAACTAAAGTAGAAAAACAAGGGAAAAAAGAAGGAATATAAAAAGTTGGATAAAATGAAAGAACAAATCTTTTTGGACTTAAAAATCAAATCACAAAGCTACTAATGCATGCAAATAAAGGAGAGATTGTGCTCAACAAAGAAAAAATACAATAAACAACCGTTCAATTGAATATATACACTATCTTCAAGATTGGAACCTACTGAAGAAGGAAGAATGCGAAAAGATAGTAAACTGGTTAGTGGAAACAACGAGGGAGCTGATGAAGTCTCCAAAATGAAAGACTTATACTATCCGGAGCAATTCCATCTGGAAGGTAGACGAAGTCTGTAAAAAAATGTAGAAAAGAAAGCAGAGGATCATGCATACAAAGGTCAAATCTACTTGAGTGAGTTTAAAACAACAGTCGATATTTTTAACTCTCCTTTTGAATTTAAATTTCCAACTAAAGTGGAGGAGAAATGCGTCAAAGAATGAGAAATATAGTTGCTGGGAACTACATAGAAAATAACCATGTATCTTTTCTAGTCACTAATGAAACAATGAGAGCAGAAGAGACTAAAGAATGTTTCTACAAGCATCAATGATCTTTTTTTTCTACAATTCAAGTAGGGAACAAACTTGGATGATATTCTGCATACATATATTGAATCCAACTGTATTAACTTGGAGAGATGATTTGAAAAATTGAGCTTTCTAAGCAAGCCAAGAGAACAACTCAAATATGGTTCAAGTTTAAGAACATCTTAGCACACATGTATAATGCAAAAGTTCTAAGTCATTTTGCTAATCTATTGGGGAAACCATATATGGACTCAATTACAGAGGGAGGATAACACCTTACTTTTTCTCGAATAAACATTGAAATGCATCAAATACACTGTCAAAGAACATGACAATTGTTGACAGGAAGAGAAAGCCCATAGTCATGGAAATTTCATATGAATGGAGGCAAAACATGTGTGTCTTCTACAATATTTTCTAACATGCTAATATTAAATGTGCAAAAACAATTGAGGAAGAGTAGAAAATCCTGAAAGCCCAGGAAGCGGAAAAGCAGGGAAATGAAACAAAAGAATTAAGAATGGAAGAGCATATTGTGGAAATCAAGGACAGTAATAAAGAAGACAAAAATGAGGAAAATGTAGAGGAAATAAAAGAAGAATCAAAGAATGAAGAAAGTAATGAAATTGAAGAAACAAAGGATGCTGAAGAAGTTCAATATGAAGAAAAGAAAGAGGAACAAACAAAAGAAGAAAACAAAGAAATAATAGTGGAGAAGAGTGAGGAGAAAATTAGGATTGTTTATTCTCAAACGCGCAAAATTGAAGCACATACAAACATTGATAAAAACCCTGAAATTCTGAAAAAGAATTTATTTTATTAGATAGTATAGGTTCATACAGAGCTAGGCTAAACAATGGGAGAATACATGAATCATCAGCTGCTACAATTCAATCATCTTTCATGAAGTATGAGCGAGAAAGGAGACATGGAAGAAAAAAACATGTCCTACAAGGCGAATATGGAAATAACAACAAAGATTGGGAACATTGTTATATTTGTTTGTACTATTTTTGATTGTTACCATTTAGAAACTATTGGGTTGCTTGTTTGTCATCTTATAATCAAAAGTAGAGTTTGTCTAATTTTGATTATTGACTCTCCTACTTTTTAAGATTCTTAATGAAATGGTGCTAAACCGTTTAAAAAATAAAAATAAAAATATCAATTTCATTATTTTGATGATCTCATTTATTTATTATTTGATGATCTCTTTTCGATTAATAGATAATAAATCTAAAATCAATTCAAAGAAACGAAGACTGAGAACGAGTTAGTGAAGATCCAATTGAAACAATTGGAGAATCAGAATACGCATTTGGAGAATTAGTCAATGGAGATTCAATTATTGAAGATTCAATTATTGAAGACTAAAAGTGAAACAATTGAAGAATGAGGTTCAATTATTGAATACTGAAAATCATTTGTTAAAGATGAATTTCAAATTTATAATATTTATTTTATGTATTGTATATGTGATAGTCAAAATTGGAAATTGATTATTTAGTTGTTAAGAATTTCACACTTATCTTTAATTTTTAATGTTAAAATGTGTATTAATTATCTTGCGGGTAAGAGTTTGATATTAATTTTTTTGTTAAAATAGTTTGAATTTGATTAAATATTGTTGTTTTACTACTAATTTCTCTTTTACAAATGTTATTTATTTTAATTTTCTTAGTAATGTTAAAAACATATTAGAATATACTCTTTGTCCATATTAATTCTTTTGACCAATAAGCGTACTTACTAGTGTCGTGCATAAAATCTATGCTCCCTTATAGTTGCAATCCATCCATGTAATTATACAATAGAATAAAAAATAAATATATAATCAAATTATATTTAATAAATATAAATGTACTAATTAAACATGAGAATACCTTTTGCATACCTGATATTATTATCAAATCGATACCATTTGAAAAATCAAATTCAATATCATTCAATAATAACTCAAAAAACTAACGTCATGAGTCTGCGTTTTTTGTTTCTACAACAGTCCATGCGTGTGGGTACATTTTGTTATTTCCATCACTACCAATTGTAGACAATATTTGTCCCTTAGATTCAGTTTTCATAAACACTCGTCCACTTCAATTATGGGTCTATAACCACACACTCAACCCTTATTCACATCATCTAAGCATGCAAATCATTTTAAAGATTAACTCATTTGTGTCTTCGTCTCTTTGCAATTTCAATTCAACCGTTGATCTTAGATTTGTAGATTTTATTTCTTCTGTATAGTTAAACAACAACTAATACTCTCTCAAAATGTCCCCTTTAATTTTTTGCATAACAATATTTTTTTCCTTGCAGCCTTTGATGTAACTTTGATATGGAGTTTCGTTTTATATAATTTAGATAGGACTTTCAATGTAATTGTCGGATCCATTATTATCCTTTTTTTCATACTTGAAAGAAATGAACTGAGTTGTAACCAACCCATCTTTGTTATTAGTGTAACATGTATGCTCCAGTAGAAATGACTTCACCATCCAAGTCTCATTGGTCTTATCTTTTCTAACAAACAATAGCCAATGACACTTCCCTTTATTGCATATGGCTTTAATTCTAACATGGCCTGTAAAAATAACTTCAAAACCATTTTATTCTCAATACTATATTCGGTTATAGCTAATTTAGCATATGTCTTGGTATTAAATGTCATGCCAACCATAAGCTTAGTAATCCCACTAGCATTGGAATTATAAGCATGTCTTCGACTTAGCTTTCTCAGAGGTTCATTTGTCAAGTTCTCGATGTTAAAGTTTTCAAGATCAATCTCTACTCCCCCATCTTCATTCTCAAAGTTTCCATAATTTGAATAGTTAAAAGTGTTTTGAATCAGGTTATCACTTTCTTCTTCATCATGATTTTCATAATTAGATGGTGGCAACACAAATGTTGAATCATCTTCATTACTTTCTTCTTCATTCTCTTCTTCAATCGATATTTCAATCTCCTCTTCAATAAGTATTTCAATCTCTTCTTCAACTGGTACTTCAATCGATACTTCAAATTCCTCTTCAATCGGTACTTCAAACTCTTTTTCAACCGATTCCCCTTCCAAATATAAAATTACATTTACCGTGTCAACAACTATAGGTATCTCTAGCTCATTAACTAAGTAGATGTCAATCTTCTTGTTCTCTTGTAAATTTGAAAACATTGTCAAAATTTCTTTGTCTCTTTTGAATGAGACAAGTCCTATCGATAAATCGTGATTGGGTTTGCAATTAGTATAATTTGACAGTATATGATGACTTATAGCCTAATTTGTAAGTTATATTCGTTATATTTCAATAGCATAATGTATCCAAATTCATTATAAACTTAATCTATTTGGATCCTTAACATAATTGTGTCACCATTAATATTTATATGAAGTGTTCCACCGTAATATATGACTAGTTTATAGTCATCCCAACTGAGAAGGAAAGAAAAAATAAAACAATTAATTATATTAACAACTTGTATTAAGAAAGTAATAATTAATAAACAAATACAAATAATATTATCAACAACAATTCTCAACCCTAAATATGGATTAATGTTTAATAATGATTCAATACTCATAATTGTTGATATTCTTGTATTGAATGAATCCATAAGACTTGTTGGTGATGTTTTGAGTAGGAAATTTACTTTCATAATTTTAACTTTTTTATTTTTAAAAAGGTGACTAAATCAGAAGATAATAAGCCCAATTTTCCCAACACCCACCCTCCACTAAATCATATAATCCACCAACTCAAGTTCCCCACTTGTAGCCTCAATTTTTTTTTTATTAAATCATTCATTATCATGATAATTACACACTAATTTTGAAATTAAACATATTACAAAATTAATTTGTGGAGATAATTTTTATTTTTTTTCAAATGAACATGAAGACTGGAACTCATGACAACAATACAACCATATACTCTAATAATATTAACAAACCCCATAATATAATTTAATGATAAAATTAAGGTAGGAAAATTTTATATATACTAAATTCTTAAAATTTTATATATACTAAATTCTTAAACATGATTTAGATTAATTAGCATGACTAAGACTAATCAAACTAAATTCTTAAACATAAAAAATCAAAGGTAGCGAATTAGTCTTGTTACATGATCATAACCTCTAATATCATTGAATTGAATTGAGATGTTGAGTTAGAAACCATGAATTTTGATATACTAATACTAAATTATACCTTGATTGAAGCTAAAGATCAAATGATAGAAAAGTTTGAAAAAAAAGACATCACCCACACAATTGATGGTGAAAGACAAACTTTTATCTTTCTTGATGATAGATGTGTACGTGCATGATAACAAAATTTACGGGCAGTTTGCTACATATAACAAAAATGACACCTCACAAGCTTATGATGGAATGATTACATGATGATGTTCAATTTTTTTTTATCAGATTAATGGTTTTTGATAGATAATATGACGGTTTTCAGTACATCTTTTCATATAATTAAAGAGCTTAGTAACCTCCCAAAGATTGGAGGATTAATTACAGGTAGAACATGAAATGGAGCAAGAAAATCCGATGGCATTATTTGGAGGATTAAAATTTCACCAAGTTAAAGGACCCGCTAAAAAAGAGTAAGATTTGGACAAAGGAAACATATTTAACTTAAAACCCTAAGCATTAAAATTTTCAGATTGCATACAAATCATATAAATCTCCACATCGAGTCGAACAACAAATAATATAACATTTTTTTATGATATACGACGACAACGAATAAGACAAACTTTTCATCTTTGTCTATATTGGTGTAGATAAAGCGTGCAAATGGCGAAGTGGATTAACGACGAAGTTTTTGTTCTCGAGAAAATATTAATGCAGTAAAAATCGAGCGTTGAAATAGGCATTAGTGGAAAAGTAGTCTTCGATAACGAAGCTTAGTAACGGCACCTCTTACTGATAATTTTTATTAGTAACAATTATATTAAACCGTTACTGTTATTAATATAAATCTTTAGTAACGAGTATAAGTAAGCACCGTTAAAGAGATGTTTTTAATTTTTTTTCGAATTAAGGGTATTAGTAACGATTTTCCTTAAAACCGTTACTGGTAATGGTTATTCTGAAAATCGTTATTGATATGCGTTTTGTTCTGTCGTTTCATTTTCACACGGTATCAATAACGATTTTCTCAATAACCATTACTGATATGATTAAGAGACACCGTGTATTTTCCTGGCTAGATGGAAGCTGCTATATCGGCTGCTGGACAAGGACAACAACAATGGAAATGTATCCAAGGAATCGAAACCTAATCAATCGCAGCAGATTCTGAACGGTACGTTCTATCCAGGACCAGGAGGTAACTTTTGGACAGAAATTTACAGCTCCGTTGATGGTGGACGAGAATTTTGTTGCGGCGAAGAAGAGAATATCATCTGTTGATCATTCGAGAGGAAGCGTGACGGAGAGAAATTTCCCGAGAATATGCATATGGGAGTCTGACGGTGAAGCCGATGATATTACTTGCGATATAATCGACAATGTGGAAGCGTCGCCGGAAGTGCTGAAGAACCCTAACCCTGTTTAGTAGAAAGCTTTATTGTCAAGAGTTCTGGTGATCTTCCTTTTGCGGAGTTCGCCTGACCTGAGTTTTCAGGTAAATTTTCGGATTGTTTGAGTTCCTTCAAAGTTGATTTGAAGTGAAATGTATTAGTTTCTAGGTTAGAAGATCAGATTGCTATATGATAGGGGAAACAGAAATTATGTGAATTAAGGTCTAGTATATTCAGAACATAAGGTGTTTGTTGAAATGCATGAACCAAAAAATTTGCTTTTGCTAAGGCTTACTGGAATTTTGTTCACCCATTCTTGTATTGTGTTGTGTTTACAGAATTACATGATGTATTTTATTGCTTTCAATGTTGATATTCAATATTATATGTGTTACGATTTAGTAGTTTTATGATCTTATATGAATGAAGAATACTTTTGTTGTTGAAAGATGTATGAATGAAGAATACAAAGTCATGCTTATTGTTTTGCAGACAAAAACCCCATTTTGTTGTTGGTTGTTATTTGAGAAGCAGAACAAGCTACCATCTTAAGAAAGAGAACACTGGTATCTGTTTTCATAATAAGTAAATCAAACAATGATGATCAAAGGAAACGGGCACTTGATGCCATAAGTCGAAGATCACTTGCCCTTGAAGAGGCTGAGGATCATCAGCAACAGCAAAAGAAAACAAAGAGAGCAGATGAAGGAAACAAAATACATTATTTTGTTCGATTCTTCTACAGACAAGACCAAACCCTTTCCCAACATCTCATCCAAGAAAGGTTTTTAATTTTTAATTTTTCCTTTGTATAAATTTGTATGGGTTTCTTATTGATAGTTTTTATTAACTTTTCTTATCTTGTAGGAAACATTGCCTTTTCGGGTCATTATGCAATGCAAGGTATGGCAAATCTTTTCTTAATAAACATTCTTGTCTACTTTATATTAATACACGCCTTGAAATGTTGTTGAACACAGATGTTGAATTGAGTGGTTCAACTTATCTTCAACTCTCTCATTCAGTTCATGAGAATTTGCTAAATGCAAGTATCAAGGTGATTATTATATCTCAATCTTGTCATTTGTGGTAATATTTATACCTCTGAAATCTTGGTTTTCAATTTTATAGACATTTGGTGAAAGAGGAAGAGGAACCATAGTTAGTGAAATTTTAAAAAGGGTGATTCAGCTCACAAGTATATGCACGATTCCAAAAGCATGAAAATCGATAGCTGTATCCTTCTTGATATCGTCGTACATGGTGGTGGAAAGAGATCTTTTACCGCCCCAATTAGACAATTGAAAAATCGTTCAAAGCTCAGGAAGAAGAGAATATCATCGGTTGATGGTCCTCGCGATGAATTTCGTTAGTTCAGAAAACCGTTACTAATAATATATCAGTAACGGTATTAAGCATAAGAAAACCGTTACTAATAGAATATCAGTAACGGTTTTATCTTTGGTAAAGTCCTTACTAAGGTTAATATCAGTAACGGTATTAAGCATAAGAAAACCGTTATTAATAGAATATCAGTAACGGTTTTATCTTTGGTAAAGTCCTTACTGATGTTAATATCAGTAATGGTTGTGTAACCGTTACTAATACCAGTATCAGTAACGATTTTCGAAAGCCCTTAGTGATACTCTTCTAGTATCAGTGACGCTCGTTTCTGTAACGAATGGTAATAGCGATAATTACCGTTACAGAATGTCATCAGTAACGGTTTTAAGGACTTTCAGTGACAGCTTTTGCCTTACTAATACTCTTTTTTTTACTAGTGAGGGTTAGTTATTGACAAAAATTTTTGAAGGTGAAAAAATAGAGAGGGAAGAAAAAAAGAAGAAAGTAGATAAACATGTGGTTGGAGGATATTAGGGAGAGGAACAATTACGGGTGAGTAGGGGTGAGCAAACGGGTAAACTCAACCCGTATTACCTAACCCATATTCAACCAAAATTAAATTTACCAAACCCATATTATTTACTAATATGGGTTGAGTTGAGTATTAGTTGGGTAACCCAAATTATTTTATTTTTATTTTTTCATTTAACATGTATTTGACTCATTTAATACATTTTTATTCGTTTAACACGTTTTTGACATGTTTAACATGTTTTTCATATTTTTCACGATTTTAACATTTTTAGAAATGTTTAACACGTTTTTTTTACGTTTTTAACATTTTAATACGTTTTCACACGTTTAACACGTTTTTAACACGTTTAACATATTTTTAGCAAATATAACACATTTTGACAAGTTGAACACGTTTTTCATGTTTTTGGTATGTTTAACACGTTTTTGACACGTTTTACACGTTTTTCATAATTATGACATATTTAACACATTTTGACACGTTTTTCATGTTTTTGGCACGTTTAACACATTTTGACACGTTTAACATGTTTTCACATTTTTGACACGTTTAACACATTTTCAAATGTTTTTCACGTTTTTGGCACATTTAACACATTTAACACGTTTTCCACGTTTTGACACGTTTTACACGTTTTTAACACGTTTAATATGTTTTTGGCACATTTAACACATTTTGATACGCTAGACACTATTTTCATGTTTTGACATGTTTAACACGTTTTTTTTTCACGATTATGACACATTTAACATATTTTGATATGTTTTTCACGTTTTTAGCACGTTTAACATGTTTTGACACGTTTAACATGTTTTTCACATTATTAACACATTTAACACGTTTTAAAGATGTTTAACACGTTTTTCATGTTTTGACATGCTTTTTATGTTTTCCACGTTTTGCCACATTTTGACACGTTTAACATGTTTAACATGTTTCTCACATTTTGACACGTTTAATACGTTTTTTACACGTTTGACGTGCCAAAACGTGAAAAACGTGTCAAAACGTGAAAAATGCGTTAAACGTGACAAAACATGTTAAAACTTATCAAAACGTGTTAACGTGCCAAAAAACATGTTAAACATGTCAAAAATATGTTAAATGTGCAAAAGCGTGTTAAAATGTTAAAAATGTGTTAAACGTGCCAAAAACGTGCCAAAAATGTGAATAACGTGTTAAACGTACCAAAACGTGTTAAATGTGCTAAAATTGTGTTAAATGAGCCAAAAATGTGTTAAACGTGCCAAAAATGTGAAAAACATGTTAACGTGTCAAAAATGTGTCAAATATAACAAAAACGTGTTAAACATGTCAAAAACGTGAAAAATATGTGGAAAATGTGTTAAACATGTGAAATAATGTTAAACATATCAAAAACGTGTTAAAATGTCAAAAACGTGTTAAACGTGCCAAAAACGTAAAAATCGTGTTAACGTGTTAAATATGTTAAAAACGTGTTAAACGTGCCAAAAATATAAAAAAAATTGTGTTAAACTTGTCAAAAATACGTTAAACGTATTAAACATGTCAAAACGTGACAAAAACGTGAAAAATGTATTATTAGTGTGAAAACGTGTTAAACATGTCAAAAACGTGTTAAATGCGCCAAAATGTGAAAACGTGTTAAACGTGTGAAAAATGTGTTATAAGTGTGGAAACATGTTAAAAATATTAAAATTTGTTAAACGTGTAAAAAACGTGTTAAATGTGTGAAAAAATGTGTTAAATATGTTAAAAACATGTTCGACTTAAAGTTGGAAGATAATTAGTTTATATTGGATTAATAATAGAGAATTAAAATATATTTATATAATTTGGGTAACCTTAACCCAACCCAAATTAAACTCAACCCATACTCAACTCAACCCATACTCAACACAACTCAAATTAATATTTTGGGTTTGGGTTAGGGTTGGGTTTGGGTAAACCTAAATTATGCTCACCCCTACGGGTGGGGAGATGAATAGTTAATGGTATGTTTGGTAAATTAATTTAATTAGTGATTGTATAAAAAAATATAAAGTCGTATAGCTTACATGATTGACACGTAACAAAATATAACAATGTCATTTTATTACCGCTATATATATTAAATTTGGATGCCATCAAAGAGAAAAGGAAAATAAGTTTAGTAAATTGGCCGACTTGTGCAAAGTCGAAGAGAAAGGTGTCTCGGCAAAAGACCTTTTTAAACAGTGACTCCTTCATCCCGACTCTATTTAGATATGGAGTGGTGTTGTGCGGAATGCAAGAAAGTGATGAATAATAAAGTGTGGAAAAAACAGATGAAGAGAGATCTTTTATTGTCAAAGATAAAGTTAAAACATATTACAACTAATGAAAAAGAATTGCAGCTATCTAAAGTCAGAAAGAAAGAAAACGTAAAACACCTAACTTAATAAGCATAACCGTGGAATAAATGTGATGTAACTGAAATTATTAATTCCTATACTAAAGGCAAAACGTTACAAATCTCCACTTTGCCTTAGTATCACCCAACAAGAAAAGCCTTATCAGGCTACTTCCAACTGTCAACATTTAGCAAATCCAAACAATGAGTGAATTTGTTAAGTGGGACTGGTTTCGTGAACATGTCAGTAGGATTATGATGTGTGCTGATCTTCTTCACTTTGATTCTCCTCTCAGTACGAAGAAAATGATAACGAACATCAATATGTTTGGTTCTATCATGATGCACTTAATCTTTGGCCAAACAAATAGCACTTAAGCTATCACAAAAAATAATTGTCTGATCATGATGGATACTAAGGTCACTAATTAATCTTTTCAACCATATACCCTCCTTGGCTGCTTCAGTTAGCGCCATATACTCAGCCTCGGTAGTGGACAACGTCACCGTCGACTGTAATGTTGTCTTCTAACTAACCACAGAGTCACCAATAGTGTAAACATAACCAGTCATTGATTTTCTACCATCGATATCTGCAGCATAATTTGAGTCCGAATAACCAGTTACGAGACACTGGTTATTACTCCCATAAATGAGACCAACATCGGATGTACCTCTCAGATAGCAAAATAATCGCTTTACCTCTTGCTAGTGTTCCTTACCAGGTCGAGACATAAACTTGCTAACAACACTAACTGAATACGCAATATCAGGTCTAGTGCATACCATGACATACATTAAATTACCCACCGCACTAGCATGCGGTACATTAGACATGTATAACTTCTCAGCTTCAGACTGGGGTGCGAATGCAGACAAATGATCAGTAACAGCTGTAGGAGTATTGAGAGCCTTTGCTGTACTCATCCCAAAACGAGATAACATTTTCAAAATATAACTCTTCTGTGAAAGAAATAGCTTCTTTTGAACTCGATCTCTTACTATTTCCATGCCCAGAATTTTTCGTGCTCCACTTAGATCTTTCATATCAAACTCGTAACTGAGAAGGTCTTTTAGCTTTTGAATCTCCGACATCTTCTTGGCTGCGATTAACATGTCGTCTACATACAGGAGTAAATAAATCAAAGAACCATCACCGATTTTGTTGTGATAGACACAACAATCATATGCACTCCTATTGTAATCATGTTCAATCATGAAATTATTAAACCGCATATACCAATGTCGAGGAGATTGTTTAAGTCCATACAAAGACTTCTTTAGACTACAAACATGTGTTTCCTTACCAGAAACAAGAAATCCTTCAGGCTGACTCACCAGTATATCCTCCTCAATTTCACCATGTAAGAAAGCCGTCTTCACGTCTAATTGCTCGAGTTCCAGATCCTGATGTGCTACTATAGCTAGTAGTACCCTAATAGAAGTGTGTCGGACTACAAGTGAGAATATCTCGTTGTAGTCTACGCCTTCCTTTTGACTGAATCCCTTTGCAACTAATCGTGCTTTATATCTGGTCCCTTCGGCACTAGATGTTCCATCTTTTCTTTTAAAAATCCATTTGCACCCAATGACTCTTCTTCCCTTAGGTAAAGTAACCAGCTCTTATGTATTATTCTTGTGAAATGATTCCATTTACTCACACATGGCAGCAATCCATTGCACAGAATCACCAAAATTAACAGCTTCATTGTAAGAAGATGGCTCGTTATGTATGACATCTCCAGCTACCTGAAGTGCATAACTTACTATTTCTTCAGTATCATTCATAGAGGGAATGATTGTCCTATTTCCAGGACTAGTTGAGAGCTTTCTTCCCTCGATTGAATGAATTAACCTGTCAGGAGCTTTAATTTGCCTTCTAGGTCGTGTTGCAATGTCAAATTGACTTTCATGTGCTCCAAATTGATAAACTTCCTTAGATGGCTTATCAGTATCGTGTGTCATGTCAGTTGTCCCTTGAACTGGAGCTACCTCAAGCTCCACCTGTTTCTCAGTATTATTATTTTCTCCAGAAAGTGATGGCTTGATAGAGGAGTTAAGTATAAACTTCTCATTAAAGGTGACATCCCTACTAAGGATTACTCTACCTTCAGAAGATGACCGGATTCTATATCCCTTGACTCCATCTCCATAGTCCATGAAAATACCCTGTTTTGCCCTTGGTTCAACTTCCCTTCATTAACATGATAGTAAGATGTGCACTCAAAGACTTTCAGATGAGAATAATCAACGACGTTACCAGTCCATACCTCATAAGGGATTCTGCAATCAATCCTGGTGTGTGGTGCACAATCGATTAGATAGCAAGCCGTTAAGACAACCTCACTCCAGTACTTTCTAGCCAATCCAGTATTAGAGAGCATGCTTCTAACTCTCTCTAACAGTGTTTGATTCACCCTTTCTGCTACACTATTCTGTTGTGGTGTACCTCGGACAATGTGATGTCTTGTAATCCCCATATCCCTACAGAACTCATTAAACTCAGATGAACAGAATTCAAGTCCATTATCTGTTCGCAACCTCTTAACCTTCTTTCCAATTTGATTCTCCATCAGTGCCTTCCAATGTTTGAAGGTCTTAAATACCTCGTTCTTATGTCTCAGAAGATACAACCAGGTCATCCTTGAGTAATCATCTATGAATGTTACAAAACAGCTATAACCTCCTATACTTTCAACTTGAGCAGGACCCCAACAATCAGAGTGGATATAATCTAGTGTGCCCTTAGTTTTGTGAACTCCCTTACTAAACTTACGGCGATGCTTTTTCCCGAAAATGCAGTGTTCACACAACTCAAGGTTGGTAACCTTGTGGTCAGATAGAAGATCTCGTGTGGACAGAATTTGCATCCTCCTCTCCCCCATATGTCCAAGTCGCATATGCCACAACTTGGTTACATAAGGGTGCTGATTCACAGATTTGGATGCGACCGCAGCGGAACCTATCAGCGTCTTACCTTGTAGTATATACAAGGTATTCTATTTGATACCTTTCAGTATTATTTTTGAACCTTTACTGATGCACAATATTTCTTCTTCACCGATAAACTTGAAACATTTAGCATCTAAAATGCCTAAAGATATTAGGTTGTTCTTCAATTGAGGAACATGCTAAACGCCAGTTAAGGTCCGTATCTTACCATTATCAGTCAGAATCTTGATAGTCCCAATATCCATCGTTCTACATATGGAATCATTTCCCATGACAACGTTTCCACCATCATAATCTTCATAGGTATCGAACCATTTTTTGTTCGGACTCATATGATATGAACACCCTAAATCCAACACCCACGTATCAATAGGGTGTAGAGAAGCGTTGGCTACAAGGGCAATGCTTCCTCCGAGTCGGCGTCTTTGTCTTTATGTGCTATAGCAGCCGTAGAATATTTGACAATTTTCTTAGGACAATTATTCTTCCAATGACCAGGTTCTTTACAGTAATTGCAGATGTCTTTAGCACTAAGGCCTTTAGCTTTGTATTTTTGATCCTTCTTCTTTTCAGGCCCTTTGTAGTTGACTGTGCTGGCAATCAACCCAGATGCTTGATTGTCTAGAATTTCACCGCTCGCCTTATGGCGCAGTTCTCTAGTATGAAGTGCTGATCGAACTTCCTCTAGAACTACAAAGTCTTTACCCACAACGAACGATTGAACAAATTTTTCAAACGAGTTGGGTAAAGATACCAACAAAATTAATGCAGCATCTTCATCTTCGATCTTAACATCTATATTTCTCAATTCAAGTAATATAGTGTTTAACTTATCAAGATGTTCACGAAGAGACTTACCTTCAAGCATACGAAGACTGAATAGACGTTGCTTCAATAACAACTTGTTAGTCAGTGACTTTGTCATGTACATAGCCTCTAACTTCGACCACAGACCGATTGCGGTATATTCATCTGATACCTCAGTAATCACTTCATCAGCCAGACAGAGTAAAATTGTTGAGTGTGCCTTCTCTTCCAAGACCTCAAACTCAACAGTGATTTTTACTAGAGGAAGACTCCTTTGCAGGACCTACAACTATCTTCGCTTTTTCCTTCGACAATTGTGCCCAGACGACTTGTTGTTTAAGCAAGGTTCGCATTTTGATCTGCCATAGACCAAAACTGTTTTGCCCTGTGAATTTTTCGATTTTCAGATTCATTGAAGACATTCTCTCGCCAGAAAACAAATAGTGATAATCTGATCGGATCTAACCCGCTCTGATACCAATTGTTGTGCGAAATGCAAGAAAGTGATGAACAACGAAGTGTGGAAAAAACAGATGAAGAGAGATCTTTTATTGTCAAAGATAAAGATAAAACAGATTAGATACAACTAATGAAAAAGAATTGCAGCTATCTAAAGTCAGAAAGAAAGAAAGAAAACGTAAAACACCTAACTTAATAAGCATAACTGTGGAATAAATGTGATGTAACTGAAATTATTAATTCATATACTAAAGACAAAACGTTACAAGTGGGTCGAGGAGTTGTGATGGCCTTCAACGTTAAGTATATAAACAATAAATGGGAAGAATGTCAATTTTATCTACAAAGTTGGATGAAGGTGTCAACTTTATTATTAAAGTTGTAAAATTCTATTTATGTATATAATCTTGACAAAAAGTGTCAAATTTATTTTTTTTTTAACAAAATTATTTAACGACGTTAAATTTTTGTTGACATGGCATTGCCACGTCATATTCACACATTATATATATATATATATTATAATTCAATTTTCATTTCAAACATACTTTTATCATACAAATAAAATAAATTAAAATGTTAAACCTCTTTAAGCTCTGGTATTCCGACGAGTGCACAGTAGTTTTGAAACCAAACCATAACGCCCCTCTGCAAGTTTCACCTTTCTTATAGGATTTAGGGTTTCAACATTTTTTCATCGCTTCTACTTTTCTATTTCCTTCCCGCATAATTCCACTGTCGACTGAAATTCTCATTCCGCCTATTCCACCGTCGACTGAAATTCCCTTCTGTACAGTTACCGCCGCCGCCTGATCTTCTGCATCATCACTTCAGTTCAAATGATGGCAGATTGACATTAAGGCACCCAATGATTTACAATTTCATCAAATTAATTAGTTTAATTTGATCTGAATAATTCATGTTTTCTTAGTTGTTATCTGATCTTTAGCTTAATTGGTTCAATTTTATGATCACCAGTAACAGTGTTTAAGGAATGAGAGTATTGTTCGGATCTTTTGCCCAAATGTTTGTTCAATTTTACTATTATTTGCTTATTTCAATTCTATTTAAGATCTAAGATCTTCCAATCCACCTCAACTTTCAGAGTCACCATGCCTGACAAGGATACTAAAAGATCTACACATGACATCAATGGGCAAGGATGAGGAGATGCTGGATTATTTCAATGGCGCAAAATTTAAATGGATCTCGCATGAGGTGAAATCATCGAGTCGAACAGATGAAGATTCTCAAGATTTTTACTCTCGGCAATCACGGGACCAGAAGATTAGCGATGGTAGTCCATGGACCGGCGTTAATCTGGTTCATCCTGCAATACATTGGCGACGGAGGGAGATATAAAGAAGATGATAATCGAAGATTTGGATATGTTCATCAGGAGGAAGGAGTTTTAGAGGACAGTAGAAGAGAGGATACTTGCTATATGGTCCTTCGGGCAAAAAATCGAGCTTGATCGCTGCTGCGATTGAGAATTACCTGAATTTTGATATCTATATATGATCTGGAGCTGACCTCTATTCATGGTAACTCGAATATGAGGAGGCTGTTGATTTGACGGCGAACAAGTCGATTCAAAGTTGTGGAAGATAGAGGATAGATATTGAGGAGGACGTGGTACCACATTACATTGGCGGCTGAGAAAGAGAAAGTCCGACGGATTAATCGAGAGGAATGAAGGTATGAGTTAGGGATCTGGTGACGAGATCGGAATTACATTGGCGTCTGAGAAAGAGAAAGTCTGGAGGATTAATTAAGAGGAACGAAGGTATGAGTTAAGGATTTGGTGACGAGATCGGCGGCAACAGGATAACAATTATTGAAGTCGGAAAGTTGTGAAATTTGGAAAACATGAATGTAGGGATAACATTAAAGTCATGTTTAAATGATTAAATTGGATTATAAAAAATATGTATATATAAAATATGTGAATATAAAAATATGTATATATAAAATATGTGAATATGACATGGCATTGCCATGTCAACAAAATTTTAACGCCGTTAAATAATTCTGTTAAGAAAAATAAATTTGACACTTTTTGTCAAGATTATATACATAAATATAATTTTACGACTTTAATAATAAATTTGACACCTCCGTCCAATTTTGTAGATAAAATTGACATTCTTCCCAACAATAAATTTTTAGGTAATGAATATATTTAAGAAATGATCACACCATCAAAGTTATATTTAGTATTCTTTCTTACTTTTAATATTTATAAATCTTTTAAAAAAAACTACAAATATATTTATTTATTTTTCATATTTTATAAAAGAGTAATGGTACATACAACACTCTTATACAACACCTTCGCACAACACCTACCTCATTTGAAAAAAAAAGAAATATATCTTAAAAAAATATAAGAAAGAAAAAAAATATTTTTTCTTCTTTCCAAATTAGGTAGGTGCTATGCGAAAATAAAGAGTATTGTATACAACTTTTATATATATTAAAATAAAGTTATACTATTAAAAATTCATTTATAACGTGTCCCATGAAAATTTCGTACATCAAACTGAACACGTATTGCCATATATTGGTATCCTACTTGAAGAGTCATGATAAATCACTTTATTTCTTTTTTTAAATTATCAATAATCTATATAACTTATTATTTAATTATATATTTATAAACTTAATATTTTTATTTAAAATAGTTTGTTTTTTAACTTAATTTTAAATATTAATAAATTATTTAAATTAAAATATAATTTATTTTAAAATCAATTATATAAATATATTAATTTTTATAAATTATTATAATTTTGAGCTACCTTCACTAATAAGTTATGAAATCTCTAAAGTCAATTTTTATTTATATTTTTTACTAATATATTTAATATAAATATTTAATTTTTTAATTAATAATATAATTAATTATTTATAAAAATAATATGATATACTATTATTTTAAATAACAAATATAAATAAGATAAAAGATATATAAGTTTAAATTTGTGTTTTTAGATAAATATTTTTTGTAAAAAATAAAAAATAAATATATATTTGTTTAAATTTATATTTTATTATTACAATCATTTTATATAAATAATTATATATAATTCAATAAAGTATATAAATAAATAATAAATGATAAAAAATAGAATAAAGGAGAAAATGAATAATAACATATTAAAAAAGATTATAAAAAAAATGAATTTTAAATTTAAGTTTAAAGGTAATTAAAAGAGGTTTAAACACACAAATATATTTGATTATAATTTTTGCATTAATTTTTTAAGTTAAAATTACCATACTAAATTATTATGTAAAGGAAAATAAACTATTTTATAAGCTAATTCAAACAAAGCCTTAATGAAGATAAAAAAATGACAAAGAGATACTTTATGGAAAGGGAATCTTTAAATGGTCCCATCTCCCTAGTACATTAATTTAAAATTTAGGCTTCGTTTGAATTGGGGTTATTGTAATAATTTAAAAGGGGAAATGAATAATGATTGGTGATGATTTTTGAGGAGACTAAAATATTTTTGGTAAAATTATTTAAAGGGTATTGATATATAATAATAAAATAATAAATAATAATTTAAAATAAAGAGTATTTTAGTATTTTGGTTAATGAATTAAGTGATTTATTGATGAGAGGGGAGTAAAAAAATATCCCAAACTGAACAAAGCCTTAGTTAAAAATGATTTTTTTTGTTTGTGCCAAATGTTTTTTTAATTATATGGATACTCAATAAAAAAGAAAAAAAACATTTTCTTATGCAAGTAAAATATTCAATTTGACAACTCTTTTACTCTTGATTTTTGTTTTATAAGATTTACTCTTAATTCAATTGACCTATCCGTACTTAAATTCACTACACTATAACTTAAAGACTAATTTTCATTAGAAATAATTTCTCTTAACAAACAACGTTAAAGTTTTTATATACAAACAAAACTTAACAAACATCTCTAGCATAGGATCGAGCTTAATTAACAATCAATATTCTTATTTTTTTTACCAAACTTTGTCTATTTGTGGAGACTTGTTAGCTGGTTGGGTAGTGGTTGGATCTTTGTAATTTTTATTAAAAATAACATAAAGTTGAGAGATAATATAGTCGTTTTCATGGTACAACAAACAAACATTTAATTCAATATAATAAAATTTTCAAATGATATTAAGCAATTACATCTAAATGGTAAAGAACTTAAAATCTAATTATTTTACATTATATTCAGTCATTTTTGTGTCTATATATAGGTTCGGGACTTCTCTCCACTATGTGAGAACGATGTTGTGCACGTCTATTTGAATACCTCACCAAATAATTTATTTATCATAAGTTAATATTATTGTAAGAGTGATCTGTCACTGGTATATGAGAGAAATAAAAAAATTATCTTAAAAATATAATAATAAATTAAAATTATGGCCATATTCGAAAAAATAATCATGTTGGGAACGAAAACAAGACCATAAAAATGTTCCAAACATGACCATGTATCAGAAAAAAATTTCGCGAATATTATCAATTTTCAGAATATAGTCATTTTTAAAAAAAAAATTATTATTTTTTAACAATAATTATTATTTTATTTTCTCTCTAAATTCAAATATGATAGAATAATTTGTGACATTTCTTTTGTTATCTAAGTCATTTTTTAATCATAATTCTCAATATTTTAAAACAAATAAAAAAAAATCTCTAGACGACAACACATAAACATCAACAGCTTGGCGACAAAAAAGATGCAACCGGCAAAATGGCCGTCGTCTGCCGGCCGTCTTCATTTCTTTATTTGAAAACGAACAATTATCAAGTAGTTATCTCCATTTCTAACCCAACCTTCCATACTCCCACTACCATCACTTACTTCCATGGCTTCTTCTCTCTCCCCCGCCTCCCTCTCTACCATCCTCCGCCGCCGTTACGATCCATCGAATTCCCTTTCTTCTCGGAGCTCCTTTGTTCCGCCGGAGCTGGTCGTGCCAGTGAAGACAACTCTGTCTCTGAACCGATGCTCCGTCATCCGAGCCAGCACTGAGATTGTCTCCAATGATCGAGTAGACACTTTTGAGTTGAACAGAGAGAAAAGAAAATCATTAAGAGTTGGGATCATTTGCGGAGGTCCTTCTGCGGAGCGTGGGATTTCGCTGAACTCCGCTAGATCAGTCCTTGATCACATACAGGTAAATTAATTATCAATCATAACTTCATCAGCAGCATGAGTACATCAGCATGAGTACAGTTGTGAATAGGAGGGTGATTTCTTTATATTTTATACCAGGGGGAAGATTTTCATGTGAAGTGCTACTACATTGACAGTAATCTCAATGCCTTTGCAATATCCTCTGCTCAGGTTTATAGACTGTGTAATCTAATTTTTTAAATTTTTTGATAAACATGCTTTCCCTGCTAATGAAGATAAACCCAAGTGATTTGCTAATTTTTTTTCATATGATTTGTAGGTATATTCAAATACTCCTGCAGATTTTGATTACAAACTTGAAAGGTGAACTTTTAGCTGTAAGCTGTAAGCTGTAACACACAAGTTGCTATTCCAGTATTGATGATCTGAATGCTGTTAATTTTAAATTTTTACAGCCTTGCCCAAGATTTCCCATCTTTATCAGACTTTACAGAACATCTTGCTGCCTCAGTTGATATAGTTTTCCCAGTTATCCATGGCCGATTTGGTGAAGATGGTGGAATTCAGGTATAGTTCATTCACTATGCAGTAATGATCACTTGTTAAAGAAAATTTTGGAAAACTTAGCCATTTACATTTTGCTTCTTACTCTGGTTCTCATTTTAGGAACTATTGGAAAAAGCTAATATTCCATTTGTTGGCACTAGGTCAAAGGAATGCCGTACAGCATTTGACAAGGTAGACATTTGTTTTTGTCAACATTCTTCTTCTAAAAAGCAATGTTTTTGAACTTGATGTTTATGTACACATAAATGGCCTTACTAAAAAATCTATATATGTTTCATTGTATTATGACTTGAACCATTATCTGTTCTGATGATTTGCAGTATGATGCTTCTGTGGCTCTTGATAGAGAAGGTTTTGTGACTGTACCTGGTTTCCTATTCCAGGTGTTGCTTTAACTAAATTATCTATTAGTAGCCTCATAAGGAACTCAATCTCCTGTTCATTGGTATTGCTTAGAATCTTACATCTCTGATGCAAATGATATGAATGTTGAATAGTTTTTATTTAATCAAGAACTACTTATGTGGAGAAATATTTAGAGTTGCTATTGGAACATATATGCCTACTCTTAACTCTGTTTGGGCTTATTCTTGTAATTTCAGGGAAGTGAATATGACAAATCCCAATTATTAAAATGGTTTGTGGAAAATAATCTGGATGCTGACCATGGAAAAGTTGTGGTATTACTTTATGGATAAATATGTAATAATGTTTGAACTATGATGATAAACCTGGGTCTACATTGGGATTCATTGTTTAAATTGAAGGTTAAACCAGCAAAAGCAGGGTCAAGCATTGGAGTCTCTGTTGCTTATGGTGTTACTGATTCTCTTAAGAAAGCTAATGACATAATATTGGAGGTATGCTCCTTTCTTCTTTATGTTGGGTGTTCTCTTACATCATTTAAGATAGACAAGAAGGTGCTGCTTTAAAGAATTATTGTAGTGGGATGAAAATTCCGATTAATTTTGTTATGAGAACTTCAAGAGTTGGCCACACAAAATATTTTTAGAACTTTTTTCTCAACCTTTCATGGAACCAAACGGAGTGCACTTTCAGAAAATATATGCTTTATTGTTTCATTAGCAGTGACAATAATGGAGTGAAATCTCTGACTTTAGTTGTTGTGGAAATTGTCAAACTAGGCTTTGTTTTTATTTTATTCTCTAATTTATTTCTACATATTAGAATAAGTTAGTTGAGGTATTTAGGGATTCTGATCTATTCTAATAGAGGAAAACTAACTTAATATTTGTATAAAAAAATTATCTTTTTCTTCACTTGAATATCAGCTACATATTATGAGAATAATATATCAAAAATCTTTCTTTTTCTCTATTTGAAAAGCCATAAATAGGTGAACTATGTTTTTTTCCGAGAAAAAGTGAAGTATGTTTTCAAATGAACACAAAAAAGCGAGTAATATCTGAGTTCCAGCAAAGAATGGAGTGCATGCTATTTGGATTTATCTGCATTTGCCACTTTGACAGGGAATTGACGACAAAGTCCTTATTGAAATTTTTCTTGAGGGAGGAAAAGAATTTACTGCCATTGTTCTGGATGTTGGTTCTGGTTCTGAGTGCAGACCTGTTGTTCTACTACCAACTGAGGTATCACATTTTAATTAATTATGGATGTTTCTATATGCATAATTGTGGCTACTAAAATCTAGAATGCATATTTCTCACGTCTTGATTAATTTTGTTTTCCCTTATAAAATGTAAAGAAAGGTCCATGCAAGCCTTTGGCATAGACTTAAGAAGCTTCCTAATTGTAGGTTCTGATACATAATGTCTTGAACTGCTGACTGAAGGTGTCGATTGCTTGATATCTTCTGCTCAGTTCACATGTATGCAAGCTTTTCTGACTGATGAATCATTTTGATTGAGCTTCATATGTTTAAACATAGGTCACAACCTGATGGGATGACTCAGTAGCTTGGTGTTAATGACCTTATGAACATTATGAACATTATGCATATGTGTAATTGTTTAGTATATTTTTATCATATAACTTACATAAATTAACTTGATAAATATCACTTCTCTAAATATTCTATGACTAAATTTATGGGAAGGTTATGCTAATTTTAATGCATGTTGAGTGTTGCTGTGCTAATAATTTCTTAAGAAGTAAGCTCAGGAGCTTGTAATCAAGCTTTATATGATCAAGTTTAGATTATTTAGAATCACTTCAGATGTGAAGGGGCTTTTATGGAATTGAAGTACTCACTGCACAATTTGCTAATTATGAGGTTATGGGTTGATTGTTGAAGCAGGATAGCATATACAGTTTCTCTAGAAATGAAGTTTCAAATGGGTTTTTCATCGTTCTAGCCTCACAAATATATGTGGATCCATGAAGTTTCAAGTGTAATGCTTTTCCCCCTTTTCGCCATGTCCAGGTGGAGCTTCATTTACATGGAAGTGGCGATTTGTATGAGAAGGATGCAATATTTAACTATCGAAGGAAGTATCTTCCTACAAGGCAGGTAAGCAAGCATGCAAAGGAAGTATATGCTCTCCATTCTACTAGGATAACTTAGATTTGGATTGACTGCAATAGCTTATGTTCAAATGAAGATTACACATAAGCAAGTCCTTTTTATATGTTCCAATTCAAATTGAATTATATATTTTTTCCTTCCAATCACCTCCATACTGGTTGCAGGTTTCATACCACACTCCTCCTAGGTTCCCAGTAGATGTCATAGAAAGTATCCGTCATGGAGCATCTCTACTTTTCCAAAGACTTGGCCTGCGTGACTTCGCTAGGATTGATGGATGGCTTCTGCCCCCTTCTCACTTGTCGTCTTCTTTGGAAAATAAGTTTGGGAAAACTGAATCCGGTACTATAGTATTTACTGACATCAACTTGGTAAGATGACTCATATTTTCTGTGCACATGGATTATGACCATGAATCCTAACTTTGAAGTTCCTTGTGTATAGATTAGTGGGATGGAGCAAACAAGTTTCCTGTTTCAACAGGCTTCTAAGGTATTCTGTAATTCCGACACCATCTCAAGGCTCACCGTATAACAGCAATTAGGCCTTCAGCCTTTCTGCATTTATTAGCTGTTTTGGTATCAAACATTTTTATTTCATGATCCAGAAAAATATACTTTTGTTTTGTTTGTCAATAATCAGTGGTCTAAAAAATAATCTGATCATTATTGAGAAAAAAAATCTCTATACCAAATCAATCAAAAAGAATACATTATAATTTGAATCATGATATAGAAAGGGATTTGTATACAAAATGAAGCAACAAAAATCACACTATAATCTGGATCTTATTACAAAAATAATCTTATGAAAAAAGATCTTATACCAATCGAAAAAAAAACTTTCAATTTTACTTTAGCAATTTCCCATTGAAATTGGGATTGTGACTCCAACTAGGCTCTTGCAAGTTGTTAGAAAGTACTATGATTTTTCTGGGGTACATTATCCTGAGTGTGTATCTCTTTATTGATCAGGTTGGATTTTCTCACTCAAATGTCCTAAGGAGCATCATTAATCATGCTTGTATGAGGTTTCCCACCTTGGCTCCTTATTTTTTATTGTCAAGTTCCTCATCTAGATTGAGAACATCAACATCACAGTATCAGCCAGAAATATTTGACAAACACCAAGATAAGCATAAAGTCTTTGTCATTTTTGGTGGTGACACTTCTGAACGTCAAGTATCTCTTATGAGTGGAACCAATGTCTGGCTGAATTTGCGAGCTTTTGATGATGTAAGTGTATTCAGGAGAGCTTCCTTTTGCATTTTTGCTTACTCACATAGGAGCTTTATTTTATTACTAGATTAATAATTTTTTAATTATTCCTTTCAGTTTTTTTTAAGAAACTTCAACCTTGATGTTTCATAGATCTGGAGTAAATTCTAAGTCTTTGTAAATCAGGAAGCCTTAGAATTTACTAGTGATCTTTTTCCCCTTTTCTTCTAAATTTCATCCCTGAGTTCCCCTTTTCTTCTAAATTTCATCCCTGAGATCCATGCCCTCTATTAGTAAAACAGTTTGTGACTTACCCCACTAAGGTAGCCCAGTGGTAAGAGTCGGCTTAAGAGACCAAAAAAGTCACGGGTTCGATTTCATCTGGAAGCGCTTTGAGTTTATGCGGGGAACCATGGCGATGGGGTGTCATGCTAGTTCTCTTTTATTTCCCAAATAAAAAAAAGTTTGTGGACCATGTGGAAGATCTTCTCAAGTTGAGGATAAATATAACAATCTACAAATGGACGCATGTTAAAGTTCTTGTTAGGATAATTGATAAGTTTATGTTCTGACAAAATTTTCGTATACAGCTCGATGTAACTCCTTGTCTGCTAGCACATTCAAAAGGCTATCCTTTCAATTCAGGTACAAATGACGATGATGCTCATGCAAGCACCAGAACAGTCTGGTCATTGCCGTAAGTGGATGCTGGTGTATTGAAAATTTAAATACCATTTTTGTGGATTGTTCTATTGTTCTTCACATTTCCTCTTTTTATTTTTATCAGATACTCTCTTGTGTTGAGGCATACAACAGAAGAAGTTCTTGATGCATGTTTGGAGGCTATCGAACCCTCTCGGGCAGCGTTGACTGCTCAATTACGAAACCAAGTAATGGATGATCTCACGAAAGGCTTGAAGGAACACAATTGGTTCTCAGGATTTGATATTCCTGATGAGATACCAGTAGAGTTGACACTGAAAGAGTGGATCAAACTGGCTAAGGAAGTTAAGGCAACAGTTTTCATTGCGGGTAAGTTTTTGAGCCACAACTAGTAGGGTTAATGTTAAGAACAAACTTCATGGATGCTCAAGACATCTTCCAATATACAAGAATCTGTTCAATATTAAAGCTTTTGTATGTTTCATTTTTTTTTTTTAATTTCTATTAACACTTGGCAGTGCATGGAGGCATTGGTGAAGATGGTACTCTCCAGTTAATGCTTGAGAGTGAAGGAGTTCCTTATACTGGTAGCCTCCTCAGGGATAAACCCTGGTTTAAAATAAAATATCGCTAATGCTTTCTGAATCTTCAATATTTATTAATTTCCTAAATTTAAGGTCCTGGCGTGATGACTTCGAAGATATGCATGGACAAAGTTGCGACTTCTCTTTCTCTCAACCATGTAGGTTAATATATTGGTTGGTTCAGTTCATAGCTTTTATTATTGATTCAATGCAATTGTTTATAACTTTGAGTGATACAACCAAACACTATTCTCTGTCTATGAGCTCCTGGCAATAAGACATAATTATTAATTGGGTTCATGATGTTTGCCTAATACACTGTATATTTGAACCCATGAGAGTAGCTAAAGTGATTTTTTTTAAAGGGTTTGGGCTCGAATTCCACTAAAAACGCCCTGATTTAAGTGTGAGGTCAGGGCGGTGGGGTTCGTGCCAGCTTCCTCTGGGCAATAAACTTTGATCGAAAAGAAAATGCAGTATTTGTTCTTCCTTCTTTTCTGATACAAGCCCAATTTAAACATCACATTCTCTGCATGATTAGCTTGCAGACTTTGGAGTTCTTACCATAAACAAGGACGTTCGAAGTAAAGATGATCTACTTGGTATGCCAGTTCACGAAGTTTGGCACGATTTGACATCAAAGCTCACATGTGAGACACTTTGTGTAAAACCAGCTAGAGATGGATGCTCTACTGGGGTAGCGAGGCTATGGTAAGTGATATTTCCATTTAAGGAGCATGAAAGTTTTGGTTACTAACGATGAATTACCCTAAACATGCAAGCTAATATTTATCTTTGGCAGTTGTGCACAAGATCTTGAAGTTTATGTAGAAGCATTGAAGAATTGCCTTCATAGGATTCCTTCTAATAGTTTGTCAAAGGTACTATAAATATGATTTTGAGCATACTTTTACATCTATAGTTTTTCAAGCATGTCTTTCCACCTTGTTTAGGCACACGGAGTAATTGAGATGCCAAATCCTCCACCAGAGCTCTTAATCTTTGAACCTTATGTTGAGACTGATGAGATTATTGTAAGTTCAAAATCCTCAAATGAACTTACATGGAAAGGACAGAGTAGATGGGTAGAAGTCACAGTTGGGGTTGTGGGAAAAAATGGGTCAATGCACTCTTTAACTCCAAGTGTCACAGTCAAAGAGACTGGAGGTATTTTGTCACTTGAAGAGAAATTCCAAGGTATGTATTCAATGTATCCTTATAAAAAATAATGGATTCTGCTAGGAAGAAATATTCTTTTAATTTGGAGTGACCAAAAACAGTTAAACCCAACCGATATTAACTCATTTACAACCCAAACTAAATTTATCCAATCTGTTAATCAATCAATATTATTCATTAATATGAGTTGGGTATGTGTTGAGTCGGGTATGAGTTATGCAACCCAAATTGAATTTTATTTCTTAGGAAAATTAAATTTATTCAACTTATTTTTCTTGTCCATAGTCTTGATACGTTTTTGACCTGCTTAATACTTTATCCAAATAGTATAATTCGGGTTTGGGCTGGTTAGGGTAAATCCATAATATGCTCAACCTTAGTTTTAATGTTTTAAAATTTTGTTGTTTATTTTATCTATTTGAATACTAATGGTACTTCTTTTTCAGGTGGCACTGGAATCAATCTTACTCCACCGCCCTTGTCTATTATTAGGTACAATGTCATTTTTTTTGCGATTATTTGAGTTATTTGGATTAAACGACTAAAATATTATTTTATATTTAATAATTTTTAATCTTATAAAAATAACTTGACCACAACATTAGGTGAAAAACTTGTTGGAAAATGTAAAATCTGAAGGTGGTTTACTTTGTCTAAAATTTTAACTTATTTCCTGAACTACCCAGTAAAGAGGCGTTGGCAACATGTAAACAAAGAATTGAAGTTATAGCAAATACTCTGCAATTAGAAGGGTTTTCACGTATTGATGCTTTCATCAATGCCGACAGTGGTGAGGTATGGTAAATTGGTAATATTCCCTTTTAAATCACAGCTTATTTCGTCGATTGGATTGCAAATATTGCATTACAACTGTTTTTTACTGCATTTTATTTTTTATATTTATCAGGTATTGATTATAGAAGTAAACACAGTTCCTGGAATGACACCATCAACTGTTTTGATACATCAGGTTATTACCAAATTGCATTTTTAATTAAGATGTTTGTAGAAGCCAGTAACAGCAATCAGTATAACCCGAAATCAGATTATTCAAGACTAATAATTCTGTTTTTTTTTCAGGCATTGGCAGAGCAACCTCCGATGTACCCACACGAGTTCTTCCGGACATTGTTGGATTTGGCATCAGAGAGGTCCAAGTAAATATCATGTACTTATTTCATCATCATAATAATAATGTCTTTCTCAAGAGGACTCGTGTTGTATTTCAAGGATGTGAATGTATCTTAATTATTTGTTTGAGAACACTAATAGAGTGATCGAGTAGAATAAGTAAACTAAGTTTTTGAAATTGTTTGTTTTCAATCTAGTTAATTATATTGGTGGGAAAAATGTTTTTTCAAATAACCCACTATTCAAGTTTCTTATATTTTAATTTATAAGGATATTTTTGTAATTTTATAAAATAACTCATTTCTTACACCAAATTAAAAATGACATTTTGATTATTTTATATGCATAATTCATTTTCAGTTGTTTATTTCTGAAGAAAATTTAAGAAAAGAGAGAAATTTTATTGCTAGTTTATTACTGGTATTTTTTTACGTAAATATTCCAGAGCTTAAATAATGAATATTACATTTGCAGAAAAAAAAATGATTTAAACAATAAGATCATATAATTAATTTCACATCAAATCTTTAATCAATTAACAAATCAATTAGTCTAATTGATTTGCTACTAATAACATTCCATTCTCGATCAATTAATAAATTAATTAGTCTAATTGATTGATTTTGCGTTAAACGTTTTGGGACAGTTATAGTTGATTCTGTCGAAGGCATTTGCGGCAACTGAACTGTTATCGTTGTTTCCATAGTGCAATAACCCGGGATTAGCGACAAGGAGTTGACGAAAAGCACATAATTAGCCGTTGTTGGTGTCCCATGCTTCATAGGTGGGATCACCAGATTTGTGAGCGACGGTGGCTCCGGTAAAAATGTTAGATTTGTATCTCCCAAATCCGACCTGTTTGAAAACAATCTGTAAAAACACAAGAAAGAAGAACACAAGAACACACAGATTTATAGTGGTTCACTCAAATTGAGCTACATCCACTTCAGCCACCACCAGATTTACTATGAAGAAGAAGAAATACAGAGTTTTTATCTCACACTTTATCTCTCTAGAATTCTGTCTAACCAATGTAAACCCTTAATAATCACATATTTATAGGGTAAACATTCAGGTAATAAACCTAAATAACTTTGTTCAGGCCCAAGTCCAAAACCAAAAAAAAGAAAACCCAATAAACTCTAATTATCAATGTAGAGTTTATTATAAGTGTAGGCTCCATAACTCAACAATCTCCCACTTAGAGACTAACTTCATCATCTCTCGATCGGTAGTGGCTTTCCATTCGGTGTCTTAACGAAGAAGACCAACTGAAGTTGCACACAACTTTAGTTTCTCATTTGTCACAGCTTTCGTCAACATATCAGCTGAATTCTCACTCCCGGGAATCTTCTCAAGAGCTAATACTCCATCTTCTAAAGCTGACCGGATGAAATGATAACGAACCATTATATGCTTCGTCCTGCCATGATAAACATGATTCTTTGCCAAATGAATGACACTCTGACTGTCGCATCGCAACACACTTTCCTCGTAGTTTTGACCCAATTCTCGCAAAAAGGGTTGTAACCACATCATCTCCTTAGCAGCTTCTGTCACAGCAACATACTCTGCTTCACAACTAGAAAGAGCAACAATCTTCTGCAATTTTGATACCCAACTGATTGCAGTACCTCCCAGAGTATAAATGTACCCTGTTGTGCTCTTCCTACTATCAACATCACCACCATTATCAGCATCAACATATCCTTCTAAACCCATATTAGACTTTTGAAAACACAAAGCGAGACCCGTACTTCCTCTTAAGTATCGTAGTATCCACTTTACTGCTTCCCAATGTTGTCTACCCGGATTGCTCATGAATCTGCTAACAACTCCCACTGCATGTGCTATGTCTGGTCTTGTGCAAACCATCGCATACATAATACAACCAATGACAGAGGCATACGGAACAGTGGCCATGTAATTTTTCTCCTTCTCTGTTGAAGGCGACTGATCTTTAGATAGTCTGAACTGACTAGCTAAGGGGGTAGTAACTGGTTTTGCATCATACAAGTTGAACCTGTTAAGAACTTTCTTCACATATTCTTCTTGTGAAAGCTTGAGAACTTCTTCATCCCTGAAAATTCTCATCCCAAGGATTTGTTTAGCAGCACCCAAATCCTTCATTGCAAACTTTTCAGAGAATTCTTTCTTAAGCTTGTTAATCTCATACAAGCTTGCTCCAGCAATCAACATGTCATCAACGTAGAGAAGAAGAATAATGTACGATTTATCAAACCTTTTGATATAGCAGCAATGATCAGCTTCACACCTCAAAAAATTGTTACTTTTCATGAAGCTATCAAACTTCTTTTACCATTGCCTTGGAGCCTGTTTCAAACCATACAGACTCTTCTGAAGCTTGCACACAAGCTCATCTTTTTCTTTGATTTCAAATCCTTCTGGTTGTCGCATGTAAATCTCTTCATCTAAATCACCATGAAGAAAAGCAGTTTTGACATCCATTTGTTGAAGATGAAGGTCTTCTTTTACAACCAAACTCAAAATAGTTCTGATTGTCATCAATTTAACTACTGGAGAGAAGATCTCATTGTAGTCAATACTTTCTTTCTATTGAAATCCTTTCACAACCAATCTTGCCTTGTACCTCATGGTTTTATCATGTTCTTCTTTAATTCTGAAGATCCATTTGTTGTGAAGTGCTTTCTTTCCATTTGGTAGCTCAGTGAGCTCCCAAGTCTGATTCAACATCAAAGAGTCCTTCTCATCTTTCATATCAGACTCCCACTTAATCGATTCATCAGATTGTATTGCTTCCTCATAACATTCAGGTTCACCTCTATCTGTCAACAAGATATAGTTCAGAGATGGAGACCATCTCTCAACTGGTTTTCGATTCCTTGATGATCTTCTCAACTATATAACCGATGTTTGCTGATTTACCTCTGGGGCCACATTCTCAACGATTTCATCTTCAACAACACGTTGTTCTTCTTCGACAACCGGTATATATTTAGCTGAAAATTGTCTCAAATCGACTGTACCAGTCTCTTCCAACTTGGAATCACCATCTGATGTCTTCCCAACACAATCTTTGTAGAGAACCTGTTCATTGAAGATAACATTTCTGCTACGAATCATCTTCCGATTTTGATTATCCCAGAAACGATAACCAAACTCGATATCACCATAACCAATGAAAAACATTTATTAGACTTTGGATCAAATTTGCTCCTATCACATTCATTAATATGAACATATGATAAACAACCAAACACTTTCAAATAAGAAAGATTTACCTTTTTATTGCTCCAAACTTCTTCAGAAATTCTGAATTCAAGAGGAACAGAGGGTCCCCTGTTTATCAAATAGGCAATAGTATTAATAGCTTCTGCCCAGAAGGTTTTAGGCAGCCCTGCATGCAATCTCATGCTTCTAGCACGCTCGTTCAATGTTCGATTCATTCTTTCAGCTACTCCATTCTCTTGAGGCGTTCGGGGAACAGTCTTCACCATACTGATCCCATTCTCAGCACAATACTCTTTGAAATCTGAATTGAAATATTCACCTCCGTTGTCGGATCTCAAGCACTTAACTTTCTAATTTGTTTCATTTTCAACCAAAGCCTTCCACTTCTTGAAAATAGCAAATACTTCATACTTGTGCTTCATAAAGTAAACTCATACTTTTCTTGTTGAATCATCTATAAAAGTCACATAGTAGTATGATCCGCCAATAGAAGAAACATGTGCAGGTCCCCACACATCAGTGTGTACCAACTCTAGTCTTTCTTTCTTGAGCTCCTTCCCAGTTTTTAAGAAACTCACTCGTTTCTGTTTTCCAAGAATGCACTTTTCACATAACTGATGTTCAACAGACTTTAGTTCTGGAATCTGTCCATTCTTCAAAAGAATTTTCATCCCTTTTTCGCTCATATGGCCCAACCTGCAATGCCATGGCTCACTGTTCTTCGAGTCATCAATTACAGCAGCAACTGTTTCTCTACAAGTTGAAGTCGTGTATAACGTTCCAGTTTTGTGACCTCGAGCAACAACAATTGCTCCTTTAGTCACCTTCCATGCACCATTTCCACAACTGAAATTGTGACCTTCTTCATCAAGTTGTGTAACAGAAATTAGATTGCGCATTAAACATGGAATGTGTCTCACCTTATTAATCTTCCAATTAGAACCATTTGCCATCTTCAATTTGATGTCCCCCATGCCAACAATATCCAGTGGCTCACCATCTGCGAGATAAACTTTCCCACAGTTTCCAGCCACATAATTCTCCATTAATTCTTTGTGGGCAGTGGTGTGAAAAGACGCTCCCGAGTCCAAAACCCATGAATCTATCGGGCTATCAACAGACAGAAGTAACGCATCAGTGATAGATTCTGTAACAACGTTGGCTGCATCATTTTTATCATCACCATTTTTCTTCGGTGCTTTGCAGTTCCTCTTTAAATGACCCTGTTTACCGCAATTCCAACACTCAAATGTCCGCCCAGAATTGGACTGACTCCTCCTGCTCCTTGACATAGATCTGCTCTTACCTCGGTTGAAATTTCTATCATTACCTCTTCCCCTGTTTTCCACATTCAGAGCAGAACCTTTGAATGTTTTACCAGAATCAATTTTACGAACCTCTTCAGCAAGAATACGATCTCTAACTTCAACAAATTTCAGTTTAGCATTTCCAACCGAATTACTAATTGCTGCCCTCATAGGTTCCCAACTATTTGGTAGAGATGCTAACAAAATCAGGGCACTAACTTCATCCCCAAAATCAATCTCAACAGATAGCAATTGATTCACAATTGTATTGAATTCATTCAAATGAGTAGCGACAGAAGTACCATCAACCATTCTTAAGTAAAAGAGTCTTTTCATTAAGTGTACATTGTTGTTAGCAGATGGTTTCTCATGCATATCAGAAAGAGCTTTCATCAGACCCATGGTGGTCTTCTCCTTTGCTACATTGTGAGCAACTGTCTTGGCTAGCGTCAATCGGACAACTCCCAAAACCTGTCTATCAAGGAGTTTCCATTCAGCTTCATCCATCTTATCTGGTTTCTCACTTAAAGGAACATGAAGCTTCTTTCCATAGAGATAATCTTCAATCTGCATTCTCTAGAAGGCATAATCTGTCCCATCAAATCTTCCAATCCCATGTCCTATACTATTCTCACTTTCCATTATTTCCAATGCTCAGATCTAGCCTAGCTGCTCTGATACCAGTTGTTAGATTTGTATCTCCCAAATCCGATCTGTTTGAAAACAATCTGTAAAAACACAAGAAAGAAGAACACAAGAACACACAGATTTATAGTGGTTCACTCAAATTGAGCTACATCCACTTCAACCACCACCACATTTACTATGAAGAAGAAGAAGGAATACAGAGTTTTTGCCTCACACTTTATCTCTCTAGAATTCTGTCTAACCAATGTAAACCCTTAATAATCACATATTCATAGGGTAAACATTCAGGTAATAAACCTAAATAACTTTGGTCAGGTCCAAGCCCAAAACCAAAAAAAGAAAACCCAATAAACTCTAATTAACAATGTAGAGTTTATTATAAGTGTAGGCTCCATAACTCAACAAAAAATGACAGTTTTCCTCTATCTCGAATGTTCATTTTGACGGAGCTTGCCCATTCGAGGTAGTTTTCGCCGTTAGATCTAAAGACGGAGATAGGAGAATAATCCACAGAAGGGATGATGAATGAGGAAGAATTTTGGCCAGCCATGATAGAGAATTTATCTCTACTACATGATTTTTATGCTCAAAATCATTTGCCCACAGTTCGCGTGGTTAACGGCGAGTCCGCAAGAGTTATAGGAATTGGATCGGCTTTCTTAACGCCTACCATTTGTTTAAAAATGTTCTTTATGTTCCAAATCTTGAGTGTAATCTATTGTCAATTAGAAAGATTTGTCATGATTTAAAATGTCTTACTAAATTCTATCCGAATGGCTGTGAATTTCAGGATACTGAATCGGGGAAGACGATTGGGAATGGTAAGTTGTGTTCAGGACTCTACATTCTGCAACCTAGTCTATCTAAAGAAAATGTCTCATGTTATTCAATTTCCCTTTCAAATAAACGTGCCGAGATAGTGTTGTGGCCGTTGGGAAAAACCCTGACAGAAACACAAAAGAAGAAAACAAACTGAAAGAACACTAACATAATTTGATAACAGAGTTCGACCAAAATGTTGCCTACGTCTCCGAGCACTAAGGCTATCAATTAATAAGGAAGAAGAAATACAAATATTGAGTGCCAATAAACCAAAGTGGGGAGAGTTTCTTACTAAGAAACTTCCCCAACTCCCATCATCTTCCGATGTGGGATTTATTCTAATTGTGAATATAGTTTCTTTTATATACTAAGAAATTTCTTTCACTCCCATCATCTTCCGATGTGGGATTCTAATTGTGCCAAAAACAACAAATCTCCACCTTGACACAATATCCAAATACTAATCTTCAATATTAAAAAATAAACCTTCAGTGCTTCCAATTGGCGCTCTTTAGCGCTGACTCAAATGCGGAAGATGTTTACCAAATCTAAACAATTAGATTTGGTTTTCCCCATGTCTCACATCTCGAACTCTTTACCCAATTGAGCCTTCAATTTGTCAACTTCATATTCGCTCTTTGATTCTATCAATATATCATCAACGTACAAGAGTAGATAGATGTAAGACTCATCTTGCAATTTGCGCAAATACACACATGAACTGAATCTACTTCTTGTGTACTTGTGCTCCATCATAAACTTGTCAAGTCGCTTGTACCATTGTCTCGACGATTGCTTCAACCTGTACAATGATCTGTTCAACTTGCAAACCCAATTTTCTTTATTAGCAACTTTGAATCCATCTGGTTAATAAATGTAGATTTCCTCGTTCAAATGACCGTGTATGTCCGCGGTCTTCACATCTGGTTGAGCTAGCTCCAAATTCATCTGCGCTACCAAGGCCAACAAAATTCTAATGGAGGAGTGTTTAACAACAGGAGAAAGTACCTCATTATAATCGCCTCCTTCCTTCTGAGCGTAATTTTTAGCTACCAATTTTGCCTTGTAACGAACGTCAAATTTTTCGGAAAATCCTTCTTTCGTAGCAAAGATCCATTTACCACCAATAGACTTCTTCCCTTTTAGTAGATGCGTCAACTTGCATGTCTCATTATTCTGAATAGATTGCATCTCATCTTCCATGACACCTTTCCTTTTTCCATTTTCAGTACTTCGACTGGCATCTGAAAAAGTGGATGGAACATCATCTACGACTAAAAGTGCATAGGCCGCCATGTCAACAAACCGACCTGGTTTTTGAGTAACTCGTCTTGGCATTTTTACAGCAATTGGTTCACGCTATTCTGAAGGTTCTTGGGTCAGAATCTTTTCCACATTTAACTCTTCGTCTGTCACTGAAGAGTCATTTCTAGCTGGACTTATGTTTATCTGCTCAAACTCCACCTGTTGCGGAGTATAATCAATCTTGTCTGGTGTTACCTTATTCAACATTGAATAATCATCAAAAGTAACATCTCTTCTGATAATGGTTTTCTTTGCATCCAAACACCAGAGGCGATATTCTTTAACTCCCGTATTAAATCTCATAAAAAAAACCTTCTTTCCTCGTGGATCCAACTTTGATTCAACTACATGATAATATGCAGTAGAACCAAAAATATGAAAAAATAATAATCAGTTACAGGTTTTCCAAACCATACCTCTAATGGAGTCTTGCCACCAAGTGCAGATGATGGTAGGCGATTTACCAAATGTTGAGCGTATGACACAACTTCTGCCCAAAATTTCCTGTCTAAACCAGCATTAGACAACATACATCGAACTTTCTCCACCAATGTCCTGTTCATACGTTCCGATACTCCATTCTGCTGTGGTGTTTTTCTGACCGTGAAGTGTCGAACTATGCCATACTCTTGGCATAACTTCTGGAATGGATCATTATTGTATTCTCCATCGTTATCAGTTCGGAGAACTTTGATCTTTCTTTCTGTCTCGTCTTCAACTTGAGTTTTCCATTTAAGAAAAATCTCAACCACTCCATCTTTATTCTTCATAGTAAACACCCAAACTCTTATGGAAAAATCATCAATAAAAATAACAAAATAATGTCTACCTCCAAGAGAAGGAGTCTTGGCAGGTCCCTAGACATCTGAGTGCACATAGTCCAAAATACCCTTGGTATTATGGATAGTAGTGCCAAATTTTACTCGCCTTTGTTTTCCCAAAATACAATGTTCACAAAAATCTAATTTACAAACTTTTGTACCTTTCAGCAATCCTTGCTTGACAAGAGTTTGCATAGATTTCTCACCAGCATGCCCCAATCGCATATGCCATAGCTTTGTTGCTTCTAATTCCTTACTGATCTTTAAAGTTGATACAAATGACCATTAACTGTACTACCTTGATAGTAATACAAATTATTACTCTTCCTGATAGCTTTCAATATCACTAGCGCTCCAGATATTACCTTAAGAACTCTATTTTTCAATTTCAAATGTAGGCCTTTCGACTCCAAGGCCCCCAAAGAAATGAGATTCTTTTTTCATATTTGGTATGTAACAAACATCTCTGATAATTCTGGTAGATCCGTCACCATTTCTCAGCTTGATTGAACTTATCCCTTTTATTTTACATGTACTAGCATCTCCCATGCAAACAACTCCACCATCCAGTTCCTTAAAGTCAAAGAACCACTTTCGAACTGGTGTCATATGATAAGTGCATGCTGAGTCCAATATTCACGCATCAGGATGTGATGTTGTGTGTGACATCGATAAAGAGTATTCTGAAGCTGCATCACCTTTGTTTTCTGCAACATTCGCATCTTCAGAATATTTTTCTTTCTTCTTCAACTTTGGGCAGTTAATCTTCCAATGTTCTTTCACACGACAGAAAACACATTCATCTTTGGCAACTCTACTTTCAGATATTTTTTTCCCTTTTGATTTGCTTTGCTGACAGTCCCTGACCATCAATGCTTCATCTGCTATACTTATTTTGCTTTTTTCTTTTGTCCTTCTTTCTCATTTCATGACTATATAAAGCAGAACTTACAGCATCAAGAGAAACATTTTCCTTCCCATGAAGTAACGTTGTTTCTAAGTGTTCAAATTCATTAGGAAGGGACGATAGCAACATCAAAGCAAGATCTTCATCCTCAAACTTAACATCAAGGTTTAACAGATCTGTTACTAATTCATTAAACTTAGTAATATGTTCATTTATAGTAGTACCTGATTAGTAATCAAACAGGAACAATTTCTTCTTCATAAGAAGCTTATTCTGACCACCACTCTTCTTCAAAAATTTGTCCTCCAATTCTTGCCATAGTTTATGTGTAGAAGTTTCATTCTTCACGGCATACTTCTGCTCTTTAGATAGGCACGATCGAATTATTCCGCACGCTAACCGATTCATGATACTCCACTCTTTTTCTTCTATACCATATGGCTTTCCGACCTCAATAGCAACATCTAGACCCTGCTGAAAAAGACAATCTAGATACTCACCTTGCCAAATGCCGAAATGCCTAGTTCCATCAAAGATTTCCACTACAAACTTCAAATTCGACATCGGTGTCCTCGTCCAAGATAATGAAGGAGTTGACGCCCCTTTTGAAGACTCCACCATGCCAAGGACGAACCTTCGGCTCTGATACCACTTGTTGGGAAAAACCCTGACAGAAACACAAAAGAAGAAAATAAATTGAAAGAATACTAACAGAATTTGATAACGGAGTTCAGCCAAAATGTTGCTTACGTCTCCGAGCACTAAGGCTATCAATTAATAAGGAAGAAGAGATACAAATATTGGGTGCTAATAAACCAAAGAGGGGAGAGTTTCTTTTATACACTAAGAAACTTCCCCAACTCCCATCATCTTCCGATGTGAGATTTATTCTAATTGTGAATATAGTTTTTTTTATATACTAAGAAACTTCTTTCACTCCCATCATCTTCCGATGTGGGATTCTAATTGTGCCAAAAACAACAGTGACATCGTAAACTAGGACATCCTAGTTTTTTGTATTTGACAAAACTTTTTCCGAAATTGTTTATTAATGAAGTCGCTAGTTCTTTTCATTGTGAAAGTTGTCAATTTGCAAAACACACTTGATATTCTTATCCAAACATTACATAGAAACTTTTTAAACCATTTTCATTAATTCACAGCGATGTGTGGGGACCCTCTCGCACTAACTCTTTAAATGGTAAACGATGGTTTGTGACTTTTATCGATGACCACACTCGTCTCACTTGACTTTTTATCATGAAGGAAAAATCTGAAGTTTGTCAAATCTTCAAAGACTTCTTCGTCTTAATCCAGAATCAATTCAAAGCCACAATCCAAGCTTTTAAAACCGATAACGGACGCGAATTTTTCTCTTCCAATCTCGGTGACTTCTTAAAATCAAAAGGCATCATCCATTTAAGCTCTTGTGTTGATACTCCCCAACAAAATGGAGTCGTCGAAAGAAAAAAACGTCATCTGCTCGAGGTAACTCGATCTCTTCTAATTGACTCAAATGCTCCCAAAATATATTGGGGCGATGCCATATCCACCGCTGCCTACCTTATCAACCGTATGCCATCACGCATTCTCCAATTGCAAATTCCAATTGAAACTCTCTTAAAAATCTTTCCCGATTCCAAACTCGCATCCAAAAACACTCCCGCAAAGATTTTTGGATGCACCTCCTTTGTCCACATTCATAATCATAATCGGAACAAACTCGACCCTCGAGCCATAAAATGCATTTTTTTAGGATACTCATCAAATTAGAAAGGGTACAAATGCTATTGTCCTCGCTCCAAAAACACTTTTTACTCTATGGATGACTCATTCTTTGAAGATCAACCTTTCTACCACCATGTTGAGGGAGAGAATCTCAACAATCCTCAACATGATGGTCCTTTTGAAGACATTTCCTTTAATACATTCGTACCTGTACCCGAATCAATACCTGAAATATCATCTCCAATCGAAGTCACATCCGAACCCACAACCACATCTTCACCAACCTTACATCCACCTCTCGAAGTTACACCCGAACCCACAACCACTTCTTCACCAATCTCACAGCCACCTCATTCAGAAAAAGAGCTAAAAGTCTACGTTCGACGAAAAACACAACTTACACCAGTCCATGAATCCTTCTCGGGCCTGAGTCCAACAGAAATTTCAAGTACGACAGTTAATCATGATATTCCTCCTATTGACTTACCCATTGCTCTCAAGAAAGGTGTTAGGTCACGCAGAAATCACCCGATCTCAAAATTTGTTTCATACAAATGTCTATCGGAGTCATATCGGGCCAGCATTGCCGACTACGACAACGTGAAAATACCTACATCCATTCATGAAGCCTTTGAACAACCAGAATGGAAACGTGCTGTTAATGAAGAAATTGACGCACTTATAAAAAATCATACATGGTCCCTCTGTGAGCTTCCAAAGCGAAAGAAACCCATCGGATGTAAATGGATCTTCAAGACAAAACATAACTCAGACGGATCGATTAAAAGGTACAAAGTTCCTTTAGTCGCCAAAGGATTTTCCCAATCATATGGGATAAATTACTTCGAAACTTTTGCACCTGTTGCAAAACTCAACACCATCCGAATACTTCTATCTTTAGCGGCTAATAAAGATTGGGAACTACACCAACTCGACGTAAAAAATGCCTTGTTAAATGGAGACCTTGAAAAAGAAGTTTACATGAAAGTGACTCATGGTATTAGTGCTTCACCTAACGAAGTGTGTTGCCTCCATAAATCTCTATATGGTCTCAAACAATCACCAAGGGCATGGTTCAAAAAATTCTCAATCTCCATCATCGAGAATGGCTTCTCTTAATGCCAAGCCGACCACACTATGTTTGTCAAAATTGCTTTGAATAAAAAGATTACAATCCTCATTGTCTACGTTAATGACATAATCATAACCGGGGACGATAAAAAAGAGATTCAAAATTTGAAAGAATTCATAGGTAGCCGATTTGACACCAAAGATCTCGGACCTCTCAAGTTTTTCCTAGGAATGGAACTTGCCCGATCAAAGAAGGGGATATCCTTATCTCAAAGGAAACACACCATAGACCTTTTAAAGGAAACCGACATGCTTGGATGTAAGCCTGTCGACACTCCCATGCACTCGATCCACAACCTTGGAAATAACAACGACAATACTCCAACCGACAAAGGTAGATACCAACGACTCGTGGGGCGACTCTTGTACTTATCTCACACTCGTCCCGACATTGGCTTCGTAGTGAGCGTTGTTAGCCAATTCATGAATCGCCCTTCCGAAGAATATATGAACACAATTTTCAGAATTTTAAGGTACCTAAAAGGTTCTCTGAGAAAAGACCTTCTATTCACACATAAAGACGACAAGTCAATTCGTGTGTTCACCGATGCTGATTGGGCCGGGGACATTACCGACAGAAAATCCACCTCTGGATATTGCTCATTTGTATGGGGCAACCTCGTCATATGGAGAAGCAAAAAAAATCTATTGTTGCTCGGAGTAGTACTGAAGCTGAGTATCGATCTCTTGTATTCGGAATTTGTGAAGGAATTTGGATACGTCGAATCCTTGAAGAGTTAGGATTGCCTCTAGATGGACCTATTCAAATGATGTGTGACAACTAAGCTGCAATTAGTATTGTAAAGAATCCGGTTCATCATGATAGGACCAAAAACATTGAAATTGATCATCACTTTATTTCAGAGAATGTATATAAAGGCTCTATTGCACTTCTCTACGTTACATCTCGCAATCAGGTGGCTGACATACTCACCAAAGCTCTTCCTAAACCGAACTTTGAGAACTATGTGACAAGTTGGGCACGTTCAATATCTACTACCAAACTCGAGGGAGAGTGTATAATTATCTCTCAAATATGGAAAATTAGTAGCAAATCAATCAACTAGACTAATTGAGCTGCTAATTGACTAGAATGAAATGTTGAGAATGTCAGTAGCAAATCAATCAATTAAACTAATTGATTTGTTAATTGGCCGTTGATTGTCAAATCAATTACATGATTTTATTATTTAATTGATTTCCTTTCTTGTAAATGTAATGTTTATTATTTAAACGCTAGACCTCTTATGTAAAGAACCGAATAATAAAATATTGTTTCTTCCTCTCTCAAAATACTACAATTTCAATTACCCAAAATCAAAGAAGGTCCTAATTGTTTGTGTAAAGTCATGAACATTGTGTTAAGGAACCAGACAATCTTACTCCACAAAATCTGCAAGTCAAAGATGCAATCAAGTCACAATATATTCCTCCATAATCTTAGTGATTGCACAGCTAATTGTTACCCATATTTAGACTCCACAAAATCTGCAAGTCAAAGATGCAATCAAGTCACAATATATTCCTCCATAATCTTAGTGATTGCACAGCTAATTCTTACCCATATTTAGACTTTACATATAACAAATTGTAATATAAATAACCTGTACATTTCTCATTCATATACACAATTATTCCTTTTCAATCATACATCTTCTCTACATGGTATCAGAGGTCTAGATCCTACAATGTCATCAAACGCCTTCTCCGTCCCAAACCCTACCGACCCCGGCTATCCCATCTTCTTTGTCAACCTATCGCAATGCAAACCCTTACAAACTACAAACAACACCACCAACTTTACACAATGGTCTTCCCAAATCAAGTCATTCTTATTTGGTTTCGGCCTTTTGACTACCTCACTGGAGAAAAGAAATGCCCACCACCAACAATCACCAAAGACGACAACACTATCACCCCTAATCCCAGTTACGCCTCATGGTCTTGACAAGACCAACTATTGTTAGGCTCCCTCATCGGCACTCTTGATGCCAAGATCGCACCTCTTGTAGCCTCTGCTGCTACATCTCATGAAGCATGGACTGCTCTCAAATCTCTCTACGCAAATCCTACTCGCAGCCATATCCTCCAAGTCAAGAAACGACTTGACTCAATCAAAAAGACACCCGATCAAACCATCACTGACTATATGCATCAAATAAAACAATGCACTACTGAACTTGCCAATCTAGGCAAAACTCTAAATCCCGAAGACATCATTGCAAAGGTTCTAAATGGGCTCGATCAAACCCAACACCGTTCCATCATCGAAACCGTTGAAGCTCGAGATACTCTCATCCCGTTCGATGCTCTCCATGAAAAACTCATACATCATGAGCTCACCAAACTCCATGACAACACCAACTCCACCTCATCAACACCTACCACTACTTTTGTCGCAACCTACAAACCATCATCCAATACTCTCCAAAATAACAATTACTCCCGACCCCAATACTCTAAAGACAACAGCCGACGGTCCTCACCACACTACCCCAACCCCTCCTCCTCATCCAACACCAAATCACCTGATGTCTGCCAATATTGCGACTACACTGGTCACACCATCTCCGTCTGTTGCCACTTCTCTCGCGCCCATCCTAACTTTACACTCAAACCTTTTGTACGTCAATCTCGCTACACTCGTCCTCAAGCCAACACTGCCTATTCATCTCACGCCCCCTCATGTGACTGGATTATAGATAGCGGTGCTACTCACCATGTCACACATGATCTCGATAATCTATCCCTTCACACTCCTTATACAGGCAACGATGATGTTATCATCAGTGATGGCTCATCTCTTCCAATCTCTCACACAGGTTCAATCACTATCACCTCTCAAAACAAATCTTTACTCTTTCAAAATGTTCTTTATGTTCCAAAAATTGCACAAAACATTATTTCTGTCTCCAAGTTTTGCCTTAATAATAATGCACAAATTGAGTTTACCTCTTCTTCCTTTCGTTTCAAGGCTATCTCCACGAACACCATCCTACTCCAAGGAACTTTTAATCATGGCATGTACACCTGGTCTTCTTCCTACAAATGTGCCCTTCAAACATCTCTCACATCATCTACTTCAAAGCTATCCACCACGTCTGCTCTCCTATGGCATCACCGTCTTGGCCATCCGTCATTTAAATTTTTTTCTTATATTTCAAATTTATGTAATTTAGGTTCAATTTCATCCCTTGATTACTGCAATTCTTGCAAGATTAATAAAGCACACAAACTTCCTTTCTCTCAATCCACTCTTACGTCTACAACTCCCCTTGAATTATTATTTTCAGATGTTTGGACCTCACCCCACCTCTCACATGACAACTACAATTATTATCTAATCTTTGTGGACCATTACACTAAATATGTATGGTTTTACCCTCTCAAAAATAAATCCGACTCTCTCACAGTCTTTCTTGACTTCAAAAAATTAGTTGAAAACTATTTCAAAAGAACGATCATAACCCTATTCTCTGACAATGGAGGCGAGTTCATCAAATTGGCTCCCACCTTACGCGCTAATGGCATCTCACATCTTACTACACCTCCCCATACCCCTGAACACAACGGCTATGCAGAACGCCGTCATCGTCACATTGTCGAAACTGGTCTCTCTCTCCTATCTCATGCCAATCTACCTGTCACTTACTGGACACATGCATTCTCCACCGCTGTGTATCTCATAAATCGATTACCTACACCAACCTTACAAAATGACTCTCCCTACTATCGACTCCTAAATGTCAAACCTATCTATTCCCAATTACACTCCTTTGGCTGTCTATGCTACCCATTACTACGACTTTATGCTTCCAATAAACTAGATCCTCGATCTCAACCATGCATTTATCTTGGTCGTTCCCTAACTCAAAGCGCTTTTCTGTTCCTAAATCTAACCACAAACAAAATCTACACTTCTCGTCATGTCACTTTCATTGAGCATGATTTTCCATTCCACCGTCTATCAAACCAACAAAATTCAACTTCGCTTCCCTCACCTCACGAATGGTTTCCCACTCCTCTCATACCTATTTCATCACATAACCCTACAACACCATCCACCACTGTCACACCCCCACAGAACACACCTCCTATGCCACCACATCCATCACATAACCCTACAACACCGTCCACCACTGCCACACCCCCACAAAACACACCTCCTACGCCACCACATCCACCACCCCCCCTCCGCCCATTCTCCCTCGTCCTGTAACTCGTCTCACAAACAACATAACCAAACCTAACCCAAAGTATGCCCAACTTACCACTATCTCCTCACCCACGTCACTACCAACCACCCCCAAACAAGCACTCTCCATCCCTCATTGGCGTGATGCTATGCTTGCTGAATACAATGCTCTACGGAAACACAATACATGGACTCTCGCACCACCTAGTGAAGCTCGAAATGTCATTGGTTGTAAATGGGTCTTCAGAATCAAATATAATCCTGATAACACGATTCACAAATACAAAGCTCGGCTTGTCGCAAAAGGTTTTCATCAACAAGCTGGTCTTGACTACTCTGCCACCTTCAGTCCGGTTATCAAACCAGTCACGATTCGACTCACCCTCTCAATTGCTCTCCAACACAACTGGATATTACGCCAACTCGACATCAACAACGCCTTTCTCCAAGGTGATCTCCAAGAGACAGTCTTCATGCAGCAACCATCCGGCTTCATCGACGCTAACAACCCTTCTTATGTGTGTCGTTTAAACAAAGCCATATACGGGTTAAAATAGGCTCCACGCGCATGGTTTACAGCCCTCACCTCCTATCTACTACAATTCGGTTTTACAGCATCTCTCGCCGACCCCTCTCTCTTCATTTACAAAAAAATGGCGATCTCCTATATGCACTTGTTTATATCGATGACATTATCGTAACTGGTCCTTCACCTGATTTTGTCTCGGTTTTTATTTCCAACTTTGCCAAACGCTTTTCTCTCAAGGACTTGGGGCAACTTTCCTTCTTCTTAGGGGTGGAAGTACAACACAACACTTCTGGTCTCCTTCTCTCCCAAAGAAAGTACATACACGACCTCCTTCAACGTCATGACATGCTTGACTGCAAACCATCAACTACCCCTATGCTTGCTCACCCTCAACTGCTACAAAATACCTCCACACCTCCATGTGATCCTACTACTTATCGTTCTGCTGTTGGAAGCCTCCAATACTTATACCTCACACGTCCTGACATTGCTTACTCTGTCAACAAGTTAGCCCAGTTCATGCAACACTCGCAAGAAGCTCACTGGACAGCTCTCAAGAAGCTCCTCTGCTACCTTCACGGGACTTCTCACCTTGGTTTGCAATTACATCTCAATACTCCGTCATCACTACATGCCTTTAGTGACGCGGATTGTGCAAGCGATGTTGATAACTTCATCTCCACTACAGGTTATATCATATATCTCGGCAAAAATGCTATCTCCTGGACATCTCGCAAACAAAAAACGATAGCCCGATCCTCAACCGAAGCTAAATTTCGTGCCATTGCTGACACCACTTCCGAACTCAATTGGATAAAATCCCTTCTACAAGAACTCGACATCCACTTACCTTCTACACCTGTTATATATTGTGATAACTTAAGTGCTACAAATTACTCCACCAATCCGATTTTTCACTCTCGAATGAAGCATGTTGCTCTCGCTTTTCATTTTGTTCGTGAACAAGTCCAAGCTGGAACACTTCGGGTACAACACATCAGTGGACATGATCAGCTCGCCGACGGCCTCACCAAACCTCTCCCTCGTCCGCGTTTTGAGTTCCTATTATCCAAGATTGGCCTCTTCAATGGAAGGTCCATCTTGAGGGGGAATGTTAAGGAACCAGACAATCTTACTCCACAAAATCTGCAAGTCAAAGATGCAATCAAGTCACAATATATTCCTCCATAATCTTAGTGATTGCACAGCTAATTGTTACCCATATTTAGACTCCACAAAATCTGCAAGTCAAAGATGCAATCAAGTCACAATATATTCCTCTATAATCTTAGTGATTGCACAGCTAATTCTTACCCATATTTAGACTTTACATATAACAAATTGTAATATAAATAACCTGTACATTTCTCATTCATATACACAATTATTCCTTTTCAATCATACATCTTCTCTACACATTGGATACTAGGTCACAAGAATTGAGAGAATATAAGCTATGAATAGGTTATCACAACTTAAACCCTAAAAATACCAACAATGGTAATAGGAAGTACAAAATTTATGTAATTTTTCATCAACACAAACACTACTTAAATCAAAGCATTCTTAGTATGAATCAATTATGAGACTTTTTGATGATGGTTTGACTAAGATAATTTAAACCCTAAAATACTAATGAAGTTAACTTTCCTTTATTTTTCATTAACACATTCAACACTTAATATGAATGAATAATATGAGACTGTTTTGATGACACAGTGGTTTGACTAAGGTATTCCGGGTCCATAGGGTTGCCGTTTGAGATTGTGGTGGTGGTGAGAAAAAGGTCTATTATGCATTGCATGTGTGGACCTAATTAGTAATGACCTAATTCCCCACTCCCATTTCAACCCATAAATGACACCCCACGAGTTAAGGCCTACCATAATTGATGTGATCTGATGTGAAACTACTACATGATTGTTTGTCATAAACCTAAACCCTAAAACTCTTACAAAAAAAATATATTAATGATTGATATCGCCGACGACATCGAAATCCATGGACCACATATAAAAGTTGTATTATTAATCTATATCTTAAATCACATTCACTTAGACTAGATTTTTGATATCAAGCTTCATCCAATCTGTCAATCATTCTCATAACGAAAACATATGATCCAATTTGTCAATCATTCTCGTACCGATAACATATGATCCTTTTTCCGTAAGCAAATTAAACCACATACATACCATTCCTAACAAAAAAAAATATCAACAATGTACAAATCATACCTAAAACAAAACCACTGTCAATTTGCCATTCTGAAGACTCTAGTCCTCACAAAATCTTGGCCCTCTAACATGACAATTGACATTCAACCCCATTGTACACAGTTTTACTCATTTGAATTTCTACTGAAATCTTTTTTCTTTTCATTATCAGGCATTAAGATTCAATCCTTTGTAAACTGGAATATACCCTAACCCATGCATATCACTAATTCGATCCGAATGATTCTGTTTGTCAGATTATTCAGTAGAATTCATTAATAGTATTCAAGATGACAGCTATAATTTTTGTTTCTTGTACAACTTACAAGAAATGCATCATTATGATTTTCATTGCAATCAGATTGATACTAATAGTACATTTACAGATCCTGTCATAGTCAGAACTTTAATTCATATATAATATATAATAATATATTCTTTTACCATTAATGTTGTTAATACACCTCATAATGTGATTTATCAAATATCATAAACAAATGACAACCTATCAGATATCATAATAATCCAAGAGATTGTTTGATCTCTGATTTTTCTATTTTTCAAATAAGATTTCTTCTAAAATAGTATATGAAAAGGTGGTCTTTTTTAATTCTACTATTTCTGTTTTGAAATAGTAAAACAAGGACGCATAACCTTTATAAAACATCTAAATTAATCACATTAGTAATACACAAATCGCTAAAGACCTCGAATATTTGTATAGGAAGTGTTGAGGTCAATTTGAAGCTCCAAAATAAGAGTTCCTTTATAGTTAGTCACTATGAAATTTTCACATATTTTCTCAGTCATGCATTGATTTATAATTTTCGATGCCTTAATCGATGTGCTCTATGTAAGAACAAATGTTGGTGCCAAATTGCTTTGTGTCCTAAGCATGCGACTCACCCATTTCTCGTGAATTGTTCATCAGCGGGTCTCAGCTAACAGGGTGCAAAGATTATATTTCCCTACTTGTTCAATAGCGAGCTCATTACTCTCAAGAACATCTTAATTTCAGCGGATGGACTTGCACTGCCTCATCATGGTTTGGAGTTGTCAATGGTGGTGGGAAAGTTGTAGGGACTAGGCCTCCCTTTGAAGCGATGTCCTAATCAATATCTTCAACCTCCGGATGCTCACTTCGGTCCTCTCTACCACGATGAGCAAGTGGAACCTTATGTGGTATTCAATGATTTCGGTAAAATAACTCAAGTGGTAAAAATCGATGAACGATTTACTTGAATTTGGAAGGAGATTGCTTACTCATTTTATTTTAGTATCTTTGTGACAAATATTGTCCTAATTAATTTTCTAATGGTTTGTTTTTTATAACATATTTTCATGGTAAGGCGAAATATTAAAATAAAAGTCTCACTTTCAAAGATAATAAGATATTCATTTAAAACTAGCTAGGTACATGATTGAAAAGTCACACCTGACTGCTACCATAAATCTTAAGAATGTCCCACTTTACCCGCAAAAACATTTTGAAAAATATTTTTTTTAGTTATACAACAATTATTGAATTTCTTAGTACAAACCATATGAGTGACTGACATTTTTTTCACAATTAAGTCCCCCATACATTACATTTTTCCTACCCGACAAAAGATCAAATGGCAAGCAAAAGTCCGGGAAGTGACCGATTGACAAGATCCCGAGGCTGGCTCTGCCACAACTTTAAGCCATCATGGCCAGCCACGGGCCTTAACTCGGTCACCGTTACCCAAGTGTTAAAATACTCCCTAAATTGAGTTATGAAACCGTCTTTCAATGTCCAAACATGGACCCAATAAGCTTGGGCTCCCTCCCATCCCTCAGCAATAACACGATCATCAATGGCCTCGATGGTTCGGGGTTCGAACCTAAACTTCGAACCAACCTGTTCATTTCCGGTCAGGATCTTCATCATGTGGTGGCAGTTCTGAGGGCCGTGGAACCACCATTCTAGGTCGCTGGTTGGCAAACCGGCTACAATTTGAGTGTTTCCCGTGGCTAAAGCCTTATAGAACGAGGTCATGGTGGATTTGTTTCGAGTTTCGGTTTCTTGCCAAGATAGCTCAATGATTTCGGTAGCCATGAGGATGTATTTGTAAGAAGTTATAATAGAAAGAAGTGGGAGTGGTTTGATGTGTTGAAAACTTGGTCTATTTATATATATAGGGATCGAGGGAATTGATGGAGACTGGAAATTTTGGATGAGACCCATTTTAAGTAATATAATGACGTGGATGATCATATAGCCAATATTTATATTTGTTCCTAAGATGCAGCTGTATAATTATAAATATTTATTTATTATTTTAACTAGTTAAGTACTGAAAGTTGCAAGAGATGTGCATAATGTAGAGCCAACTAAATTACAAGTTCAATTATCATTATAATAATGAAAACACACGCCAACCTTATGATTTTATAATGATTCATGGGACCCTCCTAATAGGGAAGACTCTTCATACTCTTGACCAAATTAGAGTTGAGGTAGTAACCCTCAACATATATATCCAATTAAAAAAAATGATGTATAAAAGCATGGATGAATATTTGTTGGATTTATAATAGGTTTAAATCTAATCCATTTCAAAACTTGTATGTATCTTAATCTTTTAAAAATAGTAAGTCTTATATAGTTGTTTTTAAGATAAATTGTATATATATATTGTACTGATCGATTCTCCCGATTCTCCCTAAATGCAGGTTTTTATTTTGTTTTTTCTTACATTAAACCAAATTATACCTTAACTCTAAATTCTGACTTCGCCTCTCGATACAACATTATAGTGCTAGTTTCACCTACTTAAGGTTGAGTTTGGCTCTCAAAATGCCGAGTTAAAGTAATGAAATAAGTTATTTATGACATATAAATGACCGATCATAAAGTTTTGAACGTTAACCCTCGTATACAGTATGTATGCGATATATATAGATAACTCCAAGATAAAATGATTTATATTAAGAGACTTATTATCATAAGATATAATATACATTCTTACTTACACCAACAAATTAAAAAGGTAATGACTCAATGTAGTATTATGTTAATTAACCTCAATTAAATTGGCAAAACTCCATCATTAAAAGAAAAGATAAATGAAAATATTATTTATAACTCATTATTATTTTATATTTAAAGACTAGTTTAGGGACTTATTATGAACTAGATTTAATAATATTTATCAAGAATTAACAATCTACCTACTGTACAAATGGATAAAAAAAAATTAATTAATTTATTTGACTTATATTTGTCTAAATTTTAATTAAATAAAACAATATTATTTTTTGTGGGACGCATACAGCTTATGATTTGGCAAATTGATAGAAATGAATAACTCATGCATGCATCTATCCATATCATTTTGTCTGTCAGTGCAAGGGAGGGAAATTAATATTAATATTATAATAACAATATTAATAATTCCTCTTGTCTGTGTCATCCATTCGCTATCACAATTACCATCTCCATAATGCTGGAATTGGCTATGCTCGGTCGAAGCTGTGCCCCCACACGGCCGTGCAATGGCGGCATGGGCCACCGACGAACAGAGGGGGAACTAAAAGAATTAAGAATGGTGATTTGGGATCGCACCTATACAATTAGAGTTGTAAACTAGTCGAACTCGGCACGTTTAACATATATTCGGGGTCTAGTTTTGTTGGGAATAAAGCAGAATAATCACCAAATTAACTTGTGATAATAAACTATTCCTCACTTGATTGGATCTTTGGGAGCGAGAAACAACAAACATAAAAAGAAATATAAATGTAACAAGAACACCAAGAATTTAACGTGGAAAACCACATCAAACCAAAGAGTAAAAACTACGGAACTTTTGTCCAAAAGAAGCTTCACTATAATCAAATGTTAAACACGAAACAAATGAAGATAAAAGCTAAATAAAGAAGAAATCTCACTATCTCTCTATAAATGTATGCTAGATGACTTTCATATATGTTTTGATAAGCCACTTCCTCAACCTCTTATAGTAGAACATGGACAGCTCAAAGGTCTTTTTCCAATAAGACAACCCTGCCCCTATTTAATACAAAAGGACTATTGAGCTTTTGGACTTTTAGGCTTCTGAGTTTCTAAACTACTGAGCTTCTAGCTTCTGAACTTCTTAAACGTACTGGACTTTTTATTTCATAGTTGGGAGCCCAATCAAAATAATCCAACAAACTCCCCAATCACAACTATGGAAGGGTTGTTGTCAAACCCGCAGTTGAACAAAAAAACTCGAACTTGCCTTTTGGTAGTGCTTTGGTCAGGATATCAGCGCCATTATCATCTGTATGCACTTTCTCTAAAACCAACAACTTTTCATCTAGAATATCACGTATCCAATGATACCCCACATCAATGTGCTTCGATCTAGAGTGAAATGTTGAGTTTTTAGGAAGATAAATCGCACTTTGACTATCACAATAAAACACGCATTTATCCTGCACAAAACCAAGTTCAAATAATAATTTCTTAACCCAAATTAATTCTTTACAAGCTTCAGTTGCTGCAATAAGTTCAGCTTCAGCGGTTGACAACGCAACACATTTTTGAAGTCTGGATTGCCAGGCAACAACTCCCCCTGCACAATAAATCAAATAACCAGAAGTAGATTTTCTCTAATCAAAATCACCCGCCATATCAGAGTCGGTATAACCAACTAAATCCGGACTCTCATTCCCAAGGCAAAGTCTCAAACTTGATGTACCTCGAAGATATCTCAATATCAATTTGACAGCTTCCTAATGTTCTTTTCCTAGATTGGAAAGGAACCTACTCACAGTGCCAACGTCATGAGTAGTATCTGGTATTGTGCTAACCATGGCATAAATAAGACTTCCAACAACAGAACCATAAGGAATATTCTTCATATCTTCTTTCTCATCATCGTTAGAAGGACAAAGTTTTGAACTCAATTTAAAATGTGGTACAAGAGGTGTAGAAACACTATTGGCCTTCTCCATATTGAATTTCTGCAACACCTTTTCAATATATCGTTCTTGAGACAACCATAATTTCTTTTTCTTTCTATCACGACTAATTCTAATTCCAAGAATCTGGTTCTCTAGTCGAAGATCCTTCATCGCAAAGGACTCTCATAAGTCTTGTTTCAACCTATTAATTCTCACAGCACTTTGACCAACAATAAGCATGTGATCAACATAAAGTAAGAGAATAATAAAGTCATTAGGAGAGAATTTTTGCACAAACACACAATGGTCGGAAGTAGTCTTCTTATAGCTGTGTTCCTTCATGAACAACTCAAACTTCTTGTACCATTGTCGAGGAGCTTGTTTCAAGCCATACAAGCTTTTCTTCAATCTGCAAACATAATTCTCTTTACCTTTGACCTTAAACCCATCAGGTTGATTCATGTAAATCTCTTCTTCTAATTCAACGTGAAGAAAAGCCGTCTTCACATCCATTTGTTCAACTTCCAAATCAAGACTAGCTGCCAAACTCAAGACAACTCTTGTTGAAGTCATTTTAACAACAGGAGAAAAAATTTCATCAAAATAAATACCCTTTCTTTGACTAAACCCTTTGACAACCAAACGAGCTTGTCGTGGAGCTGAAGTATGCTCATCTTGCTTCAGTCTATACACCCACCTATTTTTCAAAGTTTTCTTTCCTTTTGGTAATTCTACCAACTCAAATGTATGATTGTCATGTAAGGATTTCATCTCATCTTTCATAGCATCAACCCATTCTTTTCTATCTTTAGCCTCTTCATATGACTTTGGCTCCCCCCCCATCCGTCACCAACGCATATTCATTAGGAGAATATCTCGTTGAAGGCTGTCAATCTCTCATAGATCGTCTAAGTGGAATTGTAGGTAATCCACCTTGCTCGCTACTATCATTCTCCATGTGAACATCATGTTCACCCTAAACATCATCCTCTTGCACCTGATTTTCTATTAAACTAGGTGAATCAGATAAATGAACTTTATCTAAATTTATCGACTCACCTTTTCCCTTCAACTCATCGTCTTTAGCCTGATCACTTTTTTCAGTAGTCTCATCTTCAAAGAAGATAACGTCACGACTTCTGACAAGCTTCTTTGCAACTGGATCATACATTTTGTAGCCGAACTCATCTTGGCCATAACCCAAGAAGATGCACTCACGACTTTTCACATCCAACTTTGATCTTTCATCCTTTGGAATGTGAACAAAGCACCTGCATCCAAATACTCGTAGGTGATAATAAGAAACATGTTTATTTGTCCATACCTTATTTGGAACTTCACCATCCAAAGCGACTGTAGGACTTAAATTAATAACATGTACCACCGTGTTCAATGCTTCACCCCAAAACGTTGGGGGGCAACTTTGTTTCTGAAAGTAAGCACCTAATCCTCTCAACAATTGTCCTGTTCATCCTTTCTGCAAGGACATTCAATTCAAGAGTCTTTGGAGGTGTCTTCTGGTGTCTGATCCTATATTGTTTGCAGTATGCATCAAATGGACCACAATACTCACCACCATTATCACTACGAATGAACTTGATATTCTTTCCAGCCTCTCTTTCAACAAGAGCATGAAATTCCTTAAACTTGTTTAAAACTTCATCTTTAGTTTTCAAAATATAGATCCAAAGCTTCCTGGAATGATCATTAATAAATATTACAAAGTAAAGAGCACCACTATTAGTTCGTACCTTTAAAGGTCCACAAACATCTGAATGCACCAACTCTAAGAGATATGATTTTCTTGAGGGAGGATTATGCTTGAACGATACTCGAGTTTGCTTTCCCACAAGACAATGAGAACAATTCTCCGAATCTGTCTCACTCAAACTCGAAATAGTATTTTGCTTAACTAGCAAATTCAACCCCTTTTCACTAATATGACCGAGTCTCCGGTGCCATAACTTTGAAGCTTCTTTACTTCGTACAACATTCTCATTATCTTTATTTATTAAAGATTGCATTAAATATAAATTTGAAAACTTATCTCCTCGAGCCACAACGAGGTTACCTTTCGAAAGTTTCCATTTTCCAGAACCAAAAGAGCTTGAGAAACCATCATCATCAAGCTTTCCAGTTGAAATCAAATTCAACCTCATGTTTGGAGCTTGTCGAACATCTTTAAGCATCAACTTCGACCCATTGCTAGATTCTAGGCAAACATCTCCAATACCAATAACCTTACTTTCGGCATTATTACCCATCTTCAATGCTCCAAAATTACCAGAAGTATAAGATTTAAAGTAATCTTTCTTTGGCGTAACATGTATGACAGATCCTGTGTCAAACACCCAAATTGACTCATCGCATACAAGGTTAATTGTATTCTCATCGTGAACAGTGAAAAGATCATAAGTAGTTGTTGAGACGCGATCTTCAGAATCATTTTTTTTTTGCTTAGATCCGTTCGCTTCATATTTGAGCTTATAACAGTTCTTCTTCATGTGTCCACTTTTGCCACAATGGTAACATTCAGTTGACTTGTATTTTGACTTAGACTTGTTTAGACCCTTATATCTCGACTTATCTTTCTTGCATCTACTATCTTGTCTTCCCCGGTTTTCAACAACAAGCACATTTGTCTGTGATGAAGAGCCTTGAGATTTTCGTCTCAATTCTTCATTTAAGACACCACTTTTGGCCATATCCAATGCCACTGCACCATTAGAAACAAAGTTACAATGAGAAACTTTAAAAATCTCCCATGAATCATACAGAGTAGTCAATAACCAAAGCCCTTGAACATCGTCTTCAAAGTTTATACCCATTCCTGACATCTAATCAAGAACACCCTGAAACTCATTCAAGTGATCAGCCATAGAAGCTCTATCACTATATCTCAAATGAATAATCTTTTGGAGCAAAAATAATTTGTTACTTCATGTCTTTGAAGCATACAAATTCTCAAGCTTACCCCACAAAGTAGGTGCATTTGTCTCCTGTTGTATGTGGTTATAAATATTCTCTTCAACAAATTATCGAATGAAACTACATACCTGTTAATGCTCAAAAGCCCATTCCTCATCAGATTTGGAGATAGTTTTTTCACTACCAAAAATATGTAAATGCAAAGACTTCACAAATAGAAGATCTTTCATTTTACCCTTCCAGATATGATAGTTTGAACCATTCAACAAAATCATTCTGTTTATGTTAATCTCCATAAACCAATAAAAAATAAACATGCTTATAACCAAGATCTGATACCACTATGTTGGGAATAAAACGGAATAATCACCAAACTTGTGATAATAAACTATTCCCCACTTGATTGGATCTTTAAGAGCGAGAAACAACAAATATAAAAAGAAATATAAATGAAACAAGAACACCAAGAATTTAACGTGGAAAACCTCCTCAAATCAAGGAGTAAAAACCACGGGACTTTTGTCCAAAAGAAGCTTCACTATAATCAAATGTTAGACACGAAACAAATGAAGATAAGAGATAAACAAAGAAGAGATCTCACAATCTCTCTACAAGTGTATGCTAGATGACTTTCACATATGTTTTGATAAACCACTTCCTCAACCCTTTATAGTAGAACATGGACAACTTAAAAGTCTTTTTCTAATAAGACAACTCTGCCCCTATTTAATACAAAAGGACTCTTGAGCTTCTGGTCTTCTAGGCTTCTAGGTTTCTGAACTTCTGAGCTTCTAGCTTCTGGACTTATTAAACGTACTAGGCTTTTTTATTTCATAATTGGGAGACCAATCAAAATAACCCAACAAGTTTGAGTTCACGTTTGACATATATTCGGGGTCTAGTTTGATAGAGTTTAGCTTGAGCTCGATTTGTTAAGAAATACATGAACGAACATTTTCACCAGTTTATAAACAGACATTTTCATGAGTCTCTAAATAAACATATTCGCAAGCTGATGAGTCGAATATCTAAAATCTCTAACTTGACTCGTTTAGACTTTCAAGTTTTTAAACGAGCTCTAGCTTATTACCGAAATTCAACCGGCTTAAAATGATCTATATAAACGCAAAAAAAAAAGAATACAGATGTATAGTGATTCACTCAAAAGAGATAAGTCCACTTCAGACACCACCAAATTTCACAATGAATAAGAAAAAACTTATCTCTCTAAATTATGTCTTACCCTATAAAACTTTAACAATAACATATTTATAAAGTAAACATTAATGTAATAAAACCTAAATAACTATTTGTTCAGACCTAAGTCAAAACCCCAAAACAAACTCAATAAACTTTAATTACAATACACTTCCCTCGTAGTCTCGACCAAATTCTCGCAAAAAAAGGTTGCAACCACATCATTCAATTAGCAACCACTATCATTGAAAAATCTCATTAATATGCACATATGACAAATAACCAAACACTGTCAAATAAGAATTGTTTACTATTTTATTGCTCAAAACTTCTTCTGGAATTTTGAATTTAAGAGGAACATAGGGTTCTCTATTTATCTAATAGACATAAGTGTTGATAGCTTCCACCCAAAAGGTGCCCATCGTGCAATCATGCTTACAACACACTCCATTCAATATTCAATTAATTCGTTCAACTATTCCATTCCCTTGAGGAGTTCAGGAAATAGTCTTCATCATACTGATCTCATTCATATCACAATATTTTCAGAAAATTGAATTAATGTACTCGCATCCGTTGTTGAATCTCAAATACTTAACTTTCTGATTTGTTTCATTTTCAACAAAAGCCTTCTACTTCTTGAAAACAACAAATGCATCAGACTTGTTCTTCATAAAATAAACCCATACTTTTCTTATCGAGTCTTCTATAAACGTCACGTAATAATGTGCTCCTCCAATAGAAGAAAATGGTGCAAGTCTCAAGACATAAGTGTGTACTAACTCTAGTATTTCTTTCTTGAGCTCTTTCCCAATCTTTAAGAAGCTCATACATTTTTGTTTTCCAAAAATGTAGTTTTCACATAACGAATTCTCAATTGATTTCAATTCTGAAATCTAACCATTCTCTAAAAGAATTTTCATCCATTTTTCGCTCATATGGCCTAACCTGCAATGACATAACTCACTATTTTTCGAGTCATCAACAACTTTATCAGCCGTGTCTCTATATGTTGAAGTCACAATGTTCCCGTTTTGTGACCTCGAGCACAAGTTATTTTTCTTTAATCACTTTCCACGCACCGTTTCCACAACTAAAAAACCTTCGTCATTAAGCTGTGTAACAAAAATCAAATTGCGCATTAAACCTGGAATGTGTCTCACTTTATTAATCTTCTAAACATAACTATTTGTCATCTTTAATTTGATGTCCCATATGCCTACAATATTTAGTGGCTCACCATCTGCGAGATAAATTTTCCCGCAGTTTCCAGCCACGTAGTTCTCCATTATTTTTTGTGGCAATTGTGTGAAAAAACGCTTCTGAGTCTAAAACTCATGAATCTATCAGACTATATCCTAACATAAACTACACATCAGTGATATTTTTTGTAACTGTATTGGATTGATCATTTTTATCATCACTGTTTCTTTCCGTTGCTTTGCAGTTTCTCTTCAAATGATCATACTCATCACAATTTCAACAATCAAATGTTCATATACACTTGGACTAACTCCTCGTGTTACTCAACATAGATATGCTCTTACCTTGGTTGAATTTTTTTTATCATGACCTCTACTCCTATTTTTAACATTCAGAGCAGAACCTTTGAACGTTTCACTATAATCAATTTTACAAACCTCTTCAACAAAATACAATATCTAAATTTAATAAATTTCAATTTAGCATTTCCAACTAAGTTACTAATTGTTCTCTTAGAGGTTCTCAACTATTCGGTAGAGATGTTAACCAAATCAGGGAACTAACTTCGTCCCCAAAATCAATCTCAACATATATCAATTGATTTACAATTGTATTAAATACGTTGGAATGAGGAGTGACAAAAGTATCATCAACCATTCTTAAATTGAAGAAGTTTTTTTTATTATTAAATGTACCTTATTGTTAGCAGATGATTTCTCATACATATTAGTGAGATTTTTCATCAGACTTATAATGATCTTCTCATTTATTACGTTGTGAACAACGGTATTATCTAGTGTCAATCAGACAACTCCCAAAATCTCTTATCAAGGAGTTTCCATTTAACTTCATCCATATTCTTTAGTTTCTCACTCAAAAGAACACTAAACTTCTTTCCATATAGATAATCCTCAATCTGCATTCTCCAAAATGAATAATCTGTTCCATCGAATTTTTCAATGCCATTTCTTATACTGTTCTTGTTTGTCATCATTTCAAAATGCTCCGATCTAGCCTAACAACTCTGATACCAGTTGTTAGAATTCGGGTGCCGAAATCCAATCTGCTTGAAATGATCTATATAAACGCAAAAATATAATAACAAAAGAAAACACATATTTATAGTGGTTCACTCATAAGAGATACGTCCACTTCAGCCGCCACCAAATTTATTATGAAAAAAATGAGTACAAAGTTGTGCCTCACTGTTTATTTCTCTAAAATTTTGTTAGACTCTTAACAAAAACATATTTATAGGTTAAACATTAAAATAATAAAACCTAGATAACTTTTGCTTTAGGCCTTAACATAAACACAAATTAAATAAACTCTAATTAATTTAGGTAGACTTTATTATAATTGTAAGCTCCAACCTCAATAATTGGCGAGTTCGTTTTTACGGATTGGAGATTTGAATAATTATGTTTATTTATATCCTTTATATAATTAGTAATGAAAGGAGGATCTTCACCTTGACAATGGCGGCTCGATCGATCCACGGATAAAGCCAGCCCAGCGAATCGTTGACTGGATATCCATATATTAATATTGGCCTTTTTCATCTATAGCAATCTGCCGGTCGGCAGATCGATCGAGAACCTTAATTTATTATAATATATATGCACATGATTACAATATTATATGAGAACTTTATTATAATATATATGTACATGATTACAATATTATATCAATGGCCTTATGGTCTTAACTCTTAACAATATCATAAACAATATTAGAATAGTACAAACATGTTTCTGTGTGTTGGAATCTATTCATTGCTTATCTGGTAAATTGATTTTTGTTTTTTTATAATGTTTTTCAAAATTCAAAATAAATAGTACGTATTTATAAGAAAATGTAACATGATCGAAAAAATTTATCAATTTTTTAAATCTATTTTTTACTAATAATATTCATCTAATTCAATCACATCTCTCATACAAAATACAAATAATGTTACTTTCATTTTTTGTTTGTGACATTTTTAAAAACTGGTTGTAAGAGTGGGACGATTCTCATAATTAAATATTATTTTCTAAGAAGGCTCAATATTCATTTTCACTCTATTTAGTCTTTTTTTTTTTGTAGTTAATATTTTAGATAATTTTAACCGGGCAACATAACTAATTTGGCGCATGTAATTTTGGGGTTGTATTAACTTCATAAAATTCAAAATAAATTTAAGTTTGGTCCATTAATTAACCAATGAAAGTTTCAAACATTTAAAAAAAAAATTAAGTGTACATTACAAAGGATAATTCTTTTTTCATTATTCTACCTTTCACTGTTGATGAAATTCGCATAAACGGAGATAAAATTAATACAATCAGTTAAAAACAATAAATAATAAGTCACTACAAAGTATGTCATAAATTACAAAAACAATGTCTGAAGATAGATCTCATCCCCTCTTAGTGAAGGTCTCAAACATTATATTATTAATTTATTAGTTCCTTTAGAGTTTAAATTTGATCTTTGATGTTTTGTAGATTCTCCTTACAGTATATATGTCATTTGTGTATATATAAAACATTAATTTAAAAAAATGAAATTATTAAATTAATGGAATCTTGAATTCAGAAAACAACAAAACAAATTAGGTTATGGGGAAGTCATACATGATGCACTAGCTAGCTTGTTTGCTTTGAGATAGTTATAATTTTTTTTTTAACTTAATAAGTTAACATGACTCTCACATACTTCTACTTTCATTTAAAATGATTCTAAAGAGAATCGAATTCATAACATTTGATATCTCTTAAAAATTATTTTTTTGTCAATTGATCTTAAATTAGTGATTAAATCTAGCTAGAATATATATATATATATATATATATATATATATATATATATATATGGATGGGATGAAAATTCATTAAACTAAATACGTAAGACACATTCTGAAAATCACATACCCCCCATAACTTCATGTATAAATGCATGCACAAAAGAGTAATGCATGGGGGCAAAAACTGTTCCATAAGCTGGCTAGCATGCATTTCTGATTTCTGATCAGTCTGTCAAATGTTTGTTGTCTATCTCTCCTTCTACCAACAAAACAAAAACATGCAGCTGATCCCCCATGCCATGCCTCTCAGACAATGCTCATTTTGTGACTATGCCCATTTCATCACAATCTCATGGGCAAGGCGAAGCTAGAATTTAATCTCTACCCGAGTTAAATTTTTTTTCGAACATCTTTCATAACTGCAATGATAATAATATGAAGCAAATAATTTTTTTTTTATCTACGTCACTTAGTTATATATATACAAAATATTTTGGGTCACCCGACACTACAAAAATTTGGGTGAAATGCGACACCCTGACTTGCCATTATTTTTTCATCAAATTGAATATTTTACAATTTGTTTAGCGATAAACAACATTTTACCTTTATTATTTGCGACCTTGCAATAATGAAACGCTTTTCACGCGTGGCTAAATTTTCAATTACTTATGCGATTTGTTTAGAATAATTTTTTTGTGACTCGAGTTTTAGAAATTGTTTCTCCGACATTTTCTTCAGAGTATTGTTCTGCGAACGTGACCATTAATTTTGCTACTAATTATTTTTTTTTAACATACTTACCTAATAAAATGTCTTGTTAGCTATAGCCATTACTTTAGCTATAGTTTCATTAATTAATTTTTCTATTGAAGTTAAGTTTCCATTAATTTTCTTATAATTTTAATATTTCATTTTGCCATTACTTTAGTTAAAATTTTCATATTTCAAGTTTTAAACGAAGATAAATAGATATTATTTTAGCTATATGTTTAATATTTATTTTAGCCATGGTAGGAAAATAGCCACTACTTTAGTTAAAGGTTTATTATTTCTTTTTGCTATTCAAGATAGTTAGCCACTAATGTAGTTACAAGTTTATTATTTTATATTTCTATTGAAGATCGATAGCCATTAGTTTAGTTACATGCTTCACATTTCCTTTTGCTAAAAAAGAAAAGTAACAATTACTTTAGTTAATAGTTTAGTATTTTATTTTGTCATATAATATAAGTAGCCATTACTTGAGTTAAAAATTTAATACTTCCCTTCACAAATAAAGATGATTAGCTATTAATTTAGTTACACGTTTAATAATTATTTTGTCACTCAAGATAAGTAGCCATTACTTTAGTTAAACTTTTAGAAATTTCTTTTCCATTCAGTAAATTATGTATTCCTTTAATTTTTCCATTTAAATTTGAAATAGTGCGACGAATATTGGAATATCGTTGAATATCCACTCATTTTACGACTTTCTTTATTCTGTTTAAAAATTATTTTTTTGGTTATATATTCTTATTTTAATCGCAATATGTATATTAATTCGCAAGAAAAAATTATGAAATTGTCTTCCCTGCTTTTCAAAACCATTTAGCAAAAACAATTATAATAACTAAATTCAATTAAATATGAATACAACAAAATCATTCGTGTACATATTTTAAATTCCCAAACCAAAATATGTTTTAACATGAAAGACATATATAGAAACACATGAAAGTGTATTAATCCAAAAAGATAGATTGCCCTACTAATCCAAAACGCATCTACTCCTCATATTTGACTAATTCAGAACATATCAAAAACTAATCCATTTACCGCCATCAAAACATGCATCCAAAATATTTACCCCTTAATTGTTTTCTCTTCTTCCTAAATCAACCTACCTAACACATTAAAATACATGTCACTTTTATTATGAACAATAATTTAAGGATGCATTTACTAACAAACATATTATATATTGTGAACATACCAAAAACATTATATATATATATATACAATAATTACCTTCATCATCAAAATGTTGATTTCCACGCATGCCAAAAATATGTAACCTGTGGTATTTTGATGTTTCAAATTATGTAACGAATTACTAATATAACAATTTAAATTAGTTTGTTAATTAAGAGAATACCCGAATGATGGCATAAATTTGTGCTACTTTCCCTAGGTAAGGGAAAACCCACCGGACATGTATACACCTGAGTTATCATATATCCTCATTAACATTGCCAACTGCTCACTCATTGTATTCATTTTTTGGTCACGCTCTTTATTGTCTTCCGTAAGACTTTCTTGTTTTACCTTTAAATTCCCAATCTCTTCGTCCTGAGCGGTTATCTGTTCCTTTTGAGCTTTAATCTCTTCCTTGTTAGATTTAATTTCCTCTTCTTGAGCTACAATTTTCACTTCTTGTGCTGCAACTAAAGCTTCTTTTTATTCATTCCATGTCTTCAGCTGGAAAACCTCCAAAGAAAGTTCATTGTTTGATGGATGCGCGCTCCAACTTCTACTTTTCCCCACAAAACCTAGTCCAAACACTCTTTCATTTGTGGGACCTCCAGTCGCTTCAATCCAAAGATCATAATCGCTTTTTCGTTCTCCTTCTGGCAGTGATTCTTGAGTTTGTTTCACTTGCTCAAAAATTTTCTACATCCAATAATTTTCAGAAAAAGTAATTAGTGATGTTATTCTTCTATGCATCAGTAAATTAATAGACGTTTACTAATAATTTTGTGAATACAAACCGCCAACTCTTCTTCTCTTTTACCAGTCCAACCCCAATTTTCTTTTGAAATGTCCTTTGGAAAACCTCTAAGACAGTGGACTGTCTTTTAAGTTGAATAGCCTATAATTTAGTAAATAATGTATATGTAAAGTGAAATCACCATAAACTTTAAATGTAATGAATGAACTGTTTTAGTTACCGACCAATATTTTCCGATGCTCATTTGCATTTATTGATCCCCCACAGTATGCTGCTCCACCTACTTTGGTGTACTTCAATCTTTGAGTCTGCACCTTTATACACTTATTCATGTACTCATTTCCCATGAAATTAACTTTCATTAAATCCCAGTCTTCAATTGTCACATGTGAGGGCTTCTTCATTTTTTTCTTTGCTCGATTCATGAAGTTTCTAATCTTGACACTTATTTTTTTCCGAAATAGTTTATTGACAAACTGTTCCATGTCTGGTTCCCATCGAAAAGTGTTCTACAAATGTAGTGAACAGGGCTAATAAACGTGAGGTTCATACAATTTTTTATGTAATTGTTATTAATCGAAATAAGGTTTTTTGACATACCGCAAAATATCTCCACCAAACATCTTTAATGTCTTGGGGGACCTGGTTCCAATTGAAATAAGCACCCCTCCATAAAGATGTAATAATTCGATTTATATCTAGGGTGATGTCTGGCTCAAAACTGCATTTTGAAAAACAAATTGTAAGTTCATAATTAAAACAATGAAATGGTAGTCTTCCTACTCACTTATCCCCCTCTATAGAAATAAAAGGCCTGGGTCAATTGCAATGTCATGGGTCATAGATATTCCAGTTGCAAGAAGCCAAGATGAGTTCGAGAGACTAACTTAACTTAAGGAATATCGAAAATGGATCTATGTGCGATGATATCTAAGGTTAACTTGGTGGGGTCTAATCCACGAGAATGGTGGATTGACACAAGAGATACAAGACATGTTTTCTCCCACAAAGAAGTATTTTCAAGCCTCGAAGAAGTTAATAATTGTGAAAAGTTGTTCATGGGGAATTCTGTCACTTCCGACATATAAAGTGAAAGAAAAGTGGTGTTAATGTTGTCTTCAGGGAAAAATTTAACTATGACAAATGTGTTGTATGTTCCGGAGGTTCGGAAAAAACTGATATCCGAATCTCTTTTAAATAAGCATTGTTTTAGAATTGTGATTGAGTCGGATAAAATTATTTTATCCAAAGGTGGAATGTTTGTAGGTAGAGGTTATGTTACTAATGGACTTTTAAGCTTAATATAATGGTAGTTAAATCAAATATGAATGAAAAGAAAAATTCTTCTATTTATTTGTTGGAGTCTTATATTTGTGGCATGGTAGACTAGGTCATATTAATTATGTTTCGATGCATCGATTGATAAAATTGAAGAGTATACCTATATTCGAAATAAATAAGAAGCACAAGTGTGAAATTTGTGTTGAAGCAAAATTAACGAGATCATCCTTTCGAAACGTTGAAAGAAGTAATAAACCACTTGATTTAATTCATACAAATGAGTGTGATTTAAAAGGAACACCAACACATGGTGGAGCCAAATACTTCATTAATTTTATTGATGATAACACAAAATATTATTATGTGTATATGCTTAAAAGTAAAAGATGAAGCTGAGAGAAATTCACTTTCTATAAAAATGAGGTTGCAAACCAACTTGGTAAAAAGATCAAGGTGTTAAGAAGTGATAGAGGAGGTGAATATGAATCACCTTTTTCCGAGCTATGTGCTCAACATGGTATAATCCATAAGAAGACATCACCTTATTCTCCTCAACAAAACAGTATGACTGAGAGGAAAAATAGAACATTAAAAGAAATGATGAATTCACTTCTGTTAAGTTATGGTCTACCACATAACATGTGGGGAAAAAACTATTTTTATGGGTAATTACCTTTTAAATAAGGTTCCACGAAAGAAGTTAGATAAGAGTCCATACGAGTTATGGCATGAAAGAAAACCATTATATGAATATTTATTAATGTGGTGTGTCTAGATAAGGTAGCCATACCATTACCTAAAAAGGTAAAAATTGGACCAAAAACTGTTGATTGTATATTTATTGGATATGCACATAATAGTAGTGTTAATCGTTTTCTTGTGTTTAAATTGGACATTCCGGATATTCATAAGAATACGTTAATGGAATAAAAAATGCATCATTTTTTGAACATGTCAATATAACTCTAATGAAGGACAACGTTCTCCAAAAAGATTTCTTGAACTAGACGAACAAGAAAAGGAGAATAAAATTGAGGTTGAACTTAGATGAAGTAAACGAGCTAAAATAGAAAAATCATTTGGTCCAAATATTATTACTTTCATGATGTAAAGTGAACCTCAAACGTATAATGAGGTATTTACCTTGTTTGAAGGGCCTCACCAGAAAGAGGCAATTATTAGTGAGATAAAATCTATCTTGCAAAACATTCATGGGAACTAGTGGATCTTCCTCTGGGAAATAAACCATTAGGTTGCCTATAAATTTTCAAAAGGAAAATGAAAGTTGATGGATCAATTGATAAATATAAGGCAAGACTGATGGTAAAGGATATCACCAACGAGAAGGTCTTAATTATTTTGATACATATTCTCTAGTTACGAGAATAACTACTATTCGATTGATTCTCTCGATTGCTTCTTTGCAAAATTTATATATTCATCAAATGGACATAAAAACATCTTTCTTAAATTGAGACTTGGAAAAAGAATTTGACATAGATCAACCTCAATGTTTTCTACTAAGGCTTTGATCCAAGGGCATGAGAAGCTTCGTCTAGTCTCCAAGATCATTTATAACATCATCCCGATGTATCATTCGATCGGGATGATGTACCATTCAACTCAAACAATTTTGAGGTAAAAAGTAAACTAGTTTTTGGGTTTGATGAAGCATAATGAGTTTGTCAATAGTTCCTTGTGTGTAATATGGTTAAATGAAACTAAAACATGAATACTTGCTATTCATTTTGAACAATACAAGAACTAAAATATATATTTTTTATAAAAAAATTAATTTTTGATCAAATATGATCGGAATGGCTTGAAATTGGTTTGAATATGTTCATAGAATCTTTAGAAACATATTAGAAATGTTCTTAGATTTCTATTCTTGAGTAACAACTCAAACACATAAACCTGATTTTGAAAATTTTCAAAATAAAATTTTGGTATTTCTGATTTAGGTTGATTGATTCAGTTTTGTATCGATAGAAAGATTATAAATGATCTTAGAATCATTTTCCAATCAAGAAATCATACAACCAAGCAGTATATGAAACATGTCGAAATAAAATGAATTTTTTTAATTTAAACTTGTAAATCGAATTACATTATGATTGGAAACTTACTGTGATTTGGAGAACACTTTTCAACTCTTTTAAAAACTTTATGAATGTCCAGATCCAAGCTTTAGAGCCTTACAAAAAGATTCAAATTTTTTTAAAAAAAAGCTTGATCATGTTCGCCCAGAGGAGTCGATTCTAAGATTTTGTTCGGGATTGATTGAGGGCTTCATAGTGGATCTCTTGCGTTCAGTTTTCCTAGAGGAGGCTAATTATAGCTTCCCAAAGATGGTTGATCGACCAAGGGACTTCAATTTAGTCAAAAGGCCGCCAGTGGTCTTTTGTTTGTTCTTCAGCCAATTGCTTGTATAGATAATGATGTTGCCTCAGGTTGTAAGTGAAATATCATAGAGTAGGGGTGATCATTTCACATTTTTAATGGAGTCAAATGGTGGAGAAACGACAAAGTTCCATTTTTGAGAAATCAAATATGGAAGTTGTTCTTATCTAGTTTGTTGTCGCGAGGAAGAAGACAAAGTAGTCCGAAAACGACATTGTTTTCTTCTTCCGCGTTTGAGCTTTTAGGAGGGGCTAAAACGATGTCGTTTTGAGCCTAAGTGCGGATACTGGGCATTCCATTAGAGCTCCGTTGGCGATGAGCGATCCGTGCGCGTCTGGGTTGATGTCGTTGGAGGCATCCGCCTGATCCCTTGCAGCTGATCCCCATGTCATGCCCCTCAGACATTGCTCATTTTGTAATTACAACCGTTTCAACACAATCCAATGGGATGTCTTAAAATGTAATAGTTTCCATTTGTGCGAAGACGTGAAGAGACGACAAATTTCTGTCAACCAATTTAGAACCCAATATATATGGATTATATTACCTTGAATGTGGAGTGGATAAAATGTGTATTTTGAAGAGAATGTTGGATTTTGTAAGAGCATTAGACTTGAAAGAAAATGGATCCCAATTAAGTTAATCATCAGATAGATTGTTTGAGTCAAAAGAAACATATGTATGTATGAAAATAAGAGAACGTCCGATTAGGATGTTCCAAAATTTCTTAATGATCAGCTTAACAAAGATATTTTGTAAAGATAATGTGAGTAATAACCCCTCGATAATAACATATATCACAGGCGGTATGAACTATCGAAGTTGAAATATAGGGCTTTAATATTGCTTGGAAATTACCAATGGTTATTTACCCTGTGTGGGAATTTCTTTTAACCTAGTGTTCTTATGCTTGGCCCTGAGGTCAAATGAGATAAGTTAATTCATCACTAATTTTCATCATTTTCATTAATTTGAGACAAATATGGTTCCTTCGTTGTTCACTTAAACAACACTTATTAATAAAATTGGTCACTATTTTTCGTTAGTTCAAGACTATGTGAAGATAAAGAAATGTCGTATAAACAGAACACAGAAGAACCAATACAAATAAGTTGTGATATAATTAGTTATAATTTTAAACAAAATAATACTATAAAGATAATAATACATTAAAACAAAAAATCGTAAAGAGATCAAGATAAATAGTAAGAGTTGTGATCAATATTGATCATAACCTCTTAAGATACAGAGTTAACAATATTGTGGAGGCATTATGTTTCTCTCTTGCTTTGATTTTTTTTTATCAGTTCTCTCGAATCAATCAATAATTTAATCAATCGAGTTAAGTGTTATGTTGTCATCATCTATGCAATTACTAAGTTATTTTGAATAATAAACAATGAACTTGCGAAAAACTTCCAACTAAAACTCATCCTAATTACCAACCCGTGGGAAGAAATGCTTTCCCCGGTTAGCCTCCACAAATGGTGAGTTATCCCTAAAGACACTAGATTTTCATCCTAATAACCCTCAAGTTGCACCTCAATCTCGAGGTGGTTTTGATACCACTTCAATAACGGTTGTGTATGTGACTCATATATACTACTCTATAAATACCATGTAATACATGGTTTAAGCCTAATAGTGAAATAATAATATTTGACGACACTCCGAGGATGTAAGCAGTTTGGTCGAACCTCGTTATATCTTGTGTTGTTTCTCTTTCTTTCTCTATTGCTATTAGTTTACGTGGTTACTCAAATCAAAAATTGGTATTAGAGCATTGTTGATATTTAACATATACTAATTAGAGAGGAAGAAGTTGTGTTCTGCGTTTAGGTTTTGATTCTTAGAACAGTTCAGTAATGGTGGTGGAGAAGAAATGGTGAAGATTGCTTGACTAGTCGAAGCTTTCAGACAAAGACGGATTTCAGCAACGGTAACAAGAAGTAGACCTCTTCTTTATTAGTCGATGAAAAGCTGAAAATAAGGTTTTTGGTTATCTCTATGTTATTAGAAATAAATTAGCAGAATTAGAACGAAACGAAAGAAGAAGATTTTTAGATTTGATTTTTCAATATACATCAAATTAGAGATCTGAACATATATTTTTAAAAAGGGAGGGAGAAGATTTTAGCACCAAGCAACTGACAGCAAGAATGAGAAACAAATAAGAAAGTTTATGACTTCCTTGATTTAGGTCATTTTTTTGTCAAAATAAGCAAAAGGCTTTTTTATTCCAGATTCCAGCAAGTTCTCGAGGCTTTGTTTAACTTTGGTTTTGAACTTGTTTGATTTGTATTAGAATTTGATGAGATGTCTTATAGTACCAGATTTGAAGTTCAAAAGTTCAATGAAACAAGTAATTTTGTCCTGTAGCAAACGAGAGTTAAAGATTTGGTGACGCAACAAGAAATATTGAAATTCTTGCATGCTGAAAAACCAACATGAATGGAGAACGAAGATTGGGAAGAGTTGCAACAATGGGTATCGAGGACTATACAACTTTGTTTAGTAGATGAATTCATGTATCATGTGATGAATCTACAATCTCTAGTTGAAATATGGAAAAAGTTAGAAGTTTAACTTATTTCCAAATCATTAATGACCAAGTTATATTTGAAGTAGAAATTATATGGGCTAAAGACACACAAGGGTTAAAATTTGGCTCAGTATATGAATATCTTCAATTAGATAATCACGGATTTAGTTTTAGTGCAGTATCTTCAATTAGACAATCACGGATTTAGTGCAGCTTGATGTGTTGATGATGAAGATAGATTGATGATTCTTTTTTGCTCATTACTATTTTTTTATGAGCACCTTGTGACTACTCTGATATATGGGAAAGAAAATATCAAAGTTGATGAAATTACTACAACATTGTTGGCTCAAAACCAATAGAAGCAGAATGTAAGGGGAAATTCTCAATCCGATAGTTTATATATTATGGGAAATCAAGGTCGTGGAAGAAGACAAGAAAAAAAGCGTTCTCAAAGAGGAAAATCTAGATCCAAGTCAAGGAGCAAAAAGATGTTTTGTTGCTATAATTGTATAAAGACAGGACATATACAGAAAAATTGTCCAAAGACGATTAATGATGTTGAATCTTCCAAGTCGGTGAACTTTATCTAGAAAAATTTTTTGGAGCAGAATGATGGTGGTGTACTTTTAAGTATAAACAATAAATTCAAGGAAGATTCTTGATTTAGGATGTTCTCATCACATAACGCCTAATAAAGAGTGGTTTAGTTCATAAAAGTTCAATAATTTTGGTTCTGTTCACTTATGTGACAATAGATGTTGTAGTATTATTGACATGAGTGAAGTCAAAATTAAGATGTATGATGGTACTGTTAGAAATCTTTGTAATGTTAGGCATATACCTAAAGTGAAGAAGAACATGATTTCGTTAGATACTTTACATGAAAATGAGTATTCTCATAAAACAAATGAGGATCGAGAAACTATTCAAATTCATAAATGTGCGTTGATTGTTATGAAAGGAAAGCGATCCAAAGAGAATATTTACACATTGTTGGGGAGTACAATTGTAGGTGGAGTTTATTCTTTAAAATCAGATGATGATAGCACAAAATTATGGCTTATGCGTCTTGGGCATATGAGCGAGCGTGGAATGATTGAATTACATAAAAGAGATCTCTTAAAAGGTGTTAAATCTATAAGTTAAACTTGTGCAAATTATGTATTCTTGGAAAGCATATTCAAGTTAATTTTGTAGCTGGTAAGCATGATACCGAATGAATTCTTGATTATGTGGATTCTAAAGTATGGGGTCCTACAAGAGAATCGTCATTGTATGGAGTTTTTTATTACGTGACCTTTTATTGATGATTATTCTAGAAAGGTCTGGATTTTTTCTTAAAACATAAATCTGAAGTCTTTGCCAAATTCAAGATATGGAAAGCGGAGGTAGAGAACTAGACAAGTAGAAAAATTTAAGTATTTGAGGTCCGATAATAGTATAGAGTACACAAACATGTAGTTGAAGAAATTTTGCGAGGAGCATGATATTCAAAGGTACTTTACTGTATGTAAGATACCAAAACAAAATAGTGTGTCAGAAAAGATGAACATATTCATTGCTGAGAATGCAAGGTGTTTGAGATTGAATACAGGGCTTCCTAAAGGTTTCTTGGCAGAACCTGTGAATATGGTGAGTTACCTCATTAATAGATCACCACGGGCATCCTTGGGATTTAATGTTTTTGAAGAAGTGTGGATAGGTAATGTAGTTGACTTTAATAATTTAAATTTTTTTATTGTATAGGTTATGTGCTTGCACTGAGTGATGAAAGATCAAAACTTGATCCAAAGTCCAATCAATGCATTTTTCTAGGTTACACGAAATGTGTTAAGGATACAAATTTTGAGATCCCACTACAAAGAAAATGTAATCAACATACATTGTGAAAAATTGATCTATTTCAGATACATTATCGATGGATTTAGAAAAACCCTTGGTTGCATCTGATAGGGTTAAGATGGATTTAGAACAATATTTAGTGATATCTGATAGGGATGAAAGTTCAAATTCAACGTCTAAATCTTGTGATACAAACCGTAGACACTCATTTTTCATCTCTCAATTTTTGTAGTTTATAAACAACTATTTTGAAATAATTGAATTTTCAAGAAAATTTATTTCGGATTTCAATAAAGTTAAGATGATAATTGACCTAAGTTATAGAAACACAAGGGTTTTATCATACTTAATATATGAGAAATGATTGGGGGAGAGAATTTAGAAGAGGGAATGAGAGAGTGAATAACGTGGCAGAATCTGATTGTTGAACAAATGAAATAATTTTCTCATCCAACGAACAACTGATGCCACATTATGTCCTTTCTCATTCCCGCTATTGTCACTCCTCCTTAATATGTTTAAGGTTTTATGATTTAATATCACCTTAATTAATAAAATATTTTTTCAAAGAGGAAGACGTTTATTTATGTTTAACGATTTTGGACATTTTTGTTTAAATGATTTGTTTAATTGAGTTTTGATTAAATAATTTTTTATGTAAAATGATTTTAATTAGTTAAATCACCTTAAACATGGGATAAAACAAAATTAATAAATTTTTAACATAAAAATGTTTTTATTTTAAGCAATTCTTTCAATTTATTTATTTTGTTCAATTTTATTAATTATATTAGTTTAATTTAGTTAAATAAATTTTTTTGGATATAAGACAAAGTTTGTCTCTTTTGAACTTAGTCTCCCCAATAAAAAAGGATTTTTTTAAAAATTAGATTTGATTCCTTTAGATTATGAATAAACATGATTATTTCCTTTTAAAAATAAAAAGGAATAATCATTTATTTTTCTCTTTTATCATTCAATTTTTCCTTTTCATTAATTTAATATTTATAAATATTTTAGGCAAAAGGGAAGGAAACCAACAGTGTAAACCCCTAAAAGCATCCAACCGAGATTTGAAGATGGAGCCTAATGACTTGGTCATTTTAGAATTAAAAATCTAAATGACCAAGTATTACATTATTTTTTTAATTAGATCTTAAATTCCATTGAATAACACTTGAAATTTAGTGACATGTCAATTGGGAGAATGCTCCTTAATATATTTTGATATATTTTAAAATGGAAATTCATTACAACGGTGTTAGGTGTTAAATGGACCTTGGAGTTTCCTTTATGAATTCCCTATTTATACACACCCTTGTGAACTTACACAAGGGTCATATTTTTCATTCTCAATGTGCCTTTAGGCTTCCAAAACCGCACATCTTAAGCAAGCACTGGTTAGTTCAAAATCGATCACAAGTCTTGCTTAAGATCTCAAGCATTCACTTCACTTATGTCCAGAAAGCAACCCCTTTAAAAGTTTCTTGGTTCTTATCTCTTTTTCCTTTGTCTTTTACATAATAAAAATTGTGTCTTTGTCTTTTTCAATTCCAACATATAATTGTATGCATAAACTGTTAGCTTAGATCTTTTATTTATTATTTATATTATATAAATATGTAAACTATAATAACATGTAAATAAATAAAATAAAAATAAAATAAAACATAAAAAAACAAGGATCTTTGATTCAATTTTTTTTTTAAAATCAAAATTCGCTCATGAATTAGTTATGTGAATAACCATAAGAAATCTAACAAAACAATTATAATCTGCTTTTGATATTATATTTGATTTTAATTTTTCGTGGTTAGATCTAAGATTTTCATTTCATAAATGTTCTTTTATTTGTTAACAATATTTCTGGAGATTTTTTTTTTATAAACTGGGATAAATTTGGATCACCAAATAAATTATAGCTAGGATTAGGTCGAAAACCGGAAGAAAAAAATGTATGTTGTTGTAATGACGCTTAAAACCGGAACCAAAAAGTCACGGGTTCGATTCCATTTGGAAGTGCTTTGAGTTTAAGTAAGGAACCATGGATGTGGGGTGTTATGCTAGTTTTCCTTTAATTCCCAAAAAAGGCCGGAAAAACTAGCCCTGGAACGCACTAGAAGACCCTATGACCGAGAAAACTAGCCTGACTTAATGCTTGGCTAGTTTTCCTAACACTTACAAGGAACAGACTAGGACCCAAGGATCAAGGATTGAGGTTTTCCTGTACCCTAGGACCGAGAACACACACCTGCTACTGAAGATTGAGAATGACGTCTTCTGCGCCTGATGAGCCAAGGACCTGTGCTATTGGACGATGGGGGACCGAGGACCGACACTACTGCTCACCTATGACTTAGAATATAATCCTTATGTGCACTTAGGACCGATTATGTTTATTGCACCTGGGGCCAATATTGTATGATGCACCTAGGATTGTTGTTGCTATCTAAAGACCGATGATGATGCACTCTGATCGACCGAGGGTGCAAATTTGGACCGGATCAGATTCATACTTGGCTAAAATACAGGTTATGGGACCGTGGAGGCTAACCACAGTTCTTGTGCATATTTTTCATATTTTGTGTCTTGTTTGGACTTTTCATTTGGCCTTCCATTTAGTTTTTGTTAGCTTTATTTTTTTATAAGTTTGTGGCTTATGTGTTCAGAGGTTAGCATATAATTATTTTAAAATATTGTAAAGTGTAATATATTTTAAAAACGGCCAAAGTTAATTAGTAGAGACCTTATGGGCATTGTGAGACATAACGTCTAAAAACTCCTTCTCACACGTAACCAAACGCTGAACTCAATCTCTTAATTTTCTAATTTTTGAAATTAGTTGAAGACTCTTTCGTTGAGAGGAAATTAAAATTGAAAATTTTTAAGTAGGCCTATGACAGACTTTCTATTAAAAAACTCCCAATCTCTTCCAAATTCTATGGGATGGTAAATTATGGAGTTGTCTACAAAACCTCATTTTTATAAAATTAAAATTTTCAACCTTAAAATTAATTTCCCTCACATTTGACTTTGTTTTCAAAACTAAATATTTTTCAAAAGAGAGACACCATAATTTTTTTAAGTTGTCGATGTCGACGTAAAAAATCGATCACAATTTTCTATCGACTCTGCTGGGGACATTCGACGTTAAGCTCCAAAAGTAACTTTGGCCTAGTATTGAAATCATTTTACACTTTAATTAAACTTCATCTTCACATTACTTGACTATTTGCATGAGACTTGGAGCTCCAATGTGGAAGTGTGTGAGTACACATCATTGGATGAAGTTAATACATCTATATTTTATGTGCTAGGGATAGTCAATGTGGATGACACCCTCAACCCAAGCCAAGAAAGCTTTGTGTGATTTGTGAGTTGAGGAAAACCTAGAAAAAACCCTAGACTAACCCTCTATTCTTTTCAAATATCCCCTACTCTTAAAAATGAGAGATTTTGAAATAGTGGTGATGAGAAATGTCCAAATTGAAGAGTGCCACTTACATCGACGGTCTAAGGACTTTCCTTGTCGGCGGACAAACTCTTCTCTTAAACTACTTCAAACTTTAGATCAAAAATCAAAAAAGCCAATTTTACTGAGTCGTTGAATCGTCTCGTCCTTTCGAGCAACAAAGCCACATCACAAAGCCTTTTGACAATACTTGACTACTATCTATATGATAAATACGTGTATGCATATTGTTATATCTTGGCGCTCAGTTTATCCATTCAAAGTTTACAAAAACGCTATGAACATGTGCACAATTTCGAAATTTTTAGGCTAAATCCAAGAATGTTTAAGGAGGACAATGAGGGACCTAGAGAAGCTAGAAGAAGAATCTAATCTAACTATTATCTTTTTTTGTGTCTTTATTCTTCATATTCTAGACGTAAGCATGGTAAAAAAAATAACCATCAAAGAATGTAGAAAAAGTCTGAGCATTTAGGGGGAACTCGAGGCCATGAGAGCCAATAAATTATCCTTAGAAACAAAATATCTCGAGGTATGTAAAAGAGACACAAGATTTTCTAGGAGGAACACCAAGAAAGATGAGTGCGATATGAAGAGATCTTACTCACTTAGGACGACGCAGGAATACATCTTTCTATTTGTACCTTGTAGTTCTTGAAAGCAAAACTTGTAATGAGAGGATGAAATGTGTTTTTTTTTTCATTTTATCTATATTGTTTGTCTTTGTGACTTTATCCAAAACAATTAGGATTTTAATAAAATAAAATAATTCATTCCAATGTTACCCATCCTTTTCTACATGTTATATATTGTGAATCAGTAAATTGAGCGTTTATTGCGTATTAGGGATTAAGTGCATACAAGCAACACATTGCTTGTCTTATCTTGTTAAAGGGTGTCGAACTCGTCATATTACTTTGAACATAGATCTTTAATTTATGACCACTTCACGTGATCCAATCATAGGTTGTTACTCTGTACGTGACTTAGTTTCAGGACGTTACGCAAGAGCTATGTCTGACTCGGAGGAATAACCCACGCCATGTTGAACAATGAGTCATTTTACTAGGATTCAAGTAGAGTTTATGGCCACTAAGGATGACTTCGAGGTTTTAGAATACAAGTTAGCCCTTCTAATGGCACAAGTTGAGGCGATGGTTCCTCCTATTGGTCCATAACCGCCACCTCACCCACATACCTCCAACACTAACCTTTTGTTCCAAGCTGAGCAAACGAAGGTTATTGACAAAAAGAGCTTCAAGGTTGAGAACTAGTTGATTCCGATGAAGAGGTTGATACATAGTTGGCATGGATAGACCATATTAGCAAGGGGCAACAACAAATCATGGTGTCGAGATCAAAGAAATTAATAGGTGAGCTCTAGAGGGGATAAGGCATAACATAAGAACATCACTATCTCTTCACAGACAAGTTGGTTCGATGACTGAAAAACCCTCGAATGACAAAGATGAGATGGCTAAGATGAGGAAGACGCATACCAAAATTATGAGAAAGTTGAATGAGCCTCCATCGGAAGGTACCTCTAGGGTTATGGAGACGTGGAGATATAGCATGGAAGTTACAAAGAACGCTTCCATACCTCACGGACTCAAGGTGTCTAATCTACCAAAATACTCATAAAAGAAGGATCCTACGACCTTCATGAACGAGTATATCATAAATATGATGCCGCACAAATTGGGAGAGGTCACGATGACTCGGATATTCCCCAGGTACTTGGAAGATACTGCCCTAGAGTGGAATACGTGTGAGAACATATATTAGTACTAGACAGTCGAAGATTTAGCTCGTGTGTTTATCATCGGATTTGTCATTTTTGTCAAGGTTGACAAACCTGAGCGGAACCTACATCATATCTTCCAGGCCCAAATGAGACTTTTGAGAGCTACACGAACCGATGGAGAGAAGTTGCATCAAAACTTGAAGAGCTTCCTAGTGAATAGACACAAGTCGACATGTTATATGTTAATATGAATGTACAATATACAAAGAAACTATTAGAGCATCTCCAGCGCATGACCTGTGCCCGCATCGGACAGCGTGGAAAAGGGCAGGTCATTGCTTTTTTTTTTTTATTTTTTGCATTGGAGATTAAAGCAAAAAGAGGGTAGTGCCCTCTATGTCGGTCATGCCCTCCTCTGACATTTTCATAATTATATAATATAATATACTCTATAATATAGGAATATTAGTTATATATTTAATTATAATAATTTTTCTTATTTTTAATTATTTTTAAGTAACATTATAATAACATTAAATAAATATATATTCTAAAATTTTACTATAATATAGAAATATTAATTATATATTAAATTATAATAATATTATAATATATTTTAAATTATAAAAATATTTTATATTTTATTATAATATAGAAATATTAGTTATATATTATCAAATTTTCCTATAATATAATAATATTAGTTATATATTCTCAAATTTATTCTGGTAATGTTTTTAATATTATAATATATTTTGAATTATAAAAATATTTTATATTTTATATTTCAATTTATTTAATATTAGTTATATATATATTTAATTAATAAATATATATTTCAAATAAATTAATATATTTTTTTATTAATTATATTAACATGTTTTAAGAGTGAAATTCTCCAATTTTCCTATAATATATATAACATAAGAATATTACTTATATATTTAATTAATAAATATATATTTTAAATAAATTAATATATTTTTTTATTAATTATATTAACACGTTTAAATTCTCAAATTTTCCTATAATATATAGAAATATTAGTTATAATAGTATAAATTAGTTATTTATTTAAAATAGTATAAATAAAATTCATTTTTAAATTATTTAGATAAGAGGGCGGGCGGAAGCATTGGAGTGTTTTGCCCAAGTATAATGTGTGTCCGCTTTCTGCTGAGGTGGAATATAGATTTGACAAAATAGGATGGCAGAGGTCTTGTGCGCTACTGATGCTCTTATGGCCCAAGTATTGTTACTTGGAAGATCTCACTAGCACTAGAGAAGGGTACAATGTCGTTCTGATAAAGGAAGCTGAAGAAGGGAAGAAATCATATTTTTCACCGCTTAAGTACAACATGTAGAAGAAGACAAAGATTGGTCATGTTGCTAGCATATGGGGAGACAAGAACAATGGAGCGACGCGTACTCCAAAACAATTGTTTTCTCTAAACCAGTTCATTCTCCCTAAGATAGTTCCAATTCCATCACATACAAGGAGTGCCATTACTACTCCACTCAGAAATGTTTGATAATTTGGGAATGCCGACGTCAAAAGCCTTGAAAATATTATTACCAAGGTAACTGATTTAGGTTTTGACATAAGTGTCAAGGAAGCGGTCAAGAGGGAAATTTGTAAATGAATAATGCAAATACCATCAAGCTAATGAGCACTCCACAGACTTCTTCTTCGCTTTGAAGCACAAAATCCAGGACCTTATCGATAGCAAGTTTATCCCGATGCCACAGGTCATAGCCAACCCACTTCTAGTGCATGATTGGATGAAGAGACATTAAAGGAACTTTAAAACTGATTAATAACAATATGAAACAAACCATTATTTTTTAAGTTGATTTAATTCTTGAGAACAATATTTTTCTAACATTTTGAACTATTATTTTCATAATGAAGTAATAATTTCTGACTTTACAACCTAGAATAAAACGTTCGAATCAAAATTAACTTGTAGTATAAACATTACTTAGAAAAGCATAGAGTTTGTCTACTGCAGAGGAAACAATTTAAATATTAACATTGAAAAAGATCTTAAAATTATTTTAATCGAAGAAAACTTTAAATGATTTAGAATGAGAAAATCTAACTCAACTTCTAAAAACAAACAAAGATGTTTTGCTTAATCTTTGTAATTATGCTAGGTACCACCCTCAAACGAATGGTGCAGTTAAAGCAACAAACAAGTACATCATCACAATCATTAAAAAAATGACTCAGATTTATAAGAATTGACACGAGAAGTTTCTATACCCCCTCTAGGGCTATAGAATGAACATTCGAATGTCGTTCACATTGGTCTACGGATTGGATGCAGTGCAACCTATCGAAGTTGAAGTCCCTACTTTAAGAGTTTTACTCGAGACACAAGTAATGGAAGAATATTGGTGTAAATCACGGTACAATCATTTAGCCCTTATAGAAGACAAGAGGTTAGATGCGTTATATCACACGCAAGCGTATCAAAGACGAATGACTAGAGATTTCAACAAGAAGGTGAAACCTAAGAACATTCAAGAAGGAGATCTAGTCCTAAAGAAAAATTTGAGAATACTAGAAACTAGAGGAAAATTCCAAATGCCATGGGAAGGACCCTACCTAGTCAACAATGTATTTTCAGGTGGCACCACACGATTGACCACCTTAGACGGAGAAGAACTCTTATCACCCTTCAACGTCGACATGCTCAAGAGGTACTTTGTCTAGAGCATGCGTAATGAAAGTCATTCAAGAAATCCCCAAGCAATTCGGACTTCATAAGGCCGAACTACATTCAGACATAATCTCTCCTTGTTTTGAGAGTACATAGATAGCTTGTTACGGGTGCGGTCCTAATCATAATATAAATAAAATTATTATAAAACAAACCAAATCCTCAGAAAACCTGAGTGACCAAAACAATCTCAAGTGGTTCACACAAGAGACTAACTTGTTAATTCCCCAACAAAACTCGGAATCATGATCTATATGTGATACAATTTTGTAAATACGTTCGGACCTGATTTTTCCATTTATGAGAATATGTAGGCAACTTTTCATGAGCTCGGTCTTAATAAATCCAAAATGACCAAACCCTTAAGTCAACACTAGGGGCAATTTTGAAAATATGAAAGCAAATCATCACATCCCCAACTTAAGTCAATTACAAATCCAGTAGACACTTAAGAAAATTTCACTACCTTAAGTTAATTGCCATTCTAGTAGACACTTAAGAAATTTCCCTATCTTAAGTCAATTTCAATCCCAACAAAAACTTAAAAAAACAATCCTCGACGAAATGCGGAATGACAATCTATCCGTGATACAATTTTGGAACTACGTTCGGACCTAATTTCTCCTTTTATGAGAATACGTAGGCAGCATGTCACGAGCTCGATCCCAATCATAATAAAATACCTAGCAAGATAACTCTTGAGTTGGAATAAAATAAATCCCCGCAGAGTTCAAGCCAACAAGAACTAGGGATTACAAACCAATATATTGATAAAAAAGAGTTAAATCCTTAAACATTTCTGGTGCCAGGAAAACCAATGAGCAAGCACAGGAAATAAATAAGATACGGGAAAAGATGTTTTTCCCCAATGGATGTCTCTTGACGAGCCACTTTGACTAGTGGGATCCGAGTAAAGTGCTTCGCAAACGGATCTACCTCAAGTCCAAATGAAAGCTTATTATTCTGACGTTTAAGAGGGAGCTTGTAAAAGACAAATTCTGTTAAGTAAAAATAGTTAATTAAGTAGTAGTATTAATTAACTATATCAATTTAATCATGTGCAGGATCGGCCTTTTAAATAAATCAGTTTTTATCAAGATCGACATTTTTCAAAGGCGTATTCGGTTTTTTATCAAGATCGGTATTTTTGAAAGCGCAGTCAGTTTTTATCAAGATTGGCATTTTTCAAAGGCGTAATCGGTTTTTATATAGATCAGTATTTTTGAAAGCGCGATCGGTTTTCATCAAGATCGACATTTTTTAAAGGCGTAATCGGTTTTTATCAAGATCGGTATTTTTGAAAGCGTAGTCGGTTTTTATCAAAGATTGGTATTTTGCAAATGCGGAGCCGGTAGTTTGCATATCAGATTTATTTTAAAGCGAAGTTGGCATTTTTCTCAGATCTATTTTATATCAAAATGAAGCGCGTCCGGTAATTTTCTAGTTTGTTGATACATTGGAACGCTCCAGTTTTATCAAAAGTCAGCTTTAAGCATCTCCAACAATTGTTTCTATTTTGGTGCAAAAACTGATGAAGACCTTTTGGCAGCAATAAAGTTCTGCTAAAAGAATCAAAGACAAGTCAAACTTTTGAGATTTATGCTCCTCATAAATCATAATCCCATTAATGACATTTTGACTTATTATCATCTAAGTACAGACAAGATCAAATAATATCTCATCTAATGTACTATTCTGGACCTCAACCAATCAAGATCAAGACTGATGTCTTATGAAGTAAAATATGTCCGTTGAACAACAAAAATTTGTCCGTTGACATTTTCCTATTTAAGAAGACAGAGGACAACTTGCTTTACACCGGCTTCTGAACAATCTTTTCACGAATCAAAAAGTTATCAACTCTTTCAAGCTCTAAAGTGCCATAAGCCTTTAAGTGTGTTAGAGTTCTAAATTTGTATTACAATTCTACCTATTCTGTGTGAGTTTGTTAGCATTATAAGTTGATAGAATCTGTTTCTGTTCAACAAGAGCGTGTGTGCTAGGAGTTCGAAAATAGACAGTAACTAAGTCCTGGTTGTTCGACTAGGTTGTGTACAAGTGTTGTATTCTATCAAATCTTCTATTGGATATCCTTCTCAAGGTTGAGAAGAAGGGTGACGTAGGAGCTTTATCTCCGAACATTCATAAACATCCTTTGTATCGTGTGTTCTTTCCTATTGCATTACTCTAATCTCGTTGTCTTGCTTCAAGTCGAAACAAACATTTCCGTACTTGAAATCGGTTCAAGAGTTTGTGACGATTTTTGAAGAATAGAAACCATATATTAATTTCTAACATAGTTAATATCGAACGAAGTGTGTATAAGAGTTCAACTTTGTGAGACCCCAGTCTCCATCGTCGATCCCGATCCCAACAAATTCCAAACTCAGAACCATGTTATCAACGAAGAGATGTCTCGTCTCAACTAGAGGTCAAGTATAAATTGTTAAAATTATCCTAATTAGATCCTAATATAATGTGTGAGAAATTAAATCTGAATACGGGAAAGCGTACCTTAATTTGATGAATCACGATTCTTCTTTTTCTTTAGAATGAAAATGGTCTTTAATCTCCTCTTTCCTTAGACTTTTTTTAGATGCAATGGTTCTTCCAATTGATGGGTACGTCAATAATTTCTCTCTATTGATGGGGACGCAAATGAGAATTATTTGTACTTCAAATGGGGACTATTACTGTTATATATAACCAACATTAAGTTAGTTATTATAGTTTGGTCATTTCTAATTTAGCCCCTTCATAAAATTAGAAATGCAACTTAGGTATCCCCACTTTATATTAATGACAAATACACTCATAAGCCATAAACTTAATTTCACATTATTTTGACTTATATTAAATATTACATTTGTACAATTATTTATTATACTAGTGACCCTATAAATTTCTCTCACTAGGTGAGTATGTACAAATAATAAATGTGTCAACAATAATGCGCTCAAAGTTTTGTGTCATCTCAATCATATGTTGTATAAATAATTTTATCAATTAAAATATCAATATAGTACCAAGAAGTTCATCGTTGTATTTAAGCACAACTAGAGCCAATAATGATCACATAAATTAATACAATTAATTGACAAATCATATCATGAATTTGAGTTATGAAAATTCCATGCAAGGTGTTCTTTTCATGTCAATTTTCAACTAGTCCTACTTGACTCTAGTGAGATCATACTTTAAACATAATTACACAAAGTGTAATAAACTAAATAATACTTAATTTCTGATCAGAATAAAAAACATTATAAATATCGATAAAAATAACTAAATTGAAATACAACCAAACTACAAACTCCCACTGAAGTTAGAGATCGTAAATCTCTATGACACTCATGCGAGCAATATTCTCATGAAAGACACTAGATGATAAACCCAAGGGGTCCATAACCATATTGTTTATACATAAATATTTTATAGAAATCATCCACTTTATATCATTTCTTTCACAACAAGAAACTTGATGTCAATATCACTTAATTTGATGCCTAGTAATATGTCACAAATTCTTCTACAATAGTGGATGACTCCATAAGTGTTTGTTTGCCACTTTTTTAAGAAACGACAAAACCAACTAGAGAAAAATATACCCTAAAGTGGATTTCATACTGTTTTGGCATCTCGTAAGATCAGAGTAAGAATACTCAATGATCTCAAGACTATCCGACTTCTTATATATGAGCATTTAATTCTTAGTTATTTTTAAATATCTCATTCTCAAGTAAAATTTGTGACAAACAAAATGTCACCCATATATAAAACCATAAATAGGTGTTACTCTCACTGAACTTATGATAAACAAATAATGAATTAAATTCACCTCAAAACCAAAAGAGAGAGAATTATTATTTTGTTAAATTTATGGTACCACTAACGAGACACTTCTTTAAATCAATAGATGAATTTCTTTAATTTGAAAACCATATTAATTTGGTCTCTTGACACAAAGTTTTCTCGTTGCACCAAATTATTTTTCAATGTTTTTAAAACTTCTTAACATCTATTTTGGTGAAGCTCCATATCAAAATATGCAACGAGTACCATAAATTTTCCTTAAAGAGTAATTTAATTAAACTGGATTGTCACAAAAACACTTATTTTTGAGGTTGTTGAGTTTGTACTTAATAAATTTGATAAATACTATCTTTTTACTCTTGATTTTTTGAACATTATCATCAATATGAATAAAATTCTTATCAATGTCAAAAACACTTGAGATATAAATCAAATCTTCCTCAATATGAATTATTGATTTAAAACATTTTTAAAGAAAAAATCATTTCTCCCCTCAAACTCAATATCCTTAAAAAATAATATTCTAGTCTCTTTTAAAAAAATCTCTTTAACTTGACATAATCAAAATTATAGCCCTTAACCACTTAGAATATTCAATATAATAGTTGCTCACATTTATAAACTTATGTAACAACTAAATTCAATTAATGATTTATCCCATCTCAAAATACTTAATGGAACATTAATATCAAGTCTTTGAACAGTAATACTAATTGCTAATAGTATTTTGCTTTAATGATCCAACATTAATAATAAGACATGTCAAATAATCAATTTACCTTTGGATGTATTAATTATTCACATAAATAAGACTTTATTATTATTACATGTTTACCAACACAAGTATTTATGCAATTATGTCAATCAATTTTCACTCTTTGGGCCAAATAATATAACCACATGAATTATACAATACTAACCTTCAAAATTTTTTGAATTAATTTCAATAAACATTGTCACATTGGTGATTATTTGTATCCATAAATAAAATCCAAACAATAATATCATTAATTTAAATTTAAATGTCATATTATAACCCAAATCAATAATATATAAGTAATAAAAAATATATAATTTATTTTATTATAAAAATAAAATTCTACATATACCAAATCTTATTTTTTTAATTTGAAATTTTTAATGTGATATTAATTAAATTAAATAATAAATCTTCAAGATTTATTTGATCAAATTTCTAATGGCCAAACTTGTTGACTTAAGTTTCTCTTTTATATCCACTTTAATCATCAAATAAAAAGATATAATCCAATTATTCATCAATTTATTAATAATCATTCACTTTAATCTTTTAATTTTAAAATAAATGAGAAGACTTTTTATTCATCTAAATTTATATAAATATATATATTGATTTATATATACCTAAAAATCAACAATATCCCTCAATTCTCTTTAATTTATAATATATATTATTTAATCTATCTTAATTAAATATATATAGCTTTATGGATATTCAATTGTCTAAATATCCATAAATCAAAGAAATATAATTAAATAACATCATAATTATATATGATGTACTCAAGTATTTGATATATATATATATATATATATATATATTAGAATATATAATTTATGAAAATGTTTTAACAATGAATGGATAAAACTAAGTTAAATTAAATATATAAGTTAAATTATATATCTATATAACTGCTAAGTCATATCAAGTATATTAATTGTTTTAAAGATAACAACAAGGTGTTGTAGTGCAGTGGTAAGTACTCTCGTCTGTCACATAAGGTTCGAATCTAACCAGCTACAAATAATAATTAGAGTTTTGTTATTTCAGGGAAGCTGAGAAAATACCAAAATTCTCATGTAGGCGAGATCGGTAGTGTGCAAGAGCATAACAGGTAGTGGATCGGTTCGGTAGTGGAAATTGGCTCTACCGCTTAGCAAGCGTAACTGGTAGTAGATCGGCTCGGTAGTGGAAATCGGCTCTACCACTTAACAAGCATAATTGGTAGACTGACCGGTAGTCTAACCGGTAGTATCTTCGGTTTATAAAAGACGGCGCAACCTAAGACATCGGTTTCCTAGAAGAGTAATCGGTATTGGTATTAATGACTTCAGCATTAAATGAAATCGATATTTAATACTTTGGTATTAAATGATACCGGTATTAAATGAAGCGTGACTTCGACATTTAATGAGCCTCCGGTATTAAATATATTTAACATTTAATAGGTTACATAAGTATTAAATGGTTTCAGTATTAGGATCGGCTATTGACCAAATAGAGCACCTGAATAAATGTTTTCCATTTCCTGATCAATATTAGTCTAAATTAAGATTTCTTGATGGGCAGTCTAGCAAAGCAGTATTTCACCAATCTGGAATGGGCAGTCTGACGCAGCATCAGAGACAGACTGTCACATATACTAAAATTATTCAAACCTTCTAAAATGAATGTTCTTAGTACAACAGGCTACATTAAATGAATTTTGGCTTTCTCTCTTCAAGAACAGACAAGATCAAAGAAGATCTTCTCTATTGTACCATTCTGAAGCTCCGTCAATCAAAAGAGGACTAGTGTTATTTGAAGTCAACATGTCCGTTGAAAAAGAAGATATGACCGTTGATGTGCTTTGAATATATAAGAAGATTAAAGGAAGAAAAGAAGCAATAAATATGAAGATTTGGGTTCCCTTGCTAATCAAATACTATATCTCTATAAATATATGCAAGCTTTTGTTTCAACATATTTTTTCTTGTGAGAGTGTTTTCATACCGAAAATCATTGTATCAAGTTCTTTGTAAGTTGATAGAGTGTTTATCAATAAGTGTTGTGTGTTCTAGGAGTTCAAAAGCAGACAGCAAGTAAGTTCTGGCTGTTTGACTAGGTTATGTACAAGTGTATTGTATTTATCCAAATCTTTTAGTGAATACTCTTCTTAAGGTTGAGAAGAGTATCCTTCTCGAGGTCGAGAAGAAGGGGCGATGTAAAAGAGTTGGTTCCGAACATCCATAAAATCATTTGTGTCTTGTGTTTCTTTCTTCCATTTTCACTGTCTAGTTGCTTCAAATCGAAACAAACAGTTCCACACTTGAACTCGGTTCAAGAGTTTGTGACGGTTTGCGAAGAATAGAAACCGATAATAACCTCTAACAGGGTTATTATCAAACGGCGTGTGTGTAAGCGTTCACCCTAGCGAGACCCTAGTCTCCTTCGACAATCCCGATCCTAACAATTGGTATCAAAGTGAGGATTTCTATTCTCAAGCAATGTCAATCTTTCGAATCATGTCTCTGTTAAACATGATTCCTATGCTTATAGAGGAAGACTTCATTGATTGGAAGCTACGTATGCAAGTGCACCTAACTACCATAGACGATGAAATGATGTTTTTCATCTTTGATGGTCCAATAGTAATTAACAAGAAAAGGAGCGAGTGAACACATGAGGACAGTAGAAAAAACAACCTTGACAACCTAGCCAGAAATGCCATCTACAACACCTTGGACAGAAACACGTTCGCAAAAATCAGATCATGCTCTTCTACAAAAGAAGTGTGGGAAAAGAATATCCAACTGTGTGAGGGCAACAACCAAATAAAGGAGAACCAAAAAGAGAAGAAGTATCTGATGGTTCTTGAAAGCAAAGGAAAATGGGCCGATAGCGATTCAGACGACTCATCATCCAGCGACAGTGATGATAAAGTTGATACCTGCTTCACGACTGAGAAAGAATCTAAGGTATTTGATTTCTCCTTTGATGATTTTACCCGAGATGATCTAACTGCTGCACTCAATAACATGGTCATTAAGTACAGAAAACTATCAGACTCCCTTAATCAAACCATTAAAAAATGCAAGTCTGATAGCTCAAGTTGTTCATCTCAAATCAATGAGGCTAATGTTTCAATAAATGATCTCTCATCTAAGAATGAGAAGCTAAAGGAAACAATCAGAACTCTTTCTAACGAAATCCAAAGATTGAAATATATGATTAAATCTTGGACAAGATCTGGAGATGCGGTCAGACTGAAGATCAATCGGCAAAGACTTGTTAGTCTAAAATCCGGTTTGGGATTCGACAATGCAAATCAAAATAAATCCAACAAAAGGTTTACTTCTGATAAAGGCAAGCTTAAATCTGTAAGCTTTGTCAAAGGAATGTAAACCAACACAGAACCTAATTCAAGCTGTGATGATTTGACTTCAAAGAATGAATTGAATTATGTTAAGCCAATTTCAAAATGGCTGAAACCTGAGAGAAGGACAGCCAATTGGTGTGGCAAGGAAAAACTTGACAGGAAGTCAAGAAATGTTTACCAAAAATCATTCTTTGGAGCTAAAGAATTATCCGCAGGCAGAGAGCAATCTGCTAAATACAGTATACTCACACACAATAGGAAATCCATAAAAATAATCAAAGTATGGATTCCCAAGGGACTAATAAACCACGGACCCAAAGAAAAACGGGTACCAGATTTGTTTTGTTTATTAATGCAGATAAAGTAGAACTGCAGCGTGGAAGAATATGCATGACATATGGACAGTCGGCTGCTGACGAACATAACATATGAAGGCAACAAAAATGAAGTGGCTAACATCCTCACGAAGTCACTTCCCGAGTCTAAGTTTTTCTTACCTTATAAATATTTTAGGATTGTTAGATTATAATAATGCCTAAACTGATTTAATTATAAACTTGGCTGGTTTTGATAGTTTTAAGATAAAACAATCACAAATGGAGAAATTGTTAGAAAATTAACTTAATATAAGTGGCCAACGATTACAAGGTTTTGAATATTTAGTTTAAATAATCAAAAAGGAGAAATTGTTAGAATAAATGTGCTAATTAACTTAGAAGAATTAGTCAATAATTATAAAAGTACCATGTTTTGAATATTTAGTTTAAATAATCAAAAAGGGAGAATTGTTAGAATATAATTTATGAAAATGTTTTTAATAATGAATGGATAAAACTAAGTTTAATTAAATATATAAGTTAAATTATATATATATATATATAATTACTAAGTTGTAACAAGTATATTAATTGTTTTAAAGATAACAACAAGGTGTTGCAATGCAGTGATAAGTACTTTTGACTGTAATACGGATGACCAAGGTTTGAATCTCACCAACTGCAAATAATAATTAGAGTTTTGTTATTTTAAGGAAGTTGAGAAAATATCGAAATTCCCACATAGGCGAGATCAGTAGTGTGCAAGAGTGTAACCGGTAGTGGAAATCGGCTTTATCGCTCCGCAAGCGTAACCGGTAGTGGATCGGCTTGATAGTGGAAATCGGCTCTACTGCTCAGCAAGCGTAATCAGTAGACTAACTAGTAGTCTAAAGAGTAGTATCTTAGGTTTATAAAATATAATTAAAGTTTTATTATCTTAGGGAAGCTGAGAAAATACCGAAATTGCCACGTAGGCGAGATCGGTAGAGTGCAAGAGTGTAACCGGTAGTGGAAATCGGCTCTACCTCTCAGTAAGCATAATCGGTAGTGGATCGGTTCGGTGGTGGATCGGCTTGTTAGTGGAAATTGGCTCTACCACTCAGCAAGCGTAATCGGTAGACTGATTGGTAGTCTGAACAGTAGTATCTTAGGTTTATAAAAGATGGCGCAACCGGTATTCAGACTAGTAGTGACATCAGTTTACCGGATCGGTTTCCAGAGCGGTCTCACATCGGTTTACCGGATCGGTTTCAGACATCGGTTTCCCAGAAGCATAATCAATATTAAATGAGGCATGACTTTGGCATTTAATGAGGCCTCCGGTGTTAAATGGTTTTGGCATTAAATGAGGCATGAGACCTCCGGTATTAATGAATTCGACATTAAATGAAATCGATATTTAATACTTCGGTATTAAATGATTCTGGTATTAAATGAAGCATGACTTTCACATTTAATGAGGCATATAGTATTAAATATATTCAGCATTTAATAGGGTACTTCGGTATTAAATGGCTATAGTATTAGGACCGGTTATTGATCAAATAAAGCATCTAAATACATGTTTTCTATTACCTAATCAATATCAGCTCCAAAATAAGCTTTCGGGATGGGTAGTCTAGCAAAGTAGTATTTCACCAATCTGGAATGGGCAGTCTGATGCAGTAGTAGAGACAGACTGTCACATATACCAATGTTATTCAAACCTTCTGAAATGAACATTCTTAGTACAACAGGCTCCATTAAATGAATTTTGACTTTCTTTCTACAAGAACAGACAAGATTAAAGAAAATTTTCTCTGTTGTACCATTTTGAAGCTCCGCCATTCAAAAGAGTATTAGTGTGATTTGAAGTCAACATGTCCATTAAAAAAGAAGATATGACCGTTGTTGTGCTTTGAATATATAAGAAGATTAAAGGAAGAAGAGAAGCAAGAGACTTGAAGATTTGGGTTCCCTTGCTAATCAAATACTCTATCTTGTGTGAGAGTGTCTTCATACCAAAAATCATTGTAACAAGTTCTTTATAAGTTGATAGAGTGTCTATCAACAAGTGTTATGTGTGCTAGAAGTTCGAAAGCAAGCAACAACTAAGTTCTGTCTATTTGACAGAGGTTTGTACAAGTGTGTTGTATTTAACCAAATCTTCTAGTGAATACTCTTCTCAAGGTTGAGAAGAGTATCCTTCTCGAGGTCGAGAAGAAGGGGTGACGTATGAGAGTTTGCTCCGAACATCCATAAAATTCTTCGTGTCTTGTGTTTTGTTCTTCCATTTTTACTATCTTGTTGCTTCAAATCGAAACAAATAGTTCCGCACTTGAACTCGGTTCAAGAGTTTGTGACGGTTTGCGAAAAATAGAAACCGATAATAACCTCTAATAGGGTTATTATCAAACGGTATGTGTGTTAGCGTTCACCTTAGTGAAACCCAGTCTCCTTTGGAGATCCCGATCCTAACAATATATATATATAATAATATGACTAACATATTAGGATCTTATCTTAATGATTGCTTAAATAGAGAAAAATCAAATATCCCGTAATCTATCAGTCTATAATCAATCTTCGTGATAGTCAATCTTCGTGATAGAATATATATGATTTTTAATGAAAGATAAATATATATGTCTTTCCGATTAAAATTTTTAGATCTAAAGTATATATATTCTCCATCAAATTGATTGAAGTTATCAAAGTCAATATATATATATATTCCTGTTAATATTGATATGATTTGAAATTATTAAAGTGAATATATATATATTCTTACAACATTAAATTAGGCGATAACAATGGTTAGAAATATCTTTACTAGATCATAATATAATGTGTGAGAAATTAAATCTGAATGCGGCTAAAGCGTACCTTAATTTGATGAATCATGAATCTTCTCTTTCTTTAGAATGAAAATGATCTTTAATCTCCTCTTTTCTTAGACTTTCTTTAGATGGAATGTACGTCAATAATTTATCTCTCTGTTGATGGGGATGGAAAGGAGAATTTTCCGTACTTCAAATGGGGACCATTAACATTACGTATAACCAACATTAAGTTAGTTATTATTAGGGTGGCCAAAATATCCGATCCAAAATATCCGATTCGTTGATCCAGCCGATCCGATCCGAAAAAAAATTAAATTCGATATTTTTACTGGATTTTCGGATCGGGCAAAAAAAATTGGATAACCGAAGCCGATTGGGTGAGTTTTAAAATTTAAAAATAAAATAACATATTTATATAAATTTCAAACCATAAGGGCCTAAACAATAATTAGTCTATTTTTATTATTTGTCTAAAATAGTATTTTGGTAATTTTCAACCAACAACATCCATCAATTAAAATAATTATCTTTTTAGGCAAACAAAAATATTATTAAACAATTAATTATCAAATAAGACCTAACTAATCTCCCTTGGGTGGATCAATGTCTTTTTGTTTTAAAAAAATATTGATTTCATTTTGGCATTTGAATTATATTTTTGATATGTATTGCAATTATGAGTTGAATTCATATCTGAGGTCTTTAATAGTTTATACTTTCTAACATATAAAAAAAAGTTAGAACTATGAAAAAATTGGATCGACGGGTATCCGACTGGCCGATCCGATCTAGTGTTTTCGAATCGGATAGTGGTCGGATACCGAGTTGGATAAGGATCACAAATTTTATAAAAAAAATAGAGGCGGATATCTGATCCGAAATACCGGATCGGATCGATAAATTATTTGTCCACCCTTAGTTATTATAGTTTGGTCATTTCTAATTTAGCCCCTTCATAAAATTAGAAATTCTACTTAGGTATCCCCACTTTATATTCATGACAAATACACCCATAAGCCATAAACTTAATTTCACATTAGATCACATTATTTTGGCTTATATTAAATATGATTTTTGGAAAAATTATTTAATATGCTAGTGACCCTATAAATTCCAACACAAAGATCTAAGACCTCATGTAAAAAAATTAATCAAGCAAGACTATGATGGTTGAAATATGAAATACAATATTATTGTTCAATTAGACTCTTGTCTAACTTGTTGAGCAAGAATAAAGTATTTGAATCTATTTGATACACCCCTTTTATCACCAAAAAGAGGCCGAAAAGAAACAATCACAGATGTTGAGATGTTGAAATCACCATTTGTTCATTCAAACTTTCGTCTGATTTTCCAAGCAAGAACAGGAATGTATTAACTCTATCAAATATACCTCGAGTATAAATGAAGTTCCCAAAGGCCTTAGAATCTATAAACACGCTGATCTCTGAATTTGAGAAGCAAGACTTGATCTCTGAATTTGAGAAGCAAGACTCAACCTCATGACACATTACAAAGAGGATGTACGGAACCGTCATGGCACGGCGAAATACAAGTCCCTCAAACGATGGCGTCAATATCAAAGAACGCTACTTGCAAGCGGTCTCCTCGAGACAGAAGATGTACGGAGCCGATTTTTAAAAAATTCTTCTAAGTGACGAAACAGTTAAAGATATTTTTAAGTGACGAAATATCATAAACGATCAAAAGTTTCTACAATAAACAAAACACAAATTGAAAAACGTTTCTAAAAGTAAACGAAACAAATTTCAAAGAAATTTCTAAAAGGAAACGAAATGTCAAAATTGTTCATTAAAGTTTCTTTAATAAACGAAACACAAATTGAAAAACGTTTCTAAAAGCAACCAAACAAATTTCAAAGATATTTCTAAATGACGAACGATCAAAAGTTTCTACAGCAAACAAAACACAAATTGAAAAACGTTTCTAAATGTAGACGAAACAAATTTCAAAGACATTTTTAAAATGAAACAAAATTTCATAATTGATCATTAAAGTTTCTACAGTAAACGAAACATAAATTAAAAAACGTTTCTAAAATTAACGAAACAAATTTCAAAAACATTTCTAAAAGGAAATAAAATGTCAAAATTGATCATTAAAGGTTCTACAGTAAATGAAACAATAAAGAACTAAAAATATTGAAAAACATTTCTGAAGTTAACGAAACAAAATTTCAAATACATTTCTATAAGGAAACGAAATGTAAAAATTGATCATTAAAGTTTCTATAGTAATAAAAAAAAATTGAAAACGTTTCTAAAAGTAACGAAAGAATTTTCTACACATTTCTAAGTGACAAAATGTCAAAAATAATTAAAATATTTCACAAAAATGAGATTACGGAGCGACGCATACAGTCAACACACTGAACTCGAGAACAATGCATGAATTCCAAATAAATGCAATCAACAAACTAAGTCAAGATGTGTACTCACATACAATCCAAAGACTATGTGAGGTGTGTAGAAATATAGTCGAAACAATTAGGCTCAATCTACACGATTGATAAACTAGGAGCGATGTATATTCATTTTTTTTGGGGGGGGGGGGGGGGGGGAACGACTTCACGTCATTTCATTAAAAATTCTCAAAAAAGAAAAAACACCAAATAAGTTTCTTTATTTTCCTAGACAAGCCTAGAAAAATTTAGTTCGTAACAGTCTAATGAAACTACATAATTAAAAACATACAGTAGAATTACAAACAATTAAAAGTATTTATCTAACTAAAAAATTTTCTGATCTCGTGACTTCTTTGAATATAATTTTTCAGTTCCAACTTAGTGTCCAGTTTTGCTTAGTTATAGGCACTCGTCTCAGTGTTTATAGGTTTGTGCTGCTGTCGAATACTATGTCTTCCCATGTCTCCTTTGTACTTTCTCTTATTATCGAGTGCACTATTGCGTTCCTTTCTCGCCAAATGTGGTAGACGATTGTACCGAAGCCTCTTTTGAAAATACATGACCTGAAATTTTTTCCCTTTGCTTTGAGTATGGCTTCCTTTTTTTTATCTCTGTATATTCTAAACAAAGGAGAATCGTCACCAAAAGAGGATGGACCTTATGTTGGTCACATTCATGCACTCAATGTTAACCCAATACCGAGAGTTCCTAGGCCTAGATGTACCCTGGGACCGGGACCGAGGACCGAGGACCGAGACTTGGTCACTAAATTTAATATATAATTATATTATTTAGTAATTATCTTTTACAAACAAATAAAATTTCTAGTTGATTAAACTGATCTTCTTACCGACCAAATCAAACTAACCAATAACTTGAAATCGACGGTTTAAAATTTTCACAAATCGATTTTAATAATTTTATTATAAATTTTGAAACACAAACCGACCAAACTAAAGCTCTCAAAAAATGAAAAACTCAATTTCAAACTGAACTAATCTGATCATTTGTCCATTATAAAATTTTAATTATTATTATAATCATTTTTAAATTGCAAAATAAACCCTCTTGTTACTTTAATTATTACAATAATATCATCATAATTTTTCTTAATTTCTCTTTTTTAATGCATCCCAATAATATATATTTCTTTTAATTAACTATTATTATTAATTGTAATTATCTAAAATAGAGTGAGTGACATACTCTACCACATAACTAAACTAGATGGCGCCTTTGTTATGTGGACTACAATCCCCACCGCTACATTTTTGAGTTTGGCCTTAATTGAATAATTTGGTATCAGTATTGTCACATTATTTTATTTATATAATTAATTAAGTGCCATTAGAAATTCATTACATATTTGGAAACCTTTCTCTACATATTTTTAATTTCTTCTTATAATGTTAAATCCCAAGCCCGCTAAGAATCTATGTACAATATTACAAGAAAGTTTTGGACCCGAATCAAACGAATTCATAAACCTTTTAACCCAATAATCTTAACTATTGTTATTTTCAAAAATGGATAAATTGTTTTATTTAACAAGTTAATTATATATATTCAAAAAAACTAATACATAATTTTTCCATTTGGTGTCTTACATCTTACAAGCAAGAATGTAGAAAAAAAATGTTTTGTAATTAAAGGATTTGTATAAAATAATGGTTGTATCAGAATTAATGCCCATAACAAACCAGATTTGTAATAAATTATTTAAGGTTGATATAGACGTAGCTAAATATATATTATATATATATATTGATCCATTTCCATCAAGCACAAGTTATACATTAACTCATATTGAAAACGACATAATCAGCTACCACGAGCGAGATGAATCGTGTTGTGTGGGCGCAAAAGCATTAAAAAAATCCAGTTGGATCCAATAGAAATAGGATGCCCACTTTGAATGAATAATATAAATAGAAATGCATATTTGACTCTTTTTCTTTCTTTCTTTCTTTCTTTTTTTTGGGTTAATAATACGAGCTAGCATAGCATGACAACTCACCGCCATTACTTTAACTTCTATTTAAAACATTTTTAGTGATCAGGATCTAACTCGTATTTTTTAGTCTCTTATGAACCATTTTTATCATTTAAACTATTTTAATGGGGTATTGATAGAATATTTCTATAATTGTGGTGAAAACTATCACCATAAGAATGAAAACGGAATAAACGTCGAGATGCGTATGCAAGTTCTTCCCCTTAGCCATTCTAAAATTGAAGAATTTATACTTGATGTAGATTCGAGACGATAGTATTTAGTCATATACAAAGACTCCAACTGAAGTCACACCTCTATCCGTGACACTAGCAACCTCTCGCATCATCTTATCAAGGTCGGCTTTGAGAATTTGGAATCCTATGCAAATTTAAATTTTGGGGCCCTTAAAATAGTTAAAAAAAAAATTAATAATATAAACTTATATATAAATGGTTAATATATTATAGTATGAAAATAAGAGATTAAAAAGGAGATAAAAAAGTTATATATATTGTATAATATATATTTAATATTAAAGGAGAAATAAAAGGAAAAAATAAGGTTAATAATATAATACTATTAAATATTAAAAAATGGGGGCCTTATAAAGGTGGGGGCTCTACTCATGCATAGATTGCCTTACCACAGGGCCGGTCCTGCATCCTATGACTGAGACTAAGAATCAATGTGTTATAGACCATTTCTAACACCTCCATCTTTTTCTCCGCGTCCATCGAGGCCAGTAATTGCGATTCCCTATCGAATGTTTTAGCAACTACCATGTTGCCTAAGTCTCCCCTCATCTTCATCTTCCACAACCCAAAGTCCTTCGTCCCATAGAATTTCTTGATATCAACTCTAGAAGTCGACCCCATCTAAATTATTCAAAATAATTGATCGAATCAAGAAAAAAAAGCACACAAAAAAAACGAATAGCGACCGCCTTAGCCCATCTTGGTTGTGATACCAGTTTGTGGTAAAAACTATCACCCTAAGGATGAAAACAGAATAATAACAATCGTAGTGAAATGCAGAACAATAACGTAAAAATAAAAAGAACGAAATAACGATACCTAGGTTCGGATCTACAATGTCCTACCTCCTATTTTTGGAGAATCAATTCAATAGAGTTATAATAGAGATTACAAACTCTAACTCTTGTTAGGATTTGTATCTCCCAAATCCGACCTGCTTGAAAACAATCTGTAAAAAACACAAGAAAGAAGAACACAAGATTTGTTTAGAAGAACAATCTGCTTGAGAACTTCTTCATCCCTGAAAATTCTCATCCCAAGGATTTGTTTAGCAGCACCCAAATCCTTCATTGCGAACTTTTCAGACAACTCTTTCTTGATCTTGTTAATCTCATACAAGTTTGCTCTAGCAATCAACATGTCATCAACGTAGAGAAGAAGAATAATGTACGATTTATCAAACCTCTTGATATAGCAGCAATGATCAGCTTCACACCTCAAAAAATTGTTACTTTAAATGAAGCTATCGAACTTCTTGTACCATTGCCTTGGAGCATGTTTCAAACCATACAGACTCTTCTAAATCTTACACACAAGCTCATCTTTTCCTTTGATTTCAAATCCTTCTGGTTGTCGCATATAAATCTCTTCATCTAAATCACCATGAAGAAAAGCAGTTTTGACATCCATGTGTTGAAGATGAAGGTCTTCTTTCACAACCAAACTCAAAATAATTTTGATTGTCATCAATTTAACTACTAGAGAGAAGATTTCATTGTAGTCAATACCTTCTTTCTGTTGAAATCCTTTCACAACTAACCTTGCCTTGTACCTCATTGTTTTATCATGTTCTTCTTTAATCCTGAAGATCCATTTGTTGTGAAGTGCTTTCTTTCCCTTTGGTAGCTCAGTGAACTCCCAAATCTGATTCAATATCAAAGAGTCCATCTCATCTTTCATAGCAGACTCACATTTAATCGATTCATCAGTTTGTATTGCTTCCTCATAACATTCAGGTTCACCTCTATCTGTCAACAAAATATAGTTTAGAGATGGAGACCACTTCTCAAATGATTTTTGATTCCTTGATGATCTTCTCAACTGTATAACCAGTGTTTGTTGATTTACCTTTGGGGCCACGTTCTCAACGATTTCATCTTCAACAACACATTGTTCTTATTCGATAACCGGTATATATTCAGCTGAAAATTCTCTCAAATCGACTATACCAGTCTCTTCTAACTTGGAATCACCATCTGATGTTTTCCCAACACAATCTTTGTAGAGACTCTGTTCATTGAAGATAACATTTCTGCTACGAATGATCTTCCGATTTTGATTATCCCAGAAATGATAACCAAACTCGATATCACCATAACCAAAGAAAAAACATTTATTAGACTTTGGATCAAGCTTGTTCCTATCACATTCATTAATATGAACATATTATAAACAACAAACACTTTCAAATAAGAAAGGTTTACCTTTTTATAGCTCCAAGCTTCTTTAGAAATTCTGAATTCAAGAGGAATAGAGGACCCCCTGTTAATCAAATAGGTAGTAGTATTAATAGCTTCCGCCCGTAAGGTTTTAGGCAGCCCTGCATGCAATCTCATGCTTCTAGCATGCTCGTTCAATGTTTGATGCATTCGTTCAACTACTCCATTCTCTTGAGGCATTCGGGGAACAATCTTTACCATACTGATTCCATTCAAGCACAATACTCTTAGAAATCTAAATTGATATATTCACCTCCGTTGTCGGATCTCAAGCACTTAACTTTCTGATTTGTTTCATTTTCAACCAAAGCCTTCCATTTCTTGAAAATAACAAATACTTCAGACTTGTGCTTCATAAAATATACCCATACCTTTCTTGTTGAATCATCTATAAATGTCACGTAGTATTGTGATCCGCCAATAGAAGAAACAAGTGCAGGTCCCCACACATCAGTGTGTACCAACTCTAGCCTTTCTTTCTTGAGCTCATTTCCAATCTTTAAGAAACTCACCCGTTTCTATTGTCCAGGAATGCAGTTTTCACATAACTGTTGTTCAACAAACTACAGTTCAAGAATCTGTCCATTTTTCAAAAGAATTTTCATCCCTTTTTCACTCATATGGCCCAACCTACAATGCCACATCTCACTGTTCTTCGAGTCATCAACTATAGCAGCAACTGTTTCTCTACAAGTTGAAGTAGTGTATAACGTTCCAGTTTTGTGACCTCAAGCAACTACAATTGCTCCTTTAGTCACCTTCCACGCACCATTTCCACAACTGAAATTATGACATTCTTCATCAAGTTGTGTAACAGAGATCAGATTTCGCATTAAACCTGGAATGTGTCTCACCTTATTAATCTTCCAAATAGAACCATTTGCCATCTTCAATTTGATGTCCCCCATGCCAACAATATCCAGTGACTCACCATCTGAGAGATAAACTTTCCCACAGTTTTCAGCCACATAATTCTCCATTATTTCTTTGTGGGCCGTGGTGTGGAAAGACGCTCCCGAGTCCAAAACCCATGAATCTATCGGGCTATCAACAGAAAGAAGTAACGCATCAGTGACAGTTTCTATAACAACGTTGGCTGCATCATTTTTATCATCACTATTTCTCTTCGGTGCTTTGTAATTCCTCTTAAAATGACCTTGTTTACCACAATTCCAGCACTCAAATGTCCGCCCAGAGTTAGACTGACTCTTCTTGCTCCTCGACATAGATCTACTCTTACCTCGTTTGAAATTTCTATCATTACATCTGCCCCTGTTTTCCACATTCAGAGCAGAACCTTTGAACGTTTCACCAGAATCAATTTTACGAACCTCTTCAGCAAGAATACGATCTCTAACTTCAACAAATTTCAGTTTAGCATTTCCAACTGAATTACTAATTGCTCTTCCCTCATATGTTCCCAACTATTTGGAAGAGATGCTAACAAAATCAGGGCACTAACTTCATCCTCAAAATCAATCTCAACAGATAGCAATTGATTCACAATTGTATTGAATTCATTCAAATGAGTAGTGACAGAAGTACCATCAACCATTCTTAAGTAAAAGAGTCTTTTCATTAAGTGTACATTATTGTTAGTAGATGGTTTCTCATACATATCAGAAAGAGCTTTCATCAAACACATGGTGGTCTTCTCCTTTGCTACACTGTGAGCAACCGTCTTGGCTAGCGTCAATCGGACAACTCCCAAAACTTGTCTATCAAGGAGTTTCCATTCAGCTTCATCCATCTTCTCTAGTTTCTCACTCAAAGGAACATGAAGCTTCTTTCCATAAAGATAATCTTCAATCTGCATTCTTCAGAAGGCATAATCTGTCCCATCAAATCTTCCAATCCCATGGTTTTCACTTGCCATTGTTTCCAATGCTCAGATCTAGCACAGCTGCTCTGATACCAGTTGTTAGGATTTGTATCTCCCAAATCTGACCTGCTTGAAAACAATCTGTAAAAAACACAAGAAAGAAGAACACAAGAACACACAGATTTATAGTGGTTCACTCAAATTGAGCTACATCCACTTCAGTCACCACCAGATTTCTCTATGAAGAAGAAGAAGAAATACAGAGTTTTGCCTCACACTTTATCTTTCTATAATTATGTCAACCCTTGATAATCACATATTTATAAGGTAAACATTCAGGTAATAAACCTAAATAACTTTGGTCAGGCCCAAAACCAAAACCAAAAAGAAAACCTAATAAACTCTAATTAACAATGTAGAGTTTATTATAAGTGTAGGCTGCATACTCAACAACTCTCTCTGTTTGTTTTAGGTTTAAGTGTCACACTCTCTTCTCGTTTACAATATATTTATAGGCTTTTAGAATTTATAATTAGGGTAAAGATAATGTGATATATTTGACATCTCCAACATGATATATAATCTTGTGGCGATGACATTTTCATAATAATACGATGTGATTGATATATTCACCACTATGTAATTTCATGGCTTTTTGAATCCAACCAATAATCGTATATATCTTCCTTACTTTTTTTTTGGCCTAACTTTGAGGTACACTAAATTGGGTTCAAAACTTTATGTACAATTTCATAATAATAATAATAATAATAATAATAATAATAAAAATAATAATATTAATAATAATAATTGGAGATATATTAATGTATTATTAATTCAACCGACTCTATGGCCGTAGGCGGAGTGCATTTAGAATAACACTATTGAGAATAAAATTTATTTTCCAAACATTAATGTATTATTATTGAAATTATTGGTTGAGATAAGTAAATGATTTAACATGGCATACTTATTTTTAATTTATAAAGAGAAAAGAAAGAAAAAATTAATTTTTTTTTTTTTTGAGAAAAAGGGATAAAAAACATTTTTTTATTAAAGAAGTTATTTTTTCATTGATTAGATTGTTAAAACTGAATATTATTTTTAGTAAGAAAAGACATGTTTATTAAAAAAAATATAATTAAGTGGATTATATGAATAAATAAATCATAAACGATATTATTGAATAATACTTTTCGAGAAGGAGAAGGAGAAGGAATAATGATTGATCTAAAGCTTAAAAAAGAAATCCAGACATATTTTGATTTTCTTAAGAATTTTTGAACTCTTCAACACTAGATTTTATGTTACTTATGTTCTTGTTCGTTGATGATCAATTTTTTTTTGTTTATATTCTCATTATTGTTTTTAAATTGTTAAGTTTTATGTGTTTCGAGTGTCCCATATTTTTATAAGAATTTGAATAAAAATAATAATCTCTTATAAACCATATTAATTAGGTATAGAAATTAAGACAGAACGTATATTCCTTATAATAGTATTGAGTGAGCTGTCTTCTAATTAATTTATGAAGGTGGCTGTCAATAATTGAAAATAAACAGACCATTTAATTTCATTTATTCGCTATCAATCGGTCAAAACAGGCGCACGTAGCATTAATTTTCTTCTACAATTCGATCATCTCCAATGGTCCACTCGGCCCTAGTAGTAGGTGCTTTCTTAATATCACTACTTTACTATTTATTATTTTTGTTCTATATATTAATTAGTACATAAAAATGACTTTCCCATATTATTGAGTTTAAAAATGACTTGCCCATATTATTGGTCCCCCAATTGACTGTAAAAAGAGTGGAAAAGAAAAGAATTAAACATTCATGAAATAAAGTCATCCACAAATCTAACACCAAAATCATTGAAATCATATCACAAAATTACCCTAAATGAGCTATCAAACATTTATTTTTTATTAAAATTGGTCCAGAAAACTATCAAACATTCTTACTAACTTTAAAATAACTTAGTGAGAAAAGTGGGCATGATTGATTTCAAATGGACCGGGCGGACTTAGCATTAGCCATCCTGAAGAGGCTGGTAGAATCATCATTCAAATTCAATATTATTTTGTAATAAATTATATAATATCATAATTTGAAATTACTCACTTAGAGCATGTTTGATCTTTCCTTTTAGATTTTGAAAAAGCTTTTTATATCACATAGCATTGTTAATCATAAAAGTATTTAATTTATTAATTAAAAATAAAAAAAATATCCTTACTTTCATTTGATTAAAATAAAATTTTAAATATAAAAAGATGTTTGGGTAATTTTTCTAATAAATTTCCAAAATTAACCTATTACTTTATAAAAATAACTCTTTTTATCAGACGGCTAGTAACGGCGCTCGAACAGTTATAATAACTAGTAGAAAAAGGTCTTCTGTAATGACTGCTAGTAACGACGCTCGAACGCCCTTACTAATATTTTTTATCAGTAACGGTTATAATAAACCGTTACTATTTTGAGGACATCAGTAACGGCTATATAAACAGTTACAGATAATGCTTCAGTTAAAGTTTTTAGTAAGAGATACCAGTAACGGTTTTCTTCAACGTCGTTACTAATAGAGTATCTGTAACGGTTATTTAGAAAGCCGTTACAGATAGTGAACCGTCTTTTCATCTTCTCTACTAGTATCTGTAACGGTTATAGAGAAAACCGTTACAGATAAGACTTTAGTTAAACTTTTTAGTGAGAAATATCAGTAATAGTTTTCTTCCAACGCTGTTACTAATAGAGTATTTATAACGGTTATTTAGAAAGTCGTTACAGATAGTGAACCGTCTTTTCATCTTCTCTACTAGTATCTGTAACGTTTATAGAGAAAACCGTTACAGATAAGACTTTAGTTAAACTTTTTAGTGAGAAATATCAGTAATAGTTTTCTTCCAACGCTGTTACTAATAGAGTATCTGTAACGGTTATTTAGAAAGTCGTTACAGATAGTGAACCGTCTTTTCATCTTCTCTACTAGTATCTGTAACGGTTATAGAGAAAACCGTTACAGATAAGCCTTCAGTTAAAGTTGAAATGGATCAACTGATTATGCTTCCTTCGAGGTTTTTGAGGTTATAGCTTGTGAAATTGAAAGTTTAGCTTGATTTAGTTTCAATGAGGTTAAAATTGTTGTTGTTGCTGCTTCTTTATTTGTTAGTTAGTGGGTAGAAGTTACGATTAACTTGGAAATTGGACACATAAACATCATCAGCAGTTCAGGAAGCTAATATGATACTTGGATATGTTTATAAATTATCTTCATAGATGGCTGCATTTGGCATTCAATCATAGATTTGTTTATAATATACAACTATTTTATTAGAAAAGAGGATTGTGTGGATTATTTACAGTTTGGCTGAATAGTTAATTTTAAATAGGACTGTGTGGATTATTTCTCAATACTCTTTTTCATTCTATTTTGCAGAAAATTCAATTTCACCGTTTGAATTTTTCCTTGTATTTCATATCGCTGATTGAAGTTTTCCCTTTCAAATTCAGGTTAGTTCTTATTTACAATCAATGTTTGATTGTTAGATTAGTATATTATTGGATTATAGCATTGTTAGATTAGTAGATTATTGATGTTAGGTTAGTGCATAATTTGTATGTTAGGTTAGATAATATTGAATGCTAAGTTAGATTATTTAATGTTAGATTATTGGATTGGTAGATTAAGTTAGATTATTTGTAAGTTAGATTATTGATGGATTGTTGGTTTATTAGATTATTGCATGTTTGGATTATTATATTAATAAATGATTTGTATGTTTGATTATTGATGTTAGGTTATTGGATTATTAATTTGTATGTTAGGTTACATGGATATTCCAGACAAAACATGGATTACTATACTTCGTACCGATTCTAAATATATTGAGGGGGTTGACAAATTCATAGAATTTGCTGAAAGGTCTACGAGTAGATCATCGATTGCATGTTCTTGTGTAAGGTGTGCAAATCGAGTATATGAGAATAAGACTGTGGTTAGATCCTATCTGATTGTATACGGAATAAGACAAAATTATGGTTTTTGGTATTTTCATGGTGAAAAGAGAATTGAACGTCAGAATGTAAATGATGTTACTGAGAATGTGTAGGAAGATGAATCAAATGATGAACTTGAAGACGAACCGATCAATGTACCACCAAATAACGAGACTAATATCATGGAAGATGAACCTGTTGAAGTTTGTGAGGATCATCTAATGAAAGATATTATTGCTGATTTGTACCCTAATGTCAACAATGATAATGAAAATCCGAGTGAAAATGAGCATCTCGCTGATGATGCTAAGACGTTTTACAAATTGTTGTACGATTCGAAACTACCTTTGTATGAAGGTTCTCGCATTTCCAAAGCCTCATCTCTTCTTATACTTCTTCACATAAAGAATGTAGGCCAGTGGACAAACACGTCATTTGATTTATTGTTGAGTTTATTGAAGGAGTAAATACTGCCAATTCATAATCAACTACCGAATTCGTATTATGAGTGCAAGAAATTCATTAAAGACATGGGTCTATCGTACGAAACAATTGACGCGTGTAAGAATGATTTCGTAAAGAGGATAAGGATTTGCAGCAATGTAAAGTTTGTGGGCTTTCTAGGTGGAATGTCAATAAATCTAGTGGTGCAATTCGAACGAAGGTGAATGGAAAGTATATACCCAATAAGGTGCTACGCTATTTTCTATTAAAACTGAGGTTGCAAAGATTATACATGTGTTCCAAAACTGCTCCCCACATGACTTGGCATAAAGATAACAATCCCGAAGATGATGTGGTGAGGCATCCTGCTAATTCAATGACATGTAAGATCTTTGATAACTTGTACCCAATTTTCTCAAACGAACCTCGAAATGTGCGACTTGGTTTGGCAAGTGATGGTTTTCAACCTTTTGCTAGCGGAAAAACATCATACAACATTTGGCCAGTTATTCTCATTCCTTACAATGTCTCTCCTACCACATGTATGGACAAAAGAAATTTTCTTCTTTCAATGCTCATTCCATGACCAAAAAGTCCCGGAAATTGTATTGACGTATTTCTTGAGCCACTTATTGAAGAGATGATGGAATTGTGGAATGCCAATGTGAAAACATACGATGCAAGCAGAAAACAATATTTTAATTTACGGGCAACTCTTATGTGGACTATTAATGATTTCCCAGCATATGCAAATTTGTCTGGATGGAGTACAAAGGGGAAATTGGCATTTCCGTCTTATAATCAGAACACTACGTCTTTGAGGTTAACAAATTGCCAGAAGGAGTGTTACATGAATCGTCAACGATTTCTCCCGTCTAATCATCGATGGCGCAAAGAGACTGATACGTTTGACGGACGTACTGAGCATTGAGGTCCTCATGTACTACTATCGGGTTCCGAAATTCAATTGTAGGCACGAGATCTAAAGGAAATTTGTTTGACAAAGTACCTACCCAAGAAAATGAAAGTTATTCATGAATCCCGAGGTGATAAATGGAACAAATTCAGTATATTCTTTCAATTTCCTTACTAGAAATCTTTGATGTTAAGACATAATTAGGATGTAATGCATATTGAGAAGAATATATGTGTTAGTTTGTTGGGAACTTTAATGAATTTCAAAGAAAAGACCAAGGATGAAATTAAAGCAAGGAAAGATTTGGTCATAATGAACATAAAACATTCCTTACATCCGGTTGAAGTTGATGGTGTTCTTCGGTGTCCGCCGACCCCCTATTCATTGTTCTTAGAACACAAGAAACGTTTATACCAGTTTTTGAAAGATATTAAAATGCCCGACGGTTTTTGTTCAAATATTGGGGCGTGTGTAAACATGGAGGAGAAAAAAATTCAGGATTAAAGAGTGACGATTGTCACATTTTATTACAATATCTCCTTCCACTAGCTACACGTGGCCTACTTCCCGATGATGTGTACGATGTTGTGGTGAATTTATCAAGGTTCTTTCGGTTGCTTTGCCAAAAAAGTTTACAACGCAGGCAATTGGAAACACTATATGACGGCATTGTCTTGACACTTTGCAAATTGGAGAAGATCTTTCCACCTTCTTTTTTTGATATACTGGTGCACTTGCCAGTTCATTTAGCTTTTGAAGCTTGTCTTGGAGGGTCGGTTCAGTATCGATGGATGTATCCAATTGAACAATATATGAGCACACTGAATAAATACTTTAGGAATATGAACTTTCCAGAAGGTTTAATCATCGAGAGCTACCTTTTGAATGAGAGTATGAGCATGTGTGCCCGATATTTGGACGATCACGAGTCAGAAGATGAATCGATACATACAAGTACAACATTCTCCATATTCATCGCTTTGGAAGACTTATCTAATAGCACAGCCTACACATATCAATCGGGTGATCGTGAGCGTGCTCATTGGTACATCTTAAAAAATTGTCACGAAGCTGAAGAATATTATAAGTAAGTCCATTAATTTCATTATTAGGTTTGATTTAAGTAATAATTTAATCTATCATTTGCGCAGCAATTTCGTTCAATCATGCCCTCCTAATATTTCCAATGAAGCTTGGGATAAACAATATGTTAGATATTTCCAAGAAAGAGTAAGTAATCGTCTCAACAATTTCTTTTTAGTATATGACAATTAGTTTAACAACAATTTCTAATTAATAGGTGGATCAATTAACCGATCAATCCGATAGGACAACGAATCTTAAGATTTTAGGACGTGTGCCTACATTGTATGCAAAGAAATATAACTCGTGCAAAATAAATGGGTACAAGTTTAACACTGAAAAATATGACGAGAGCTTGACCACCCAAAATAGCGGGGTTTTGGTTGTTGGTAATAATGGGGCCGAGACTATTAACTACTATGGAGTGATCAATGAAATCATAGAAGTGATATTCTTTTGTGAAAAACGAGTGATTCTCTTCAAATGCAAATGGTTTGATGTTCATCACAAAGATCGGGGCATTAAAGTTGATAAGTATGGTTATGTTGGTATAAATATCAACAAGATTCTACAAACTCAATTAAATGAACCATTCATAATGGCAAGCCAAGAACAACAAGTCTTTTACTCTACAGATATGGCATCAACGCTTGAATGGAAAACTATGACACCAATAAATCCCCGTTACTCTAATTAAGGTTGAATTGTTTTCTATGAAGGGTTACTTGTAAATTTTTCTTATAAACATTACATTCAATATTTGCAGCTATCATGGCACCTAAGAGAATACAAGGTAAGGGTTTAAGAAGCGCGCTAAACGACCTTCGATGATGTCATGAACATTGATAGTGTGCCGAACACTAACCTCGATGATGATGATGATGATGATAAGACACAACCCCCCCTCCCCCGTTTAAGGAGCAAGATGGAGGTACCGGTTTTTGATTAAGTATTTTGTTATGATCCTATATAATTTTGTGTTTAATTTTAGGATCTATTTCGAGGAGGAGACAGGGTAAGAACAAAAATACAACAGTTGGTAGATTGCAAGCGGGGCAAAAGATGAATTTTCATTTTAACCCGGTAGATGGTAAGCCATGTGCGATAATAGGACAGCGTGGTCGAGGCATATTGGGAGTGTCATTCGAGACTCCAATGCACTACCTCACAGGACTCTGCGTTGGTCGGACCTAAGCTCTACACAGCTAGATCACATATGAATGGCTATCACGGTAACTTATTATATAATTAATTTGTTTGGATTAATCACAATCTATAATCGTATTTTAATGTTGACTTTTTAGGATCCTTTTGTGGCTGTGGGAGAGGACATCAACAACTATCTCAAACAAGGTTTATTTCAAGCTAACAAATTATGGGATAGATGGAGATGTCAATGGAACACCTTGTATGTTAAAGCTCGTGAAGGTAACGAGACAACGATTAGGGCAAACCCCTCTCCAGAGATCGAACTAAGTGATTGGCATTATCTTCTTGATCGTCACTTTCTCACTCCGGAGTTCAAGGTAAGTTAATTTTTATAAAGAGCTCTTACTGTACGCGTTTAAAAACGTTTTCCCAAAAAAACAATTTTCTTGACTTTTAAGAAATAAATATAACATATAAAAATCTCTTAAAAAAAATTGAAATAAAATCAAATGGGGAATTGTTTAAAAAACAGTTTGTGACTAAAGAGTCGCCACCTATATTTTTATAAAACTAGGAAAAATAAATTATTTGGCATGTAAACAATAACGCTTTTGAAAAAGAAATTTTTTAAAGGTTCGGTGCTTGGTTACACGTGAAAAATGGCTTTTGGCGCTATGTCTCACATGCCTGTTAAAAAAACAGTCTTTACTTTAACAATTTTGGCCTTTAAAAAAATATTATTATACTTTACATATTAGACATTTTGGATCCTACCATACTAAGTCTTAATGCTAAGTATGTATCTTATTAATAAAATAAAATATTATATAAACATATAAACAATGAATTTTTAAGAAATATCATTCAAACATGTTTAAACATATTAATCATTTCAATTCATTCAAAACAATAATTACAAATGAAGCATAAAGGATAATAGAGTTTATAAAATAATATTTAAACCATAAGCCTAGACATTTTTAATAGGCATGTATTAAAATATTAAATTATAATCAAGTGTATACAAAAATAAAATAAAATATATATATAAATATATATAAAATTATTTTTAGGATTTTTAGAGCCCTAAAAAAAATATAAAAAAAAATAATAATTAGAAATGATAACAAATCCTACTAAACTTGTAATAAAATTTTAATTTGCATAAAAAAAATATTACTTTCTTGTTAAGTTTGATTTTTCATCTTCAAATTATTAATTATTTAACTAATAATAAATATTATTTAGTGAAATAAAAATAAACATAGAAATGGACCTTAGGCATAAGAATTGGACTGTAACCCATTGATGTGTTTTCTTTTTCTTTCTTTTTTTTGTTAAATTTGGCTTGTGAGTTTTGAATCTCGGGTTTGACCCATGGGTTTGACCTACGGGTTTGGAAAGAGTTTCAGATCTTGGGTTTGACCCACGGGTTTGGAATACCATATCTTCGAAAACATGGATCTTTCATGCTCTTTTTCAAAAAGAGATTAAACATAAAACCTTGTAATTACTATAAAGAAACAATCATCAGTCAAATTAGTGTGGATCAATTAGGGTTCGAAAACCCTAATCAAACCCTCAAATCATCATCATATTTCCTTTTGAGTCACCCTTCTTGAGCCTCAGCTCAGAATGGGCGACTCCAAAACTAGTATCAAAATATAAAACATAAACCACAAACATGTTATACTCTAAAGCCAAAAGTCAGATTTACAAATAAACTCAACAGAAAAGCAAAGTTTTGAACATAGATTTAGAATAAATAATTAGAAATCAGTATATCAGATTTAAGGAAATCTTACAGAAGATTAAGATCGATCTTGAACAGAAGATTAAGATCTCGAACAGCTAACTCAAATGTTCTAACTAAATCTCTCACTTTCTGTCACTCCAAGAAGAAGAAAATAAAAATAAAAACCTGAAAGAATCTGGTGTTCTTCAATCGTCCTCCCCCCTTCTCCTCCTCCCTCTGTTCGTCTGCTCGATCTCCTTTTATAGGCGTCTGGTATGGGAGACTAGATCAAACTTCTCGACTGGGAGACTAGATCAGAGGACGAGGTCTTCTCGGAAGACCAGATCTACCGCATACCTGGCTTGAGGAAGTCGCCAAGATCTATGTGGCTTGAGAGGGAAGTCAGCAGCGGGAATCAGTCAAAATCCCTTTATCTTCGGGAGACCCTCGCTCACTCTCTCTGTGGAAGGAAGAAATCGTAGTGAGGCGGCGGCTGTGAAGGTTTACAAAAATAATCTCTCTTCAACTAGGTCTCCTTTTTTTATTAGACTTAATCTGATGGGCCTGCTTCTTTCTCCTTACAACAAAAATGAAAATAAAATATATTATTTGTTTGGATTTCATTGTTGATGGGTCTCTCATATTTTTTAGATTTGGTCTTTTTATTTATTTCCTTTATAAATCAATGGCTGCAACACAAAATAATAAAATTAATATCAATCATATATATTTATTACATTTTATTTATACATTTTAAAATATCTCTAAATAAAATAAAATAAAAATAACATTAATAAGTATATTGATTATTACTCAACTTACCATTTATTATTTTGTATTTTATTTTATACTTTAACATCCAATATATTTATAAATAATAATAGATTAATTTTTTCAAACTTTAATTATTAATATATTTTGATCAATTAATTTTTATCTTTCCCAAAATATCTAATAAATAATGATAATAATTCCTTTAATCTATTATTCACCTTAATTATCTGTTTGTAACACTCGAATTTTTTTAAATAATCCTTTAATTAATTATTTTAGGATACAAATAATACGGCATTGTTGCTTAAAATAATTTCTAATTCCAATACTATTAGCCCTTTAGAATAATATTTTTATAAACTCAAAAATAATAAAATTTGGGGGAACAAAAATGAGTGTCTACACTTACATTAATCATTTATTAAACACAAATCTTTTTTCTTATTTGCAGAAAACAAGTAATGTGAATGCGCAAAATAGTTCACGTGTTGTGTACAAGAATCATGCGGGCATCATCTCATTTTCGCAAATAGAGAGGCAAATGGTTCGTTTTATCATTGAATACAAAGTTTATAATGTTATTACATTTTATCAATTATTAAATTTGTACATGAGAAGACTACCGATACCTCGCCTAATTTTGCTGAATTATTTCTCCACACTCATACGAAGAAACCAACTCTACAAGATCCAAATCCAGAAGTCCCCCCTATTATTCAAGAAAAAGTGGTAAGTCGTGTTTATTAGTTTCATTTATTTTATAAATGTAATCAAATGTAATTTGTGTTTGTAGAATGCCTTGCGAATTGCTATAGAAGAAGACCCGACTAGGAATGACTTGTAGTTGTCTGAGTATGCGTTCGGGTCTCAAGGACATGGGCGAGTTGTGGGTATGGGCTCAGGTGTCACACCTACATGTTTTGGAGCAGATACTCGTGGGGGTTCTAGTACACCGCGCAGTGACACACAACATTTCCGTGAAGAAAACCGAGATTTACTTGAGGAGATACAGAGAATGTGAGAGGAGCGTGAAGCGGAGAAACTTCAGTCACGAAGAGAGCGCGAAGAAGCATTACTCGAGCGTCAAATGGAGCGTGAAGAAGCACAAAGGCAGTGTCAAATGGAACGTGAAGAAACACAAAAGGAGAGACAACAATCATTTGAAGAGCATGATAGAATGCGGGATGAGATGCTTGAGATGAGGGAGACGATGAACTTCTTATTATCCATGATTCCCGGTGCTCGCCCTCCACGTCCACCTGCCCCTCCGACTAGTGATGATGCCCCTCCCACTTGAATTCTGGTTAGTTGAAGGTTTATATAGTTTTTGAAATGTATGTTATTTGAAGTACGTTAATTAATGGTTTTTGTGGATTTATGATATGATTGTAGTTTGTGGATGATTGTTGTTTTGAATTAATGATTGTGGTTTTTGGTTTTTGGTTTTTGGTTTTTGGTTATTGATGATTGTGGTTTTTGGTTATTGATGTTTGTTATATAGGTACAAATATTGGAATAAAAAAATGATTATTGTTTAGTAATGGTTTTACGAATTAAAAAACCGTTACTATAAGTTTGTCTGTAACGGTTTAACAAATAAGAAACCGTCACAGAAACTTCACAGGCATCAGTAACGACTTTCGGAGGCCGTTACAGATGTTGAATGCATTTCAGTAAGGGTTTTAACGCGGCTAGAATCGTTACTGTTGTCCGATTATTTTCAGTAACGACATTCAAGAACCGTTACTGATGTAGAATGCCTTTTAGTAACGGTTTTAAGTTGACTAGAACTGTTACTGATGTAGAATGACTATCAGTAACGGTTTTAAGTCGGGTAAAACCGTTACTAATGTAGAATGACTATCAGTAACGGCTTTCGAAAGTCGTTACTGATGCCTGAGAAGTTTTAGTAACGTACGTTTTTGTAATGAATGGTAACGGTTTTATTTGCCGCTACAAATATGTTTCAGTAACGGCCTTTTATGTTTTCAGTAACGGTTTTCGCCCTTACTGATATCTCTTTTTCTACTAATATTTTGAGTAGTGTAATTGATAAAAATTAAGAAAATAATGTTGGTTATGGTTGATTTTAAAAAAAAAAACTATAACTCACCTAGAGCTCATTTGATCGATATTTGGTATTTTAGATTTTTATTAGTTGTTTTAAATATTTCATTTTATCACATTGTTATTATTTTAATTATTAATTACTTAATTATTTAAAATATTTTATTTATTTAAATTTTAATTTTAAATATAAAAAATATTTTAATCATTTATTTTATACAAATCTCAAATATCTTTTTTTCTTTTTTTTTTTGTTAAACAATATATCTTTTCAAAAATCTTGAAAAATTAAGAATTGTTTAAAATAATTATTAAAATGTTTATAAATGCTTAAGCTTTGAACACATTAAACTGATTATTTAAAAACTTTATTCTATTTTTTAAAAATAGATTCTGTGAAGAAAAAAAATCATTATTTAAGTTTTTAATTTATCGATTTATTATAATGTGTTTTTATATTAAATTTTAATTTTATAAAATAAATAATAATTTTTTAATTTTGAATTAAGTATTAAATGATAAAAAAGAAATCAAATATAATATAAGTGTACGTAAAACTTACTAAACGGAACTAATCAAAACTGAATGATCTACTGTTTATGAAACTACTAAACCGAATTCAACCGTTTAGTTAATTGGTTTAAGGACAATCGACGAATCATTATTAAAATTTTAGAAATATATTACATAATTTGGTTACGATAAAGTAATTAAGAAAGTTGCTAAATGGTAGAATAGTCAAATTGGAGCTTGGACGGTATTTTCAGATATTTTCTTTCAAAACCTCAAAATTTAAGACTTTTCATTATTAAAGTTATACCAAACAAGATTTTGTCGGTTAATTTATTAATTGTATAATATTTATAAATAAATAAATTATTAATATCACTAATTTAACTACCAAATTTCAACAGAGAAAGGGTTTTGACTACCAATAATTTGACAGAAACTACAATGGAAAGTATGTTTGTTCAAGAAAATAAAGACAAGGTCGAAGTGATGGTCTAGTATGCGAGCAAGAGAATGACAAGGTATGAGCTCAATTACTCATCAAGTCGAGAATGTATGTTGGAAACTTGCATGGGTAACCAAGAGACTGATGCATTACATGCAAGCGCACCGAATTAAATTGTGTCAAAGTTCTGATTCATCTTCTATTCCATCAAACATTGCTATCCCCAAGATTAGACAAATGGATGATGATAATCTTTGAGTACGACATTAAATATATAGTACAAAAGTCCATAAAGGGAAGTGTGGTAGCCGACTTTCTAAAAAATTAACCAATTAATATCGAAGACGAAAATGAGCTATCATTTCTGAACGATGAAATTATGACAACCGGGAATGACTCATGACAACTCATGTTCGATGGGCATTAGGAAAACAATGGTATGAGATCAAAATCCTCCTCAAAGATCCAACCGGAATGTACAATCCAACATCGGTGAAGATCGAATATCCGGTCACCAATAACGAAGTCAAGTACGAGGCATGTCTCTTAGGATGAAACTCGCTCACAAGAAAGGGGCCAAGAAATGGGAAGTGATCGATAATTCAAACTTAATCATATGCAAAGCAAACTGTTAATGATAAGTGTAATGAGAGAACTAGAATATGTACCATGAGAGCTTGATGAAGTCGATCAATAAATTCGAACATGTCACTTTCACTCACGCCTTGAGATGTCAAAATTGTTTTGCAAATGATTTGGCAACACTTGTATCCATGACCTAGATTTCCGAAAGAGTCAAGATCAAGTCGCTTAAGATCCATCAAGAATTGAAAAGGGCTTTTGAAAAGAAATAGCCCAAAACGGAGTGACCTCCGAAGCATGGTATGCACCACTCCAAAAATACATCAAGTATGGAGAATATTCGCCTCATTTCTAGAAAAAGGAGAGACGACCCTTGCGCAAATACTCCACAAACTACATGTTTATGGCGGGTAAACTTTATAGGAGATCATTAGACGGTTAGAACATTCTTTGTGTTTATCAAGATCAGTTTAAGAATTTTATGAATGAGGTGGACAGAGACACACATGTGGACCACACATGAATGATTTATCCCTAGCCAAGAAGACACCCTATTTTAGAAATTATTGATAGAACCTATAACTCAATTTTGTGTCTTATGTCAAAAGTTGCCATCAATGCCATATATAGGCAAACTTGAAACATACCCCATCGTTAGGGGTGTTCAATATTTGGTCTGAACCGAATATACGACCGAATTCAAATTCATCAAATTCGAATAAACCGAATTCGAATTATATTTTCGGTTTTCGAAACGAATTTTAAACCGATTCGAATTCAAATAAGGTTTTCGGTTTGGTTTTCGAGTTTATGTTTCAACTCAAAAACCAAACCGAAAACCGAATTCATTTTTATTATTTATTTTTATTATTATATATTATATAACATATTACATATTACATATTATATATTAAATTATCATGGATCTCCTACTAGATCCCTACATTAAATCCATAATCTCTCATTCATTTCCCCCTTTTTCTAGTTGTCGACACCTTTTAACCGTCATATATTGTTGTCGTCGACACTGTTTTACTTTCGTTGTTTATTTGTCGAATATATATTGGTGTTAGTCACTAAGCTAGGTTTGCGTGATTTATATATATATATATTAAATTTAAGTAGATAAAATATCTTTAACAACTTATTTATTTTGTTAACTCTTTTAAAAAAAATTATTTTATGGGTAAGTGATGTTCTATATTTGGTCTAAACCGAATATCCGACCGAATTCGAACTGAATTTGAATTCACCGAATTCGAATAAACCGAATTCGAATTTATTCAAATCGGTTTGGTTTTCGAATTTGCTTAAAAAAAATAAAAATTCGAAAAACCCGAACCGAAAACTCGAATAACACGAAAACCGAACCGATGAACACCCCTACCCGTCGTTGTTATTGTACAACATGACATCATCATGAGATTTCTCGACATGGAGTATATAAATCATTAGTATGATATTCCCACATGCCTTAAATGGACACGATTTAATCATTTTGGCCATAGACTACTTCACCAAATAAATTGAGACCGCCTTTTATAATATCCTAAAATTGTAATATGTAGCCAAATTCATCCAAAACAATATCATTTATTGGTACGTGGTGTCGTGCTCTATGAATTCAGATAATAGATAACATTATCAAGGAGAGGTGTTAAAGGTGCTCGACAAGCCAACTTCAGAATATTTTGTAGATTTATTCACTGCTTGAATTTCAAGAAATATAGATCGTGAATATTTGTTTATATCTTTTCCAGTCTCATATGCTACCATTGATTTAGCAAAGCATCCTTAGTGACAGTGAAAGATACACAATTCATATGAAAACATGATCATCATGATCGGTATGATCGACATGAACGGAAGAACGACACAATTGGCACGATATCAAGGTTACGGTTCGCTTGTTGTGGTTGCAGTTGCTAGTCGCTCAGGGTTGTTTGTATCAAGAACGTGCGCACGATCAACATGATTGACATAATCGAAACAATCGGCACAATCGATACAATCGGCACGAACGACACGATATCGACTATAACAGTTAGGTATGTCATTCATCTACAAATTTAAGTTAGAAGGTTAGGATTTCTAGTTTACCCTGTTGGCCAATAGTTAGGATTTCTGGTGTACTCTATTATGTAATTTCTCTACTTTGTTGTTGTGTTCGTTCTTCATTAAAATGGGAATAATGAAAGGAATAAGAATAAGGAAGTCAAAAAATTTGTGAAAAGATGTTTAAGGGAGGCAACTGAAAAGAAAATTAAAAATGAAATTGATAGGATTGCTGAAGAAATTATTCAGAAAAAATAAGAATGCAGCAAAGTTAAGGATCAAATTATTGATAAAAATTCTGAAAAAAATGTAGAAGGAAAATAGGGGGGAAATAAAGGAATATGGAAGATTGGGTATAATGAAAAAGCAAATCTCTTTGAGCGTAAAAATCAAATCACAAAGCTACTGATGCATGCAAAGAAAGGAAAGATTGTGCTCAACAAAGAAAAAATACATCAAACAATCGTCCAATTGAATATACATTATCTTCAAGATTGAAACCTACTGAAGAAGAAAGAATACGAAAAGTTATTAAATTGGTCAGTGGAAACAATGAGCGAGTTAATGAAGTTTCAAAATCAAATACCTATACTATCAGGAGCAATTCCAGCTATAAGGTAATGAAGCATGGAAAAAGAATGCAGAAAAGAAAGTAAAGAATCATGCATACAAAGGTTAAATCTACTTGGGTGAGTTTAATATAAAAGTCAAGCTTCCCAACTATCCTTTTGAATTTAAATTTTCCACTGAAGTGGATGAGAAATGCGTCAAAGAATGGGAAAATGTAGTTGCTAGGAAGTACATAAGAAAGAACCGTGTATCTTTCCCAAACTCCAATGAATCACTAATGAAACAATGGGAGCAAAAGGGACTATTAGAATGTTTCTGCAAACATTAATGATCTCTATTTTCTGCAAGTCAAAAGGGAATAAACTTGGATGATATTCTGAAAATTGACATATTTATATTTGATCAAATTGTATAAAGTTGGAGAGAAGGTCTGAAAAATTGAGTTTTTTAAGCAAGCCAAATGAAACATCTCAAATATGGTTCAATCTTAGGAACATCCCAGCACACATATATAATGCAGAAGCTCTAAGTCATTTTGCTAGTATATTGGAGAAACTATTATATATGGACTCAATTATAGAAGGAGGAGAGCATCTTACTTTTGCTAGAATAAGAATTGAAGTGCATCCTCAAATTACACCGCCAAAGAACATGGTTGTATTGATATTTGATTGCTACCATTTAGAAACTCTAAGGTCGTTTGTTTGTCATCTTATAATTAAAGTTAAAATTTTTCTAAATTTTATTTTTGAACCTCCAACTTTTTAGACTTCTTAATGAAATGGTGTTAAACCATTTTACAAAAAAAAAAAAGTTTCATTTATTTGAACCTACCCAGTATGAAAGTCCGTACATTATTTTTTATTTTTATAATCTCTTTATTAATTTCAATTATAACAATTTTTTAATATAATAACTCATTGTTTAGTGATTAATTTTTCAACAAAATGTTTGTGGTTTATTAAGTACACTTACTAAATATAAATCTTAAGCTTATTTAGTTTAAATTTTCATCTTTCTATCTAACAAAATATCATTTAGTTAATGGTCCTTGGATGTATTTTCATAGTATGTGAGGGTGTCTCGTTTTACTTTACACCACTCAAATTTAAGTTGATGTTTTGTTTTATTTTGTTCAATATTCTATTTAGTTTAACCGAATTTCAGATTTTAATTTTCTTAATCCCTATAATACTATAGATGTGTGTGATTTCCTTCCTCTTTCAATTTTGACGTTATATATTGGATCTATTATTCTACTTTACACTCGTACCGATCGACTCCTCAGAGTTACACGATCAACATATTTTGATATGATTTTCTTATAAGTAGGCAAAATAAATTTTCACTAAAAGACTTCATTTAAGGTAATTTATTATTTTCTTAATGAAAGTACAATTAAAAAACAAAATTAAAGTTAAAGTGAACATTTACTTTTACTTGCACATGGCCTTTTTTATTTGTTGCAGCTCTCTAACAACATCGGTCATGCAAATCCTATTTTGGGGTAGTTCTTCAGAGCAAGCCAACCCAATCTTCACCATTGCTATTAAACAATGGTCCCTCTGACCATTAACAATGTCACTTTTTAAAATTGCCGGATCCATTACAATCTCAATTGCATTTCCTGTCAAGACTTGACTAGCAAATATACGAATGTTAAGACCATCCACAAACATTAAATCAGTAGGCCTCTTTCCCGTTAACATCTCTAGCAATAAAACTCCGTAACTATAAACATCTCCTTTCATCGACATTTCACTTCCAAGACCGTACTCTAATTAAGATGATGAAATATATTAGACCAACAAAAAAATAAAAAATAAAACAGAATTTATTATGCTATAGGCGAACATACCTGGTGCTGCATATCCGACTGTGCCCAACACTCCCATCGAACTACTGTGATGGGAAATACCTATTTCTGGATGAAAAAGTCTGGCCAGTCCAAAATCTCCAACATGTGTAACCATTTGTTGGTCAAGAAGGATGTTACTTGGCTTCAGATCACAATGAATAATTGTGGGTTCGCACTGATAATGAAGGTAATCAAGTGCATAAGCCACATCAATCGCAACTCTTAAACGCTGGAGTAGATTGAACTCAGGTCTACTAGTTTCTTCAGATGGGTGCAACCATTTCTCAAGATTCCCATTCATCATGAGTTCGTAAACTAAAGCTTTGAATTCGTTACCTTGAAAATCAATGCTTGAACAACATGTTACGATCTTGACCAGGTTCCGGTGTCTAATGTTCTTTAACGCTTTACATTCTGCAATGAAGCTTCTCGTGGCACCTGGGTTTACAAGGTCAAGTACTTTGATTGCAACATCTCCGATCTGATCAAGAACTCCTCTGTATACAAAGCCGAAACCGCCAGCCCCAATCAAATTGCTGGAAGAGAACCCATCTGTTGCATTGAGGAGCTCGCCGTAGGATATTTGCACGAAAGACTCCTTGGGAAGCAATTCCAAAGTGGTGGATTCCATTTTCCTTTTCCGAATGTAAAACAACAAGCTTGAAATTATGATTAGTATTCCTAGTATTGAAGCACCCACGATTGCATAGATGCGTTTGGATGAAAAGAAGAAGTTACGATTCAGTTTCTTGACCGGACATCTTGGAAGTTGTAGAGAAGGTATTCCGCCGCATAACTTATCGTTCCCATACACGGATACTGCACTTATGTTTGCAAAAACCCCGTGTAAAGGCAATTCTCCATTGAAATCATTGTTGGACAAGTTAAGGTTGATCAACGGAAGTTTCTCCAAGAAAGTTGGGATTTGTCCCGATAGATTATTGCTCGATAGGTCAAGGATTTGAAGTCCTCTCATGAACTCCATCGACATGGGAATAGATCCTTGGAGCATGTTTCCTTGCAGGAATAGGAATTCGAGGCTTGTACAACTGCTTACACTGCCAGGAATCTCACCGGACAAGTTATTATTAGAGATATCCAACGCCACCAAACTTTTGAGTTCTCCAATCTCTGAAGGAAGTCGACCGGACAGGTGATTGTGAGATAAGTCGAGAAAAATGGATAGAGATGAAACTTGGAAAAGTTCATTGGGAATGGTTCCACTCAGGTTGTTTTGTGTAAGATTCAATGATATTAAGCTTTGGCAGTTGTCAATACTGGAAGGTATCGTCCCCTCTAGGTTATTGTTACTGAAATCAAGATCATACACCAAAGAAAGATTCCCAATTGAATCCGGAATAGTACCAGAAAGCTGATTTTGTCCGAGGGAAATTCTCTGCAAATTTTGAAGTTTACCTATGGTACTAGGTATCGGCCCAGTGAATCTGTTATTAAACAAGCTTAAATAAGACAAGTTAATAAGGTTTCCGATGGTTTGAGGAATCCTGCCTTGCAGGTGGTTTGCAGAAAGGGAGAAGAAATGCATATTTGATGATAGATTCCCTACAAAATCGGGAAGCACTCCTCTTAACTCGTTGACAGCTGCGTTCAATTTTTCCAAACTGCTGCAATTAGTAAGCGACTCGAGGAAATGCATTTCGTCAAAATCCCCTAAATAGTTAAAATGTAAATGAAGAGTCACGAGATTCACTAGTTTGCTGAAATCAACTGCTAGTTTCCCACTGAATTCGTTATAGGCAAAAACTAGTTCCACGGCTTTGGTAAGATTCCCTATTGAATTTGGAAGTTGTCCGTTAAAGTTGTTAACTTGGAGTTGAAGCTTTTCCAAATGCGGGAACATGTTGCCAAAGTAGGGCGGAAGACTACCGTGAAGATCATTAAATGATAAAGATAAAAAATTCAAGTTGGAGAGGTTATACAATGATGAAGGGATCATACCAGAGATCTGATTACCACCCAATGAAAGAAATACGAGCTTCTTTAATTGCCCCAAGTTATTTGGAATAGTTCCACCAAAGAGATTAGCTCCAGCAGAGAATACTTCAAGAGATGTGATATTGCCCAGAGATTTTGGAATTCCTCCAGTTAAATTGTTATAATGTACGGAGATCACCTTGATCATCGACAAGGAGCTAAATTCTTGGGGGATGGTTCCCACCAGATTATTGTACCCAAACCTTAGACGCATGAGGTTAGAGCAGCGCGACAAGCTGGCAGGAATCCTGCCCTGGAAACTGTTCGTTTCGAGCACCAATGTTTCCAGCCTGTACAAGCCACCTATTTCACTTGGTATTTCCCCATGGAAAGTATTGTTGTCTAGCCACAATTGTCTAAGAAAGGTGAGATTTCCTACATGAGGAGACAAGGTGCCCGACAAACCCAAAGAGCTTAGATGAATGATAGTGACCCTCTTGTGCCTTTTACCGCAGAACACACCTTCCCAATTGCAGAAATGGGAAGACTCATTCCATGAACTCAAAGTTCCCCCACCAAAAGGGTCCAGGATCTTGGACTTCATAGCCAATAGTGCGGCATGATCAGTTTCGTTATTATTAAGAGCATCAGTAGTACTGACTATTATTATTATGATGAGTGTCAATTGTTGTAGCACCAACCAGAACCTCATATTTGAAATTTTATTAGTTAGAGTATGCATAACACATCAGAAGACCATGGTAATAAATACTAAAAGCATTTCAATTTTTAAAACTTAAGAACACACGAAACATGTATGATGGTGGGAGACTTGACTATTGACTTTGAGATCACATAAATTTAATCATGAGGGTTGACTTGGAATTGGAAATAATACATTATTTGGAAATTTGGAATAAGAAGAGAAACATAAGTTAGTTTAGACATACATGACTTGTTCTCTCGTGGACTATTCAAATGGATGATTTAAGGTGAAACTTTCTGACCATTAACAATGTTAAGAAAAGAGAGAGATCTCACGTCCAAACGGGACCTCTTCCAGCATGCGTAACATATGATTTCGCTTTTTGGCTGATGTTTGATTTTCCTGCTCAAAAGCTGGAAGAGGGTTTTTGACCAGATGGGTGGATAAAAAAAAGGGGAAGAAGGTGATAGGAAGAGAGCTCTCTATTAATAGAGATAGAGGCACCCCTTGTTAACTTTCGACGAAGCCGGGAAGCCGTTTTCAACAAACCATCGCCTTCTTTTGTATTATAATTTATAAAAGTCCACAAAGTAGTAAATGGTTGACTTCCTTTTTCTTTATTAGAATATAAAATAATATAATATCACAATATAATATAATATAATATAATATAATATAATATAATATAATATAATATAATATAATTATATTAGTTTTATTATAAACTTAATACAATGTCTATATAATACACTTCATTTATGTATTTCAAATACCATTCTAATTGAATATATATAATTTTAATACAATTTCTCCCTTGCTCTCTTTTATTTCTAACATAATATTTGAATTAAAATTTTGTTCTTGAGCTATACAAATTAATCTTTTATTGTCTTCATCAATGGTTTACCTTAGTCATTGATGGAGGACTCTAATTATTATTGTTATTATTATATCATTTAATATTTTTTTCTTTCAAATAGTTCTGTTGATGTTCTTAATATTTTTCAACAATCATATTTTATGAGTTTTGATTTTAGTTGTTGCTTCAGCCAAGCAATTTTATGCTCATGGGATTCGACCTCTTCGTTGATTTTATTTTATGTAACACACGTACATCACCGTCATTGGATGGATTTTGAGACTCACGAGTAACTTTGAAATTATTTAGTTATTGTTTCGCCTCCAACATTTAATGCCCATGGGATTCCATTTCTTCGCTGATTTATCAGTCAACACATTGACATCATGTAACTAGATGAAGCTCACGAGTTTCTAAGATTGAAAAATACATCATCAATATTTCAACATCTCGATCGTCTTCAACATCAAGTTGTTCAAACATTTCCATCTTGAATTTGAGGAGGGATGTTAGAATATATAAAATAAGATATTTGTAAGATATTATCACAATATGATAAATTGTAATAATATAAATATTATTTTATATTATTTCGGTAAGATATTAACACAATATGATAAATTGTGATAATATTAATATTATATTACTATATTAGTTTCTTATAAACTCAATGTAATATCTATATAATAGACATAACTTATTTAATTTAATATATACAATTTCTTCTCATATTCTGACCATTTTTTTATAAAGACATGAAAATCGTGGACTTCCTTCTCTGCCATGGGTAAGAAAGAAACCTGTAGTGAAAGAAATGTCAAATATTATATGGATCTGTGGCACTGAGAAGTGCTTGAAGAAGAAAAATACTAAGCCTAACAAATGTTTAAATGAAGTTGATCAACCTCACAAAAACAAACCAACAATTACTTAGGTTGATCTTCTCTATCTATTTTAGTGTTAGTTCGATGTTACTTAGTGCATGTATCCACTAAGAAAACGTCACATGTACAAAGAGAAAAAAATCAACTAATGAGGGAGGTGATACTTCACTTTTGTATATAACCCTCATTTCATGAGTGAGATAGAGATACTACCTATATTGATACATCAAATTAACCCTATTTTAGATAGGGTTCCGTAAATATGCACAATTTTTTTTTTTGTTGGTTGCTTTTATATTTTCTTTAGAGTAATCTATTTTATGATTGTTTTTTTATTGATTGATTTTTATGTAATGAGAATTAAGTAAGGTATACGAATTAATTTTTTTTTTAAGAAAACAATTACTTAAATATTACAAACTTTATTATAACTATTTGAATAATTATTTAATTATTCTCTTCATGTACACATCTAATTTTTTTAATTTTAATTTTTTTTTTGTGAACAACACATCTAAGCAAATAAATTTTGTATCAAGTAGTTACCTTATACTTAATTCAATTTCATTGTTAGTTTAATTATTAATCTTTATTTATAAAATATTAAAATTTGTACAATATAATTTTAATTTTATGCACATCATTGTCCCTATAATATATTTTATTCAATTATATATATTAAATTTAAATGTTACAATATCATATAAAATAATACTTAATATAAACTCATTCAAAAAGTTTATATAATGTATAAAAACAAAATTATGATTTAATATGATATAATTTTTATTTAAATTTAAATATTTTCAAACATTTTTCATATTAATAATAATACTAATGTAATTTTCAATATAATACACCAATTTTTAACCTTATATTTCAAAATGTTTTACAATGTTAATAAAAAAATTATTTTAATATTTTTAATATTCTTATATATGTATAGTTTTTATATAAAATATTATAATATTAATATATTATTATTAAATAAAAATAACCATTAATGAATAATGTATATGTGTAACTTTGTGAGATAATGAATTGTGATTTAAATTGAGAATGAGTGAGGTTAAAAATGGTGATGATAGGGTAGGATGTGCATGTCTTTGTGAATTTGAAAAGTTTGAATGCTTAGGATGTATATAGGTAATATATATTACAAATATAAAAACCAAAAATATATATTAAATATTATGTTTTTGTTGAATTAAATAAAAAAAAAGAGAAAATTAATTAAGAAAGAAATAATTAATTAACTTAAGAGAATATGCACAACATAATTTTAATGATGTGGTTTGAATAAAACTAATTTTGGATTATTTGTCGTTGTGAAGGTACAGATCTAAAGAAGATTGTTTATTTAGACGTCGTCTAACTCCTTTAGACGTCGTCTAAGGAGTGCGCGAGAAGATGTCGTCTAACTCCTTTAGACGTGGTCTAAGGAGTGCGCGAGCAGAAGTCGTCTAACTCCTTTAGAAGTGGCCTAAGGAGTGCGCGAGCAGACGTCGTCTAACTACTTTAGACGTGGTCTAAGGAGTACGCGAGCAGACATCGTCTAACTCCTTTAAATTGGTCTAAGGAGCGCGCGAGTAGACGTCGTCTAACTCCTTTAGACGTGGTCTAAGGAGCACGTGAGCAGACGTCGTCTAACTTCTTTAGACATGGTCTAATGAGCGCGCGAGTAGACGTCGTCTAACTTCTTTAGACGTGGTCTAAGGAGTGCGCGAGCAGACATCGTCTAACTCCTTTAGACTTGGTCTAAGGAATGCGCGAGTAGACGTCATCTAACTCCTTTAGACGTGGTCTAAGAAGTGCGCGAGCAGACGTCGTCTAACTCCTTTGGACGTGGTCTAAGAAGTGCGCGAGTAGACGTCATCTAACTCCTTTAGACGTGGTCTAAGGAGTGCGCGTATTTAGACGTCGTCTAATCTTCTTAGAAACGGTCTAAAGAAGAAGCGTAGTTAGACGTCATCCGACTTGATTCAGACGTCTAAAGGAGCGTCATATTTTCTACTCAACTCATCTGCAGTTCTCATTTTAAACAGTCTATCAAGTCATCTGATCTCAACAAATGAAAGACTGTCACGTACGCGTTTATCATTCAAATTTCCCTCGTTGTACCTTTCCAGTACAACACAATATTAGAGGATATTCGGCGCAGTATTAGTCTTGTACGGCCACGACACCAATGCTCACAGTTTGTTGTACTATCATACTATTGGCGGCCGTCCAACGGACACATGACACGTGTCCATGAAGAAGATTCGACCGTTGGTGCTCTTTAAGTATAAATAGATACACAAGGACAACAGACGAATCACCAGTTCATTAAGCTATCTATGATTGATATAACTGATTCTTGAGCTCTCTCTATCAAATCTCTCCGTTCTTGCATTTTTTCTTACTTGTTAAACACTCTGTACTATTCAAGATTATCTAAAGCGTTGTGTTTACATTCTCTGAGAGTATTTTGTAATTCCTTTACTGTTTTTTTGTGTAAAATCTCAATGTTGTAAGTTGAACAGAGATTGTTCTGTTTAACAGAGAGTTAGCTAGAAGTTTAGAAGCAAGAAGTTGTTAAATCCTGTGTTTTCTGACTGGGTTTGTGCAGTCATTGTACTAAATCAAAGTCTTCTAGTGAATATCTTTCCTGTTGAGGAAGAATGAGTGACGTAAGAGTTTTATCTCCGAACATCCATAAAACTCCTTATGTTCTTACTTTCTATTGCTTGTGTTCATCTGTCTGACGCTTCAAATCTAACAAACTATTCTGCACTTTAACTTGTTGAAGAGTTTGTGAAGATTTGTGAAGAATAGAAACATGTTTTAACATCTAACCGAGTTAAAATCGAATTGAAAGTCAAAAGTTGTTAACTATAGTCAGACCCCGTCTTTATTGTCGACATCGATCCTAACAGTTTTATATAATTAATAAATATTTATTATTTCAATTTATAATATTCTTATTATGTGTATTTTTTACATAAAATATTATAATATATATTTAATATTATTATTAAATCATTAATTTTATTATTTAATAAAAAATAATAGTTATAACTAACTAGTAGGACTATATTTAAGACTCAATTTGATCCGCAATCACCTATCATTTCTTTACCAAAATAATGTATAACAAATAAGTGAAAATAAAGTAAGAAATTCATGAAAATAAAGTCATCCCAAAATCTAAAAGAACACAAAATCAGTCTAAATAGCACAAAATATCTAACATTATTACTAACATTGCACAAAATATCTAACATTATTACTAACATTAATGTTTTTTTTTATCTTTTGCGGTTATATGTACTTAGGCCTTGTTTGTATTTGGGTTTACAAAATAACCCAACCAAATCAATTGTCACTTCACTCCCCTTCTCATCCTTCAAATCAATCAATTCATTAACCAAAATACTAAAATACCCTTTAAGTATTTTTACCAAAAAACATTATTATTTTTTCAAAATTATCACCAATCATTACCGATAATCAATTTTCTCTCTTTCCAAGTTATTTAAATAACCTGGACTGAGAAGCCCTTAATGGTTTTTAATTGATGATCTCATAATTAATAAATGACACTTAATAAAATGGGTCGAATGATACAGTAAAAAAATTGAGCTGATTTCAAATGAACCGGGCCGGACTTAAGATGCAGTAAAAAAGTTCGTTGAATTATCAATCAAATTCAATATACCATTCTTGCATTGCAATTTGTAACAGTACTTACTTCTTTTATATTTAAAAAAATAATTAGTAGATAGTCATTTTTTCCCTTTTAATTTATAATTTTGAGTAATACAGGCTAAAAATAAATAAATAATTTAGGAGTTTATAAAATAATTGATTTTGGATTATTTAAATAACTATAAAAAAATATAAATAATTAAATAAATTAAATAAACCAAACCAAATAAATTAGAAAAATATATTTTTACTATTAATACAAATAATAATAATAATAATAATAATAATAATAATAATAATAATAATAAAGTGCATAAACAAGTAGGTCAATATCTGATCAACTAGATTAAAACAAAAATAGAATCAAACAAAGCCTAAAGAAGTTAACCAAGTCAACTAACGTGAAGTTATATGGTTGACTAACGGATAGAAGCTGCTGACTAACGAACGCACGCTCAATGGGTCCATCCCAACCTCAAAAAAGTTTGGATGGTATATCACATAGACTGAAAAAATAATATGCAGAGTGTCACGGGCAGAAACTCGGTCACCGAATATTCTCTCGTCCCGCACGGCACTAGGCTAGATTGCCACAATACTAGCTAGTCAGCCTTCTAAAAGATGCAAGAAGATGGAACAATTTGAGAGAGAAAGAGCTTGGAGAATATCTTGTTTATTGCTTACAAGAGTGAGGTATTACAAGTGTTGAGTGTTTTGAACAATGGTTGTTGAGTTGTTGTGGAGTCCTATGACCTAGACTTGTTTATATACAAGTGTATGGATCATTCTAGATCCTCCTAGACCTAGTGTTTTCTAGACACTTCTATTACCTAACCTAGACCCAAGAATTCCTAGATATTTCTAGAGAATTCTACTAGCACCTATACATGAGAACTCCTAGAGAATTCTAGAGAGTTCTCCACCTTACATACAAAAGGAACTTCCTAGAGAATTCTAGAAAGTTCCATGACCCTACTTACAAAAGAGGAACTCCTAGATAAATCTAGAGAGTTCCATGACCTCACTCATAAAATGGGAATTCCTAGATAAATCTAGAGAGTTCCATGACCAACAAAAATCCAGGAACTCCTAGAGGATTCTAGAGAGTTCCAGAAATGACCCAAGACATGAATATTCTGGAAAATGCACCTTGTAGGCTTGACATGTGCACCTCATACCAATGGGCCGTGACATTCTCCCCCACCTAAGTCGTGGCCGACCTCGGCACGACCTTAGAACGATGCATGTTGATCTTCTTCCCGGCGTCCCCTAAGTGCTCTTCCTTCCCTTTGCACGTCACGGCATCAAGTGCACTTATGGCTGCCAGCTCCAACCGATATGAGACGTTTCCCACACGTCTCTCGATCGAAAACGGTCCCTCGAATCTGCGCACAAGCCCCTTGAGCACAGACCGCAGAGACTTCAACTGTTGCGAGGGCAACTTCCCCCTTCTACCGTCCCCTTTCTCGACTGCACGCCCTGCATCCTTTCTCATGGACTTGACGCGAGTGAAGGCGGACTGACTTTGGCCCACGTTGTCTGTGGCCAAACTTTGTGGATCTGATGGTTTCGTGCCTTTATCTTTGAGCCTCTCGAAGACCTTGCACCTCCTTTGGACTTCCTTGGGTACTTGTCCTTTCCCCTTAGAACCGTCCCCATCATCCACCTTAGCAAAAGTGGTAAAAGCTCCTTTACCACATTTGCGACCTCGGCTGAATCGCATTGCCGAGAACATGCCTATTCCCTCGGATTCTCTCCTTGTTGGGATCACACTAGACTTCCCGTGATCCACAATGATTAAGGAATTGGAATAAGGCATTATGCAAGCGCGTACCTGATCGCACCATTGTAATCCCAACACTACGTCGTAGTCTTCCATTGGGACCAAGGTAAACGAGACTGTCCCATACCAATCTCCGATCATGGTGTGCACTTTCCTAGCCTCCCCGACCACCGGATTGGCTACATCAAAGGACTTCACCGTCCCTTTTATTGGGCTGATCCGCAGACCCAACGCCTTGGCTACTCCTTCTCGCATGAAGTTGTGTGTAGCCCCTGTATCCACTAGTGCCTTAATGCGTCTTCCCCCGATCCAAGCTTCCATGAACAAAGAGCCACTCCTTGTTTCTCTGACCGGCTTCGCAACACTAGTCTTCGCAGCGTTGAGCAGTCTCAAGGAACCCACCCGAGTCCCTTCCTCTTCCTCGGAAGACTCGTGTCCTTTCACTACTGCAACCTTTTCCCCCTTGAATGGGCACATAAACTTTATGTGATTATGAGCACCACAAATCTGACACACTCTTGGCTTACCCGAGTCGTCGGTCTTCCCCACAGAGTTGTTATGTGCATGCCCCTTCCTAGGTGGACGGTCTCCCCCACCTTTCTCCTGGTCACGTGGGCAGTCTCCCCCACGATTTTCCTCCTCGTCCCTGAGGATCTTTGGCCTATCCACAGACACTTTGAGCTCTAACAGTCTTTCTGCAACCGCGATTGCCTCGGAGATGTCCCGCACCTTGGCCCTTTGCAGCTCCAACTGCGCCCAAGTCTTAAGGCCATTCACAAACGCGAACAGGGCCTCCTATTCCGTTAGACTCGGTAACTCGAGCATCAACTCCTGGAACTCCTTCACATACTCCTTGATGCTCCTGTTGTGCACAAGTTGACTCAACCTTTTCCTAGCCTCGAACTCGGCGTTCTCTGGGAAGAATTGGCGCTTGAACTCGGTCTTGAAGTCCTCCCACGTCTCCATTCGCAGCGTACCTCGTTCAATGTCTACTTCCCGCCTCCTCCACCACAGTAGTGCCATCTCTTGCAGGAAGAAAGGTGTTGTCTCCAACTTGCCACGATCATCTAGTATGCTTAATGCCCGAAAGTACCTCTCCATGTTCCAAAGGAAGTCCTCCACTTCCCTTGCACTCCTCGAGCCTTTGAATGGAGTTGGCTTAGGAACATCCATCCGTTGAGGTGCCGCACCTCTATGTTCCCCTCCATTCCTCCCAATCCGCCTTTCCATAGCGTCGAGCCTCCCCATTATCTCCCTTCGGAGAGCGTCGATTCTCGCATGGACTTCTCCCCGATTGTCTCGAGCACTTCATGGCGGATATCATTAACCTCCCCTCGAACCGATCCCAGCAGTTCGTCACGAATGCTCCGGTTCATATTGTTAATGATCCCCATCACCTCGTTCTCCAACTTTTCACCAGCCTCATCCAACGCCGTCACCTTTTCGGCCACCGCGCTAAACACTTCGAGAGCCTCCTGGTGCTCGGACATGCCTTCCTCAAGCCGGGTCACCCGCGCTTCCATGCCGACACTCCTCTCGACGGACTTGTCCCTCCTGGACCTCTTGTCCTTCTGTTCGCCGGTCGAAACCTTTGTGACTTTGGAACTTGAATCCATCTCTTCTCTTAAATGCGGAAGCACAAACGTGGATGCGATACCACTTTCGCTCTGATACCACTTGTCACGGGCAGAAACTCGGTCACCGAATATTCTCTCGTCCCGCGCGGCACTAGGCTAGATTGCCACAATACTAGCTAGTCAGCCTTCTAAAAGATGCAAGAAGATGGAACAATTTGAGAGAGAAAGAGCTTGGAGAATATCTTGTTTATTGCTTACAAGAGTGAGGTATTACAAGTGTTGAGTGTTTTGAACAATGGTTGTTGAGTTGTTGTGGAGTCCTATGACCTAGACTTGTTTATATACAAGTGTATGGATCATTCTAGATCCTCCTAGACCTAGTGTTTTCTAGACACTTCTATTACCTAACCTAGACCCAAGAATTCCTAGATATTTCTAGAGAATTCTACTAGCACCTATACATGAGAACTCCTAGAGAATTCTAGAGAGTTCTCCACCTTACATACAAAAGGAACTTCCTAGAGAATTCTAGAAAGTTCCATGACCCTACTTACAAAAGAGGAACTCCTAGATAAATCTAGAGAGTTCCATGACCTCACTCATAAAATGGGAATTCCTAGATAAATCTAGAGAGTTCCATGACCAACAAAAATCCAGGAACTCCTAGAGGATTCTAGAGAGTTCCAGAAATGACCCAAGACATGAATATTCTGGAAAATGCACCTTGTAGGCTTGACATGTGCACCTCATACCAATGGGCCGTGACAAGAGGCTGACATGGTATAAAAAATAATAAAAGTATGTCTATTTTGGAGGCTGACATGGTATAAAAAATACTAAAAGTATGTCTATTTTGGAGGCTGACATGATTATTTTTTTTTATTGGTCCGTTTAGATATATATATATATGAACATAATTACAAGAACATGAAATACACTATATTTTTAGGTTAGGAATAAATTTAATAAATGTCCAAGACTTTCGGATAAATCTATTAAATAATGAAAACCCTTCTTAAGAATGGTCAATTTTTTACGTTACAACTTTTCTGGCGACTCTGTTAAGAATAATAATGGATGATTAGCTTGAAATAAACTTTTAGTCATTCTTAAAAATAATATTTCACACATTCACAACAAAAATAATCTAAAAAATAAAAAAATCCCAAGAACAAAAATAATAAATAAAGGCGAAAAATTATACATAAATCAACTTTGTCTTTCTACGTGCATTGGTTCTAATCTTGGGAACATCGCCATTGTTTTGAGGTAGTACACGATGTGCGTTCTGCGACGTCATCTGTACACATATAATATTATGTGCAAATATTAGTCAATGAGGAATGATGATTTCTTCCAAATTTGAGCAATGATGTAAGAGGATGAACCTAGGTATATCATGCATGAGATCGATCATTCTCCTTGATGATGATGTCCCTTTCAAGGGATATACATCATGGGGATGAGGAAAATTCCCAATTGAGACGGCGCTTCCTCTTAGCCGGTGATTTTATACTCATCGACAGGGTGAGTGGACTCTCTCTTATGATTTCTCCATAGAAACAAAATCCCGGTTATGATTCCTAAGTCCTATTCGTTCTTCGTTCCCGAACGCTCAAGTCACGTCGAAAGTCCTTACGTGCCTATTATACTTATGTATATACGTGTATGCATGATAGTTAAGATAGACGCCACAAGTACATTCTGAGTTTTCAAAAAAAAAATCAATATTTGCTTGTCTTTGGTGTTTGTTTTGTAGGTAGGTTCATGCTCGACGCCACGATGTTAGTTGTTCGGACTACCGATCGCAAGAGTTGTGAGTTGAACCACGACATGTCTAGTCTAAGAGAGATGACACCTTTTGAGGAAATTCCTTAGCCATGAAGGTCATTATCAACCACAAATCATATGCCTCATATTCTTTCAAGTGAAGCGACACAAAAATGATGATAGACGAGAAGAGAGATCTAACATTTATGGTTAACTTTATACAAGAGACATGTCAAAGTTAACAAAGAAGACGAAAGACCAAATGACGAAAAAATGAGGAGCTCGTAGAAGACTCAATCTTCTTTTTCTATCCATTGAACGTAAACCATTTTCTATACTTTGCAAAATATTGTATGCATTTGTAAGGTGAGGACAAGTGTTGAATACTTGTAATGGTTTATCTTGCTTACTATTAGCCCCCGCATTTAAATACTTTCATTTTAAATAAAAACGACGAGTTTGAAAGTGTGTGCATATTTCCCTTTAGGACACATACATGCATAAATGACGACACGAGTTTTCATATGATTGATGTTACTTCTCTTATTCACAAACTTTCTAAATCTACAAGTTCTTCACGACAAACCAAAAATGAGATATATTGATTGAAATAATCACCAAAGTCGCATAGTTGATTAGGTTTTACATGCACAATAGTTGTATTGCATATAGGTATTGAAGGATCATCACTCCATAAGACGCATTCATGACATTTTGACTTTCCCTTGCTTCGAGAAAAGGATGATCATGTCATCTATACGAAGACATTTTTAGATCCACACAACGATCATGAGAAACACAAAGACGAGAACATAAATTGTTTACCCAAAGTCATATACATTGTATGTTCTGCATGACGGACGTAAGCTCATTTTATCATTTTAAATATTCTTTTAATTCATTCAAACAAAAAGAGTAACTAGAATAGCTAATCACGTGAAAATGGAGCAATGCATTGTGGATTGACAAGTATGCGAAAAATGCTAAATCGAAGTAAAATCGAGAGATGATGCACTCTATTGATGAGAGACCTATTATAGTTTGATGGATCTTTGACATGCTACCATATGTATAAACGATGACATCTCAAAGAAACTCAAGCATGCGAAGATGTTAAGGACAAGCACATAATTTAGGGTGGTCACACATATTCATCAACCTTCAATTCATGACAAGATCTCATAATCATAACATACAACTTCATATCTCTAGAGCTCAACTAAAGAATAAATACAATGATGAGAATGGACAACACTCCTCAAATATCTTTTATGTTTGATACGTTCAAAAAACTTGAAGCGGCCTCGTTATATCCTTTTGAAGAATTTTTTATTATATTCGAACAAAAGGGGTAGCTAGAACAACCAACCATATAAATTGAGTAATGCATTTCGGATAATCAAGCATGCGAGAAATGCTAACTCGGTATAAAATTGATAGATGATGCACTCCATCAATGAGAGGCCTATTATAGCTTTGACGTGGCCCTAATAAGTTATTTAAAATCGGAAGATCAAACATAGGATTTCTTAATTGCTATTTACTCCTTGAATTCTCTTTCCGTTAACAAGGCATTTCAGATCACTCGCCCTCTTCTTTGTAATTTGATAAACTAGCTTACTACATGTTTATCACCAAACAAATTTCAGATCAATCAATCGACATTTACACAAAATCCATGAATATCAAATGTTATGGATCGAAAATTATATTACCGGGAGTTCGGAGGACACTGTTCTAGTTCGATTTTGTGGCATAGCTATACATCTTACGATACGTTAGTCTTTCAACCTTTTACATGGCCTCAATTATTTAATGGACAACACTCCTCAAATATCTTTTATGTTTGGTACATTCAACAAACTTGAAGCGGTACATGGAATGTCAAAATTAAAAAATTAGGTTCAAAGGCTTATTACAAAAATGAATGGACTAATTGATTCATTTTAGTTTGCTAATAATATTCATAATGTCTCATTTTATATCAATGAAGAACGAACAATATTCTTAATATTATTGAGATGGGTAATACATATTTGGATATTTCTCAATCGGTATTTGAATGGATAATACAAATCTGAATATTTCTCAATAGGGATTTGAATGGGTAATACAAATTGTGTTCAAAATAAGAGAAAGAAAGTTGATCTCCTTTTGAGACGGTCCAAAAGCGACACTCGAAGTGAGACTCCAAACATATTTTGATATGGGATTCACCTAAAATGAAAGAGATCAAGGCACGCCTTAACTCACAAAAAAAGGGGGTGAAAATCCTAGACAAGTACTAAGGGAATTTTCCAAAAAAATAATAATAAAAAAAAGTGAAAAAACCTCTAGACAAGTGCTAGGGACATTTTCCAAAAAATGAAAAAATCCCTCAAGTCATGCACTAGAGACATTTCCCCAAAAAAATAAATGATACGTACACTCGGACTAATTAGATACGCACTCGGGACTAAGATCGTAAGGTTAATATGATGCAGTCTCCAACATGAGGAAGGACACCAATTCTATGATTATCTACGCAATTGGGTCTATGGACTATAATGACGTATGATTAATGTATTTGATTTTTCACTCGATTCGAAAGACGATAAAAACCCCTTTGGCTATTTCATGTAACTTGTCTATGGAATATTGTAGCATGAAACTAATGTATGTGTAAGATGTTCACCCGCACAAGGATGCAAAACTCTTAAATTATCTCGCATAACTAGTGTTTGGACCATAAAAGCTTAAGATCACTAAACTGTGTTCATCAATTCGTAGAATAATGAAAACCTTTTGGTTATCTCACATAGCTGGTCTTCAAGGGTCTACAAGATCATCAGATAGTACAAGTTCATATACAAATGTAGGCTATGGAAGAAAGCAACCTGACCTACAAGGCGAATATCGAAATAATAACAAAGATTGAGAACGTTAATTGTAATCTTTAGTTGTACTATTATTTGATTGTTATCATTTAGAAACTCTAAGATCGTTTGTTTGTCATCTTATAATTAAAGATAAGATTTCTCTAGTTTTGAATTTTACTCTCCCACTTTTTAAACTTCTTCATGAAATGGTGTTAAACTATTTTCCAAAAAAAAGTTTCATTCATTTATTGTGACCTACGCAATATGAAGGTCTCAAAATTTTCATATGTAGCATGGAGTTCTCGTAACTTCAATCTTCTCATACATTATTTTTTATTTTGATAATCTCTTTATTAATTTCAAATATAACCATTTTTTAATATAATTACTCATTTTTTAGTGATTAATTTTTCAACAATGCTTGTGGTTTATTAAGTACACTTAATAAATAGAAATCTTAAACTTATTTAGTTTATATTTTCATCTTTGTATCTAACAAAATATTATTCAGTTAATGGTCCTTCGATATTTTTTCATATCATGTGAGGGTGTCTCGTTTTTCTTTACACTTCTATTTAGTTGAATCAGATTTTAAATTTTTATTTTTTTTAATCTGAATAATATTATAAATGTGTGTGATTTCCATTCAATTTTCAATTTTGACATTCTTGCATACATATACTATAACTATAATAATTATTATATTGGATCTATTATTCCACTTTACACTCAGACCGATCAACTCCTCAGAGTTGCACGATCAACATGATATGATTTTCTTATAAGTAGGCAAAATAAATATTCACTAAAGAGTTCATTTAAGATGTAATTTATTATTTGTTGAATGAAAGTACAATTATAAAAACAAAATTAAAGTTAAGAGTGAACATTTTCTTTTACTTGCACATGACCTTAATTATCTATTGTAGATCCCTAACAACATCGGTCATGCAAATCCTATTTTGGGGGTAGTTCTTTAGAGCAAGCTAACCTAATCTTCAACATTCCGATCAAACAATTGTCCCTCTTACCATTAACAATGTCACTTTTTAAAATTGCCAAATCCATTACAATCTCAATTGATTTTCCTGTCAAGATTTGACTAGCAAATATACTAATGTTAAGACCATCCACAGACATTAAATTAGTAGGCCTCTTTCCCGTTAACATCTCTAGCAACAAAACTCCGTAACTACAAATATCTCCTTTTATTAACATTTCAGTTCCAAGACCGTACTCTAATGAAGATGTTGAAATACATTAGACCAAAAATAAAATAAAAAATAAAACAAGATTTATTATGATATAGACGAACATACATGGGGCTGCATATCCGACAGTGCCCAACACTCCCATCAAACTACACTCCCATCGAACTACTGTGATGGGAAATACCTATTTATGGATGAGTCCAAAATCTATAACATGTGCAACCATTTGTTGGTCAAGAAGGATGTTATTTGGCTTCAAATCACAATGAATAAATGTAGGTTCGCACTGATAATGAAGGTAATCGAGTACAGAAGCCACATCAATCGCAACTCTTAAACGCTGGAGTAGATTGAACTTAGGTCTACTAGTTTCTTGAGATGGATGCAGCCATTTCTCAAGATTCCCATTCATCATGAGTTCGTAAACTAGATCTTTGAATTCGTTACCTTGAAAATCAATGCTTGAGCAACATGTTACGATCTTGACGAGATTCCGGTGTCTAATGTTCTTTAACGCTTTACATTCTGCAATGAAGCTCCTCGTCGCACGTACCTAAGTTTACAAGGTTAAGTACTTTGATCGCAACATCTCCGATCTGATCAAGAACTCCTCTGTAGATGAAGCCGAAACCGCCAACACCAATCAAATTGCTGGAAGAGAACCAATCTGTTGCATTGAGGAGCTCGCCGTAGGATATTTACACGAAAGACTCATTGGGCAACAAATCCAAAGTGTTGGTGGATTCCCTTTTCCTTTTCCGCAAGTAAAACACCAAGCTTGAAATTAGGATTAGTATTCTTAGTATTGAAGCACCCACGATTGCATAGATACGTTTGGATGAAAAGAAGAAGTTACGATTAAGTTTCTTGACAGGACATCTTGGAAGTTGTAGAGAAGATATTCCGCCGCATAGCTTATCATTCCAATACACGGATACTGTTGATTTTGCAAAAGCCCCGTGTAAAGGCAATTCTCCAAAATCATTGAAGGACAAGTTAAGTTTGATCAAGGAAAGTTTCTCCAGGAAAGTTTGGATTTGTCCTGATAGATTATTGCTCGACAGGTCAAGAAATTGATGTCCTCTCATGAATTCCATCGACATGGGAATAGATCCTTGGAGCATGTTTCCTAGAAGGAATAGGAATTCGAGGATGGTACAACTGCTTATACTGCTAGGGATCTCACCGGACAATTTATTATTAGAGATATCTAACGCCACCAAACTTTTGAGGTCTCCGATCTCTGAAGGAAGTGGGCCAGACAGATTATTGTCAGATAAGTCGAGCAAAATCGATAGAGATGAAACTTGGAAAAGTTCTTTGGGAATGGTTCCACTCAGGTTGTTTTGTTGAAGACTCAATAACACTAAGCTTTGGTAGTTGCCAAAACTGGAAGGTATCGTCCCCTCAAGGTTATTTTTATTGAAATAGAGCTCATTCACCAAAGAAAAATTACCAATTGAATCTGGAATAGTACCCGAAAGTTGATTTTGTCCGTGGGAAAATCTCTGCAACTTTTGAAGTTTACCTAAGGTACTAGGTATCAGCCCAGTGAATATGTTATTTTGCAAACTTAAAAAGAAAAGTTAACAATGTTTCCTATTGTTGGAGGAATCCTGCCATGCAGTTGGTTTGCAGAAAGTGCAAAGAAATGCATATTTGATGATAGATTCCCTACAAAATCGGGAAGCACTCCTCTAAATTGGTTGTTATCTGTGCTCAATACTTCCAATTTGCTGCAATTTGTAAGCGACTCAAGGAAATTCATATAATCAAAAACCCCGTTCCCTAAATTGTTAACATATTTTGCAGGTAACAGCTGTTGGAAAAATTCCGACAGAAACACAAAAGAAGAAAACAAACTAAAAGAACACTAACAGAATTTGATAACGGAGTTCGGCAAAATGTTGCCTACGTCTACGAGCACTAAGGCTATCAATTAATAAGGAAGAAGAGATACAAATATTGAGTGCAATAAACCACAAAGGGGAGAGTTTCTTTTATACACTAAGAAACTTCCCCAACTCCCATCATCTTCCGATGTGGGATTTATTCTAATTGTGAATATAGTTTCTTTTATATACTAGGAAACTTCTTTCACTCCCATCATCTTCCGATGTGGGATTCTAATTGTGCAAAAACAACAAATCTCCACCTTGGCACAATATCCAAATACTAATCTTCAATATTAAAAAATAAACCTTCAGTGCTTCCAATTGGCGCTCTTCAGTGCCGAATCAAACGCGGAAGATGTTTACCAAATCTAAATAATTAGATTTGATTTTCCTCATGTCTTTCATCTCGAACTCTTTACCCAATTGTGCCTTCAATTTATCAACTTCATATTGGCTCTTTGATGCTATCAACATATCATCAACGTACAAGAGTAGATAGATGTAAGACTCATCTTGCAATTTGCGCAAATACACACATGAACTGAATCTGCTTCTTCTGTACTTGTGCTCAATCATAAACTTGTTAAGTCGCTTGTACCATTATCTAGACGATTGCTTCAACCTGTACAATGATTTGTTCAACTTACAAACCCAATTTTCTTTATCAGCAACATTGAATCCATCTGGTTGATAAATGTAGATTTCCTTGTTCAAATGCTCGTGTATGTCTGCAGTCTTCACATCTGGTTGAGCTAGTTCCAAATTCATCTGCGCTACCAAGGCCAACAAAATTCCAATGGAAGAGTGTTTAACAATAGTAGAAAGTACCTCATTATAATCACCTCCTTCCTTCTGAGCGTAGTTTTTAGCTACCAATTTTGCCTTGTAGCGAACATCAAATTTTTCGGAAAATCCTTCTTTCTTAGCAAAGATCCATTTACCACCAATAGTCTTCTTCCCTTTTCGTAGATGCGTCAACTTGCATGTCTCATTCATATGAATAGATTGCATCTCATCTTCCATAACACCTCTCTTTTTTCCATTTTCAGTACTTCGACTAACATCTGAAAAAGTGGATGAAACATCATCTACGACTAGAAGTGCATAGGCCGCCATGTCAACAAACCGACCTGGTTTTTGAATAAGTCATCTTGGCCTATTCACAGCAATTGATTCACTTTGTTCTGAAGGTTCTTGGGTCAGAACCTCTTCCTCATTTAACTCTTTGTCTGTCGTCAGAGAGTCACTTCTAGTTGGGCTTATCTTTATCTTCTCAAACTCCACATGTTGCGGAGTACAATCAATCTTGTCTGGTGTTACCTTATTCAACATTGAATAATCATCAAAAGTAACATCTCTTCTGATAATGGTTTTCTTTGCATCCAAACACCAGAGGCGATATTCATTAACTCCCGTATTAAATCTCATAAAAAGAGTCTTCTTTCCTCGTGGATCCAACTTTGATTCAAATACATGATAATATGCAGTAGAACCAAAAATATGCAAAGAATCATAATGTAGGCGATTTACCAAATGCAGATGATGGTAGGCGATTTACCAAATGTTGAGCGTATGACACAGCTTCTGCCCAAAATTTCCTGTCTAACCCAGCATTAACAACATACATCGAACTTTCTCCACCAATGTCCTGTTCATACATTTCGATACTCCATTCTGCTGTGGTGTTTTTCTGACTGTGAAGTGTCGAACTATGCCATACTCTTCGCATAACTTCTGGAATGGATCATTCTTGTATTCTCCACCGTTATCAGTCCGGAGAACTTTGATCTTTCTTCCTGTCTCGTCTTCAACTTGAGTTTTCCATTTAAGAAAAATTTCAAACACTTCACATTTGTTCTTCATCGTAAAAACCCATACTCTTCTGGAAAAATCGTCAACAAAAGTAACAAAGTAATGTCTACTTCCAAGAGAAGGAGTCTTGGCAGGTCCCCAGACATCTGAGTGCACATAATCCAAAATACCCTTGGTGTTATGGATAACAGTAACAAATTTAACTCGTCTTTGTTTTCTCAGAATACAATGTTCACAAAAATCTAACTTACAAACTTTTGTACCTTTCAACAATCCTTGCTTGACAAGAGTTTGCATAGATTTCTCACCAGCATGCCCCAATCGCAAATTCCATAATTTTGTTGCCTCTAATTCCTTACTGCTCCCGGAAGTTGATACACATGCTGTCCCATTAACTGTACTACCTTGATAATAATACAAATTATTACTCTTCCTGGTAGCTTTTAACATCACTAGCGCTCTAGAGATTACCTTAAGAACTCCATTTTCCAATTTCACATGTAGGCCTTTCGACTCCAAGGCCCCAAAGAAATGAGATTTTTTTTCATATTCGGTATGTACCGAACATCTCTAATAATTCTGGTGGATCCGTCATCATTCCTCAGCTTGATTGAACCTATCCCCTTTATTTTACGTGTATTAGCATCTTCCATGTAAACAACTCCACCAGCTAGCTCCTTAAAGTCAAAGAACCACTTTCGAACTGGTGTCATATGATAAGTGCAGGCTGAGTCCAATATCCACGCATCAGGATGTGATGTTGTGTGTGACATCGATAAAGAGTATTCTGAATCTGCATCACCTTTGTTTTCTGCAACATTTGCATCTTCATAATCTTTCTCTTTCTTCTTCAACTTTGGGCAGTTAGTCTTCCAATTTCCTTTCTCAAGACAGAAAGCACATTCATCTTTGGGAACTCTACTTTCAGATCTTCTTCCTTTCCCTTTTGATTTGCTCTGCTGACGGCCCCTAATCATCAATGCTTCATCTGCTGTACCTATTTTGCTTTTCCTTTTATCATGCTTTCTCAATTAATGACTATATAAAGCAGAACTTACAACATCAAGAGAAACATTTCTCTTCCCATGAAGTAACATTGTTTCTAAGTGTTAAAATTCATCAGGAAGGGACGATAGCAACATCAACGCAAGATCTTAATCCTCAAACTTAACGTCAATGTTTAACAGATCTGCTACCAATTCATTAAACTTAGTAATATGCTCATTCATAGTAATCCCTGATTGGTAATCAAACTGGAACAACCGCTTCTTCATAAGGAGCTTATTCTGATCACTCTTCTTCATAAATTTATCCTCCAATGCTTGCCACAGTTTCTGTGCAGAAGTTTCATTCTTCACAACATACTTCTGCTCTCTGGACAGGCATGATCGAATTGTTCCGCATGCCAACCGATTCATGATACTCCATTCTTTTTCTTCTATACCATCTGGCGTTCCGACCTCAATAGCAACATCTAGACTCTACTGAAAAAGACAATCTAGAACCTCACCTTGCCACATGCCGAAATGCCCAGTTCCATCAAAGATTTCCACCGCAAACTTTAAATTCAACATCGGTGTCCTCGTCCAGGATGACGAAGGAGTTGACGCCCCCTTTTGAAGACTCCACCATGCCAAGGACGAACCTTCGGCTCTGATACCACTTATTGGGAAAAACCCTAACAGAAACACAAAAGAAGAAAACAAACTGAAAGAACACTAACAGAATTTGATAACGGAGTTCGGCCAAAATGTTGCTTACGTCTCCGAGTACTAAGGCTATCAATAAATAAGGAAGAAGATATACAAATATTGAGTGCAATAAACCACAGAGGGGAGAGTTTCTTTTATACACTAAGAAACTTCCCAACTCCCATCATCTTCCGATGTGGGATTTATTCTAATTGTGAATATAATTTCTTTTATATACTAAGAAACTTCATTCACTCCCATCATCTTCCGATGTGGGATTCTAATTGTGCCAAAAACAACAACAGCTCCCCTGCAAAATAAATCAAATAACCAGAAGTAGATTTTCTCTAATCAACATCATCTGCCATATCAGAGTTGGTATAACCAACTAAATACGGACTCTCATTCCCAAGGCAAAGTCTCAAACTTGATGTACCTCGAAGATTTCTCAATATCCATTTGACAGCTTCCCAATGTTCTTTTCCTGGATTGGAAAGGAACCTACTCACAGTGCCAACGACATGAGCAATATATGGTCTTGTGCTAACCATGGAATACATAGGACTTCCAACAGCAAAACTATAAGGAATATTCTTCATATCTTCTTTCTCATCATTGTTAGAAGGACAAAGTTCTGAACTCAATTTAAAATGTGTTGCAAGAGGTGTAGAAACATTATTGGCCTTCTCCATATTGAATCTCTGCAATACTTTTTCAATATATTGTTTTGAGACAACCATAATTTCTTTGTCTTTCTATCACGGTTGATTCTAATTCCAAGAATCTGGTTCGCTAGTCGAAGATCCTTCATTGCAAAGGACTCCCCTAAGTCTTGTTTCAACCTATTAATTCTCACAGCACTTTGACAACAATAAGCATGCCATCAACATAAATTAAGAGAATAATAAAGTCATTAGGAGAGAATTTTTGCACAAACACACAATGGTCGGAAGTAGTCTTCTTATAGCTGTGTTCCTTCATGAACAACTCAAACTTCTTGTACCATTGTCGAGGAGCTTGTTTCAAGCCATACAAGCTTTTCTTCAATCTGAAAACATAATTCTCTTTACCTTTGACCTTAAACCCATCAGGTTGATTCATGTAAATCTCTTCTTCTAATTCACCGTAAAGAAAAGTCGTCTTCACATCCATTTGTTCAACTTACAAATCAAGACTAACTGCCAAACTCAAGACAACTCTTATTGAAGTCATTTTAACAATAGGAGAAAAAATTTCATCAAAATCAATACCCTTTCTTTGACTAAACCCTTTGACAACCAAACGAACTTTGTGTCGTGGAGCTAAAGTATGCTCATCTTGTTTTAGTCTATACACCCACCTATTTTTCAAAGCTTTCTGTCCTTTTGGTAATTCTACCAACTTAAATGTATGATTGTCATGTAAGGATTTTATCTCATCTTTCATAGCATCAACCCATTCTTTGCTATCTTTAGCCTCTTCGTATGACTTTGGCTCCCCCCCATCCGTCACCAACGCATATTCATCAGGAGAATATCTCGTTGAAGGATGTCGATCTCTCATAGATCGTCTAAGTGGAATTTTAGGTAATTCACCTTGCTCGATATTATCATTCTCCATGTGAACGTCATGTTCACCCTCAACATCATCCTCTTGCACCCGATTTTCTATTGAAATAGGTGAATTAGATAAATGAACTTTATCTAAATTTATTGACTCACCTTTTCCCTTTAACTCATCGTCTTTAGCCTGATCACTTTTCTGAGTAGTCTCATCTTCAAAGAAGATAACGTCATGACTTCTGATAAGCTTCTTTGCAATTGGATCATACATTTTGTAGCCGAACTCATCTTGGCCATAACCCAAGAAGATGCACTCACAACTTTTCACATCCAACTTTGATCTTTCATCATTTGGAATGTGAACAAAGCACCTGCATCCAAATACTCGTAGGTGATCATAAGAAACATGTTTATTTGTCCATACCTTATTTGAAACTTCACCGTCCAAAGCGACTGTAGGACTCAAATTAATAATATGTACCACCGTGTGCAATGCTTCACCCCAAAACGTTGGGGGCAACTTTGTTTCTGAAAGCAAGCACCTAATCCTCTCAACAATTGTCTTGTTCATCCTTTCTGCTAGGCCATTCAATCCAGGAGTCTTTGGAAGTGTCTTTTGGTGTCTGATCCCATATTGTTTGTAGTATGCATCAAATGGACCACAATACTCACCACCATTATCACTAAGAATGCACTTGATCTTCTTTCTAGTCTCTTTTTCAACAAAAGCATAAAATTCCTTAAACTTGTTTAAAACTTCATCTTTAGTTTTCAAAACATAGATCCAAAGCTTCCTGGAATGATCATTAATAAATGTTACAAAGTAAAGAGCACAACTATTAGTTCGTACCTTTAAAGGCCCACAAACGTCTGAATGCACCAACTCTAAGAGATCTGACTTTCTTGAGGGAGGATTATGCTTGAACGATACTCGAGTTTTCTTTCCCACAAGACAATGAGAACAATTCTCCAAATCTGTCTCACTCAAACCCGGAATAGCATTTTGCTTAACTAGCAAATTCAACCCCATTTCACTAATGTGACCAAGTCTCTGGTGCCATAACTTTGAAGCTTCTTTACTTTGTACAACATTCACATTATCTTTATTTATTAAAGATTGCATTAAATTTAAATTTGAAAACTTATCTCCTCGAGCCACAACGAGGTTACCTTTCGAAAGTTTCCATTTTATAGAACCAAAAGAGCTTGAGAAACCATCATCATCAAGCTTTCCAGTTGAAATCAAATTCAACCTCATGTCTGGAGCATATCGAACATCTTTAAGTAGCAACTTCGACCCATTGCTAGATTCTATGCAAACATCTCCAATACCAATAACCTTACTTACGACAGTATTACCCATCTTCAATACTCCAAAATTACCAGAAGTATAAGATTTAAAGTAATATTTCTTTGGCGTAACATATATGGCAGCTCCTATGTCAAACACCCAAGTTGACTCATTGCATACAAGGTTAATTGTATTCTCGTCGTGAACAGTGAAGCGATCATAAGTAGTTGCTGAGACGTGATCTTCAGAATCATCATTCTTTTGCTTAGATCTGTTCGCTTCATATTTAAGCTTATAACATTTCTTCTTCATGTGTCCACTTTTGCCACAATGGTAACATTCAGTTGACTTGTATTTTGACTTAGACTTGTTCTGACCCTTAGGTCTCGACTTATCTTTCTCGCCTCTACTATCCTGTCTTCTCAAGTTTTCAGCAACAAACACATTTGACTGTGATGAAGAGCCTTGAGATTTTCGTTTCAATTCTTCATTTAAGACACCACTTTTGGTCATCTCCAATGTCACTACACTATTAGAAACAGAGTTAAAAAGAGAAAATTTAAAAGTCTCCCATGAATCAGACAGAGTAGTCAACAACCAAAGCCCTTGAACATCGTCTTCAAAGTTTATACCCATTTCTGACATCTGATCAAGAACATCCTGAAACTCATTCAAGTGATCAGCAATAGAAGCACTATCACTATATCTCAAATGAATAATCTTTTGGAGCAAAAATAATTTGTTACTTCCTGTCTTTGAAGCATACAAATTCTCAAGTTTACCCCCACAAAGTAGGTGCATTTGTCTCATGTTGTATGTGTTTATAAACTTTCTCTTCAACAAATTGTCGAATGAAACTACATACATTTTCATGCTCAAAATCCCATTCCTCATCAGATTTGGAGATAGTTTTTCACTACCAAAAATAGGTAAATGCAAAGACTTCACAAATAGAATATCTTTCATTTTACCCTTCCAGATATGATATTTTGAACCATTCAACAAAATCATTCTGTTTGTGTTAATCTTCTTAAACCAATCAAAAATAAACACGCTTATAACCAAGCTCTGATACCACTATGTTGGGAATAAAGTGGAATAATCACCAAACTTGTGATAATAAACTATTCCCCACTTGATTGGATCTTTAAGAGCGAGAAACAATAAACATAAAAGTAAATATAAATGAAACAAGAACACCAAAAATTTAACGTGGAAAATCTCCTCAAATCAAGGAGTAAAAATCACATAACTTTTGTCCAAAAGAAGCTTCACTATAATCAAATGTTAAACACGAAACAAATGAAGATAAGAGCTAAACAAAGAAGAGATCTCACTATCTCTCTACAAGTGTATGCTAGATGACTTTCAGATATGTTTTGATAAGCCACTTCGTCAACCTTTTATAGTAAAACATGGACATCTTAAAAGTATTTTTTCCAATAAGACAAACCTACCTCTATTTAATACAAAAGGACTCTTGAGCTTCTGAAATCCTGGGCTTTTGGGTTTCTGAACTTCTGGGCTTCTAGATTTTGGAATTTTTAAACGTACTAGGCTTTTTATTTCATAATTGGGAGCCCAATCAAAATAATCTAACAAGTTTGAGTTCACGTTTGACATATATTTGGGGTCTAGTTTGATAGTGTTTAGCTTGAGCTTGATTCGTTAAGAAAGACATGAACGAACATGTTCACCCGTTTATAAACGGACATTTTCATGAGTCTCTAAATAAACATATTCGCAAGCTGATGAGTCGAATATCTAAAATCTCTAACTTGACTCGTTTAGATTTTCATGTTTTTAAACGAGCTCAAGCTTAGTACCGAAATTCAACCGACTTAAAATGTTCTATATAAACGCAAAAAAATAAGAACACAGATGTATAGTGATTCACTCAAAAGAGAAAGCCCACTTCAGACACCACCAGATTTCACTATGAAAAGAAAAAATACAAAGTTTTTTTTGTCTCATAGTGTTTATCTCTCTAAATTATGTCTTACCCTATAAAACTTTAACAATAACATATTTATAAAGTAAACATTAATGTAATAAAACCTAAATAACTATTTGTTCGGACCTAAGTCAAAACCCCAAAACAAACTCAATAAACTTTAATTAACTTATGTAGATTTTATTATAAGTGTAAACTCCACAACTCAACAATCTCTCATTTGGATACTAACTTCATCATCTCTCGATCGATAACGACTCTCCATCTGATGTCTTAATGAAAAAGGTCAACTAAAGTTGCACACAACTTTAGTTTATCGTTGATCACAACTTTCGTCAACATATCAGATGGATTCTCACTCTCGAGAATTTTCTCAAGAGCTAACATTCCATCTTTTAAAACTAATCGAATGAAATAATAACAAATTAATATGTATATGTTTCGTCCTTCTATGATAAACTAGATTCTTTTTCAAATGAATGACACTCTGACTGTCGAATCACAATACACTTCCCTCATAGTCTCGACCAAATTCTCGCAAAAAAGGTTGCAACCACATCTTCCAATTAGCAACCACTATCATCGAAAAATCTCATTAATATGCATATATGATAAATAACCAAACACTGTCAAATAAGAATTGTTTACTATTTTATTGCTCAAAACTTCTTCTGGAATTTTGAATTTAAGAGGAACATAGGGTTCTCTGTTTATCAAATAGATATAAGTGTTGATAGCTTCCGCCCAAAAGGTGCCCATCATGCAATATCATGCTTACAACACGCTCATTCAATATTCAATTCATTCGTTCAACTACTCCATTCCCTTGAGAAATTCGAGAAATAGACTTCATCATACTGATCTCATTCATATCACAATATTTTCAGAAAATTGAATTAATGTACTCGCATCCGTTGTTGAATCTCAAATACTTAACTTTCTGATTTGTTTTATTTTCAACAAAAGACTTCTACTTCTTGAAAACAACAAATGCATCAGACTTGTTCTTCATAAAATAAACCTATACTTTTCTTATCGAGTCTTCTATAAACGTCACGTAATAATATGCTCCTCCAATAGAAGAATATGGTGCAAGTCCCCAGACATAAGTGTGTACTAACTCTAGTATTTCTTTCTTGAGCTCTTTCTCAATCTTTAAGAAGCTCATACATTTTTGTATTCCAAAAATGTAGTTTTCACATAACGAATTCTCAATTGACTTCAATTCTGAAATCTAACCATTCTCTAAAAGAATTTTCATCCATTTTTCGCTCATATGGCCTAACCTGCAATGACATAACTCACTGTTTTTCGAGTCATCAGCAACTGTATCAGCCGTGTCTCTACATGTTTAAGTCACAATGTTCCCGTTTTGTGACCTCGAGCACAAGTTATTTTTCTTTAATCACTTTCCATGCACCGTTTCCACAACTAAGAAACCTTCGTCATTAAGCTGTGTAACAAAAATCAAATTGCGCATTAAACCTGGAATGTATCTCACTTTATTAACCTTATAAACATAACTATTTGTCATCTTTAATTTGATGTCCCATATGCCTACAATATTTAGTGGCTCACCATCTGCGAGATAAAATTTCCCGTAGTTTTCAGCCACGTAGTTCTCCATTATTTTTTGTCCTAACATAAACAACACATCAGTGATATTTTTTGTAACTATATTGGATTGATCATTTTTATCATCATTGTTTCTTTCCGTTGCTTTGTAGTTTCTCTTCAAATGATCATACTCACAACAATTTCAACAATCAAATGTTCATATACGCTTGGACTAACTCCTCGTGTTACTCAACATAGATATGTTCTTACCTTGATTGAATTTTTTTAATCATGACCTCTACCCCTATTTTTAACATTCAGAGCAGAACTTTTGAACATTTCACTATAATCAATTTTACAAACCTCTTCAACAAAATACAATATCTAACTTTAATAAATTTCAATTTAGCATTTCCAACTGAGTTACTAATTGTTCTCTTAGAGGTTCTCAACTATTCGGTAGAGATGTTAACCAAATCAGGGAACTAACTTCGTACTTAAAATCAATCTCAACATATAGCAATTGATTCATAATTGTATTAAATACGTTGGAATGAAGAGTGACAAAAGTATCATCAACCATTCTTAAATTGAAGAACTTTTTTTTTTATTAAATGTACCTTATTATTAGCAGATGATTTGTCATATATATTAGTGAGATTTTTCATCAGAATTATAATGATCTTCTCATTTATTACGTTGTGAACAACAATCTTAGCTAGTGTCAATCAGACAACTCCAAAAATCTCTCTATCAAGGAGTCTCCATTTAGCTTCATCCATATTCTTTAGTTTCTCACTCAAAAGAACACTAAGCTTCTTTCTATAGATAATCCTCAATCTGCATCCTCCAAAATGAATAATCCGTTCCATCGAATTTTCCAATGCCATTTCTTATACTATTCTTGTCTGCCATTGTTTCAAAATGCTCCGATCTAGCCTAGCAACTCTGATACCAATTGTTATAATTCGGGTGTTGAAATCCAATCTGCTTGAAATGATCTATATAAACCCAAAAATATAATAACAAAAGAAAACACAGATTTATAGTGGTTCACTCATAAGAGCTACGTCCACTTTAGCCGGCAACAAATTTTACTATGAAAAAAAATGAGTACAAAGTTGTGCCTCACTGTTTATTTCTCTAAAATTTTGTCATACCCTATAAGACTCTTAACAAAAACATATTTATAGGTTAAACATTAAAATAATAAAACCTAGATAACTTTTGCTCTAGACCTTAACATAAACACAAATTAAATAAACTCTAATTAACTTAGGTAGACTTTATTATAATTGTAGGCTCCAACCTCAACAATTGGCTCGTTAAAATTAACAAACGAGTTCGTTTTTACGGATTCGTGATTTGAATAATTATGTTTATTTATATCCTTTATATAATTAGTAATGAAAGGAGGATCTCACCTTGACAATGGCGGCTCGATCGATCCACGGATAAAGCCAACCCAGCGAATCGTTGACTGGATATCCATATATTAATATTGGCCTTTTTCATCTATAGCAATCTGCCGGTCGGCAGATCGATCGAGAACCTTTATTATAATATATATGTACATGATTGATTACAATATTATATCAATGGCCTTATTGGTCTTAACTCTTAACAATATCATAATCAATATTAGAATAGTACAAATATGTTTCTCATGTGTTGGAATCTATTCATTACTTATCGGGTAAATTGATTTTTGTTTTTTTATAATGATTTTCAAAATTCAAAATATTTATAACAAAATGTAACATGATCTAAAAATTTATCAATTTATTTTTAGTCTATTTTTTAGTAATAATATTTCTAATTCAACGACATCTCTCATACAAAATACAAATAATGTTACTTTCATTTTTTGTTTGTGACATTTTTAAAAACTGGTTGTAAGAGTGAGACGATTCTCACAATTAAATATTATTTTCTAAAAAGGCTCAATGTTCATTTTCACTCTATCTAGTCTTTATTTTTGTAGTTAATATTTTAGATAATTTTAACCGGGCAACCTAACTAATTTGGGGCATGTAATTCTGGGGTTGTATTAACTTCATAAAATTAAGTGTGGTCCCTTAATTAGCCAATGAAAGTTTCAAACATTTCAAAAAAAAAAATTAAGTGTACATTACAAATTAAAAGGATAATTCTTATTTCATTATTCTACCTTTCTTCATCTCGCATAAACGGAGATAAAACTAATACAATCAGTTAAAAACAATAAATAATATGTCACTATAAAGTATGTCATAAATTACAAAACAATGACTTTGAAGATAGATTGTTTGATGAATGAGTTATTGTGATTAATCCCAATTTTTATTCCAAAACTCAACCATCACATCATAATCTAATCAATATATTTATCTTTTAAAATACCAAAATTATCTCATACTTTTTTTTAATATAAATTAATTATTAAATAAAATTTAAATATATAAAAGGTAATTTGATCAAAAATAAATAAAAACAAGTTTTTTCCTACTTTTAATCAAACAAAATTTTTTTAAAAAAAAACTCAAACAAACCACTTCCTCAAACAGGCTATGTGAAGGTCTCAAACATTGTATTATTAATTTAATTAATTCCTTTAGAGTTTAAATTCGATCTTTGATGTTTTGTAGACTCTCCTTACAGTATATATGTAATTTATTTATATATACAACATTAATTTAAAAAAATGAAATTATTAAATTAATGAAATCTTGAATTCAGAAAACAACAAAACAAATTAGGTTATGGGGAAATCTCACATGATGCACTAGCTAGCTTGTTTGCTTTGAGATATATAGTTATAATTTTTATTTTTATTTTAAGTTAATAATTTAACATGACCTCACATACTTCTACTTTATTTAAAATGATTCTGAAAGAGAATCGAACTCGTAACATTTGATATCTCTTACAAATTATTTTTTGTGAATTGAACTTAAACTAGTGATTAAATCTAGCTAGAATATATATATATATATAAATAAATAAATAAATGGATCGGATGAAAATTCATTAAACTAAATACGTAAGACACATTCTGAAAATCACACATACTCCCCCATAACTTCATGTATAAATGCATGCACAAAAGAGTAATGCATGGGGGCAAAAACTGTTCCATAAGCTGGCTAGCATGCATTTCTGATTTCTGATCAGTCTGTCAAATGTTTGTTGTCTATCTCTCCTTCTACCAACAAAACAAAAACATGCAGCTGATCCCCATGCCATGTCTCTCAGACATTGCTCATTTTGTCACTACACCCGTTTCATCACAATCTCATGGACAAGGTGAAGCTAGAATGTGATCTCTACCCGAGTTAAAAAAATTTCCCAACATCTTTCATAACTGCAATAATATGAAGCAAGCATACAAAATCTATCTACTGTCACTTAGTTAAATATATACAAAATATTTTGGATCACCCGGGTTACAACCCAAATAACTTTATGGGTAGATCCGACCTTGCTCATGGGGGATGTCTTACCATATACATAACCGTCAGTAGGTGTCATTTGTGCGACGAGGTGAAGAGACGATGCATTTTTGTCAATCAATTTGGAAACCGATATATGGATTATATTACCTTGAATGTAGAGTGGATCCAGCGATGAGTTTTGGAGAGCACAGTAATAAAAGAAGTCCCAATTAGGTTAATCATCAAATATATTGTATGAGTCAAAAGAAAAATATTAATGTCAAGTAATAAGAGAAGTCCGATTAGGATGTTCCAAAGATTAGGATGTTCCAAAGTTTCATAATGACCCCTTAACAAATATATTTTGTAATGATCATATGATTATCTAGTTATTTGTGAGCACTATAAATATTAAAATAGTTATTTTAATTTATTTTGAAATAAATAAAATCAAATTAATTAATCTTATGGCAAAAAAACCAATTAAAACAATTAATTAGGTTAATTATTGTGATAATTAAAGCTTAATTAATTAAAAAAATGGTCAAAATTATAAAATTATTCGAGATAAATGTTGTACTCATTTATCTAAAAATAATTTTAGAAAAATAAGGGATAAAAATAAATAATTTAGAATGGATTGTTATATCAATTTCATTAAAAACAATTATTTATTTAACCTTAAAAATATAAAAAAATTAAATTGGTAAAATACTTGACATTTTATTTTATATTTTGTGTATTTTAAAATATCAAAATTAAAACCAAATTGGTGAGATATTAAAAAAATTCAAACAAACCCTTACAGTTTTAAAATAAATATAAATTCGCAACCCAGTGTGACATAAATCATAAGAATCGACTACAGAAGGAACCGCGCCCATCGGATGGACGCTAGAATCGTATCCAATGCATCAGAGCGCTACGCGTAGCCCGTTGTAGCGGAACCAACGCACGTTCGAGACGCAAGAGAACAACTAACTAGACATTAGCTCCGTTAGCCAAAACACTAACGGAACGCGGATGCGCATGAAACGACGTCATTTTGGCCTCGAATCGTCTTCTTCATCGCAATGCCGCGAGGATAGGGAGGAAGATCCGTGTTGATATACTCTTTTTGGAACATCCTCGTTAGTCCACCATTTCGGCTCATTTAAAGTCTGAAATGATCAACCTATGATGGTGATCATTTCCCCTATCAAAATAGTGATGATTCATCCCTATTCCAGCGACTTAAGTTAAGAAAAGCCAAAAGTCATTAATGGCTTTTGACCGATTTAGGCCACTAGAAGCCTCCACCGACTCAAGAAAGCTATAAATAAACCCCCTTGAGTCATTCCCAAGGTAAGGAATCCAATTTCCACTCTCAAATCACGATTTATAGAAAATCCGCCATTGAAGCTCAAAGCTTCTAAATTTTTTGAAAATTTGTTCGAAGCCATAAAACTTGGTTCTAAGCATCCCAAAAGTTTCCTTAAGGATCAAGGAGTGGTCTCCAACCTTGGTAATGTTTCAATCACCCTCTAATTCATATTTACAGTTTGAAATTGAAATTTTTAGATTTTAAATTACATAAACTTATATGCTTGCTGTTTATGGTGTTTTATGGATGGAAATCGATCATAGGATCATTTAGAAACTATATGAATATAATAGAACCGTTCAATCGATCTGAATAACAAAAGCCCAAATTTTAGTTTTCAAAATAAAAAACGGGTTTGCTATTCTTGGGTTAATTCTGTTGAATTACACCCCCAAAAAGCTTCCCAACATGATTGTAATGATTTGGACAACTGTTTGGATCATTTTGATCCATCTCGATCATGTTTGATGAAAATAAAAAATTTCAAAATAAATTTAAAATTTCAAGTTCTTGATTTGGTCAAAATGAACAACCAATGTTCTTGTTTTGGTACCAATCAAGTATTTGTAGTATAAGGAAGCTATTGGATAACTCTTTACACTCCAAAACAACTTTAAAATCAAAAACCTGATTTTTGATCACAAACTATTTTGAACAAATTGATAATCATCCATGTCAATTGATACCTTGAATTGATGATTAATATATTTATGGGAGATTTGTGAAGCAACCCAAACCCTTGAATCAAAGAATCCAAGTTAAAAAAATAAATTTAAAAATCTGCACTTTTGTGTTCTTGAGGACCGAGGATCCTCGGTCCGGACTGAAACCTAGGACCGAGAAATTGGAATCTAAATCCGAGACCTAGGACCAATGTTCTTGAGCTAGGACCGAGAAATCCAACCGAGGATTTTCACTTAAGACCGAGAGGTCCGACCTTGGGACCGATAATCCCAAACACTAGAACCGAGAGGTCCGACCGTGGGACATAGAATCCCAAACCCTATCGTTAAGAGGTCTGATCTTGGGACCGAGAATCCTAAACCCTAGGACCGAGAGATTTGACCTTGAAACCAAGAATCCGAAAACCTAGGACCGAGAGGTCCGACCTTGGCTATAAGAATCCTAAACTCTAGGACCGAGATATTTGACCTTGGGACCGAGAATCTAAGCTTAGAATCGAGATCTCCCGAAACCAGGACCAAAGGACTTAGCCTAGAGCTAGCCCATGACCGAGAGGTTCACCTCGACCGAGAAACTTAGCCCTAGACTAACCTAAGACCGATAGGTTTATACAGACCGGTAAGATCAGTCAAGTACCGAGAGTCCTTAGCACCCTAACCGAGGGACTTCGGTACTTAGACCAATGATCCCGAGCCTCGACCTGGACTAGGAGTCTGTTGACCTCGACCGATAAAAAATGAACCCCAAACTTAGGAATATGATCCTTGGTTTGTTTGGTTCCACTTTCAAAATCCAAAATTATTTTTATAATTTTGGGATTCCAAATTATTTTCTAAGAATCCCCCCAAAATATAGAAAATGCATTTAAAATATTTTTGGAATATTTTCACAAAAATAATTCGACAAAAGCTTGTTTGGTGTTTATTTATAAACTCTAATGCCTTTAAAAATGAGTAATACTCTTCATGTATTTCCTCCCTAGTTATCATCCGCAGCAGGTACCAGCATTTAAATATGGTTGTTTCAATATTTTAAATAACGCTAAACCTAGAAATATGACTAGGACCGGAAGAATAATTGGTTAAAACTCAAACGTTATACAACCAATTTTCAAAAGCCAACTTTATAATAGAGACCGTTTTTAAAACATGTACAGAGGATGAAGCGCGAAAGCTCTTTCCCGAGTATCACCAAACTAACAAACTGAAAGAAAACTTTGGTCAATACGTTTGTATACGTATGCCAACTTTTATTGATTTTCAAAAATCAATTGATGACTCTGTTTTAAAATTAATAATCTTTTTTTATGTTTAAACTAAATGATTTTCTAAATATCAAATTGTGATTTAATTACCGTAAATCCCCGGATTATTTAAAATTGAACCTCGAAATTAATTATTTTTAAATAATTTCAAAAAACTGTCCGGAATCAATATATCTTTTAAAAAAATATTTTATTTTAAAAGAAAGTTCCTGACAAGCAAATCGAGGTTGAATTTATCGAATCTCGAGCTTTTCACGGAAACATACGTAAGGGGTTTTCCGGGGTTACAGTAGTATATATGACCCGTCCGTAATAATATATATATATCACCTACGGTATGAATTATGTATGATATTTATCCTATTTGTTGGAATTTACTAGGCTTTTTTAATATTGCTTGGAGATTACCAATTTTTAATTATCCTATTTGTTGGAATTTCTTTTACCTGGTGTGTTCTTACTTGGTCCTGATGTCAAATGAGATGAATTCCACAATTATGATTTCTTCGTTGTTCTCTTTTTGAACGACACTTATTAATAAAATTTGTGACTATTTTTCATTAAATCACGACTCCTTGAAAATAAAAAAAATGTCGTAAACAAAAAGTAGGAAACCCATGTACAAATGAAGGTGTGACATAATTAGTCATAAATTTCAAAAAAAAATACTACAAAGATAATTTATACATTAAAACTCAAAAATCTTAAAGAGAACAAGATAAATAGTAAGAGTTGAGATCAATGTTGAAAATAAAACTCTTACTGTTGTGGGTTAGTATTTCCTTTGCTAAGAGACTCAAATAACATTATTATACAGGTTTCTTGTTTATCTTCTATTTTGAATTATTCTCTTCTTCTTTTTAATCAGTCCTCTGGGATCAATCAATAATTTTATCAACCGAGTTAAATGTTACATTGTCATCATCAATATAGTTGCCGATTTTTTTTTTGAATAATATTCTTTTGGGCATGAGACAATGAACTTGTGGAAACTTCCACCCAAACCTCGTCCTAATTACCAACCCGTGAAGAAATGCATTCACCCGGTAAGTCTCAAAAAATGGACACTAGATTTTCATCCTTATAACCCTCAAGTTGCACCTCAATCTGGAGGCAGCCTCAATAACCAATTCAACCTCAACATAGGTTTGTGGAAATTCCAAAAGTGGCCGGATCAAATACCTTCAATGTTCCCTGATCCAAAGCACTTAAATGAGTCAATTAACTAAATTCCTTCGTTGGGGCAACCGTGAATGTGATCACCTGTGGAGGGGTGGGTTTCATAGCTGTCTCAAACCTTGTTATAATAAGATAATCATTTGTAACCGCGAGTGAAAACCCATATTAATGGATGGAGATGGTTTGATTTGATTTTCCGGTAATTTTACTCAAAACATATTTATTTTATTATATATTTTTTCAATAATTTAATTACTCAATTTATTTATTTAAATACATTATTTAACTATTATAAATTTTAAATAAATAAAAATATATAGTAATTGTAAACCTGAAAATCACATGGCACATAAGAAGAGGGCTCGGTCAATACCGTGATGTTTTCCTTTTTTTGGTTTTGGATACAAAAAGCTTCAAAAGGAAGGTGGAATAAGTCTGGAGCTCTTGGTGAAGGTGCAATTCTAATAAGACATTTCATACATTTTCCAAGTAAAGTTTGAGTTTTGAGATATTTCAATCTCGGTTTGCGTATTTAAAAATTTATTAATAAAACATTATTTAAAAGATAAAAATGTTTGTTGATATTTAAAATTAATTATCATAATAATTAATTTTTTAAATTAATTCTAAATAATATTTTAGATTATAAATGAATAATTTGATTAAAAGAAAATTGTATTTTAAACTTTTGTGTTATAACGGGACTATTAGTGTAATGTTAGTTCTCCTTAATTAAAAAAAACTATATTTTAAATTAATTAAAAATAATTAATTTACATAATTTATAGAGTCACCAATTGATTTTAAATTTAAAATCAATAAAAGAATTGTATACGTATATAAACGTAAATTTATCAGAGATTCTGTTGAGTTCGATATTTATTGATACTCATAAAAGAGTTTTCGCTCTATATACACTATATTCGTTAAATAACGGTTTCTAATTTATAAAATCTTGACTTTTGGGTTTGAAAATTTTGTTTCATTACATTTTATTTAACCAATTAATTTTCAAGTTCTAGACATGTATAAGTTTCATTGCATTTAAAATTGTATAATAATATTTAAATGCTATTACATGCGATTGGTGTCGATAATTATTGAAGAAAGTACCTAAAAAATATAACCTTAAGATATTAAAATTTAAAAAATAAATTTAAATAGGCCTTTATCAAAATATTTATTATGAAATTATTCAAAAACTATTTTGAAATTATTTTATATTTTTTTCGGATTTTTAAAAAATAGTCCGGGCTCATATGTTAAACAAATTAAAATTAAAATCCCAAACAAACAGGCCCTTAGGGAGGTGTCCGGGTCGCGAACCGGGTCGGGTACACGGGACTAGAGTGGGATTGGCTCGAAGTCAACGTGTAGGGTACCTGGTCAACTTGGAGATTGGTTTCCTCGATTGCGTGCGTTGGTCCCTCTGTCGGTGGCAAGAATTCGTCAATCACACGTGCTGGTCCTTAGTCGGATGCGTGGATCCTTGGTCGAAAAATCAAGCCCATGCGAAATTCTCGGTCGGACTTTAGGAACACCGAACTACAAGTTTGGTGATTTCGATTGAAGCCTCCTTTCTTCAATCTAGATAGCATCTTATTTTTATGAAAATTTTGGTTTTGGATCAAATATGATAGGGATTGCTTGAAATTGATTTGAACATACTCCTAACACCTTTAGAAATATGCTATGATAGTTTTTGGGTCACTGTTAACTCAAGAACATAAACCCAATTTAGAAAATTTTCAAAATCAAATTTGGATACATTCAATACGGTTTGATTAATTCAAATTAGTTTCAACAAAATGCTTACAAATGATCTTATGATCGTTTTTCAATCAAGAAATTGAACGATATGTAAAGCTGATCGATCTAGAATATAAAAATTTCAATTTGAAACCATAAGTTGAATTATATCATGAATTGAAGCTTATTGTGAGTTGGACAACACTCCTTAACTCTTTTAGAAGTTTTGTGAAAATCTATAATCGAGCACTAAGACTTTACACGAGATTTTAAAATTTTCAAGAAAATATTGAAAAATTTTAATGGAAAATTTCGTGAGAAGTGGATTGGAGGATTGGTATTTTATTCCTTGGATTCGTCTTGTCTGAGGAGGGCTATTTATAGCCTCCTTAAATCGGTTGAACGATAAGGTGGATCGAATTTCAGACAAAAGGTCATTATTGACTTTTGTCTGTTCTTTATTACACTTGATCTTTCATGTGATGATTGAACCTATGATCGTAGGTGAAATGATCACCAGGTTAGGGTAATCATTCCAAATTTTGAATCAGATAATTTGGTGGAGTATCGCTCGAATTCTATCTTTGAAAGATTAAAGATTTCAGCCGATGTTGATCCAACTTGTCGCAAGGAAGAATACAAACTAGGGTTGAAAACGACAAAATTTGCCTATTCTGCGTTTTATTGCTAAGGGAATCTTGAAACGACGTAGTTTCTGGCCAACATGGATGCTTGGGCATTCCGTCAGCGTTGGGCGTTCTATTTGCGTTTTGGGCTAACGATGTTGAGGCGCATGTTAATTGATCCGTTTCTGCGCGGAAGCACTTTCATTTAATTGCATCGGGCGACGCAACTAGCTGTTGTATGTTGGATGAGACTCTAACGCTCATCCGATGGCTATGTGGTCTGTTGCACTGATTTCTCTTAATTTCGGGTGTAGTAGATTATGGTCCTTTCCTAGTCTTGGAGCTTGTTTGAAATTGATTTTTCTTTAGTCTTTTTGCCTTTATTTTCATCTTACAAAATACACAAAATATTTTTAATAGACATATTATTTTTTATTTTTTATTTTTTTATTTTATGATTTTATAAATAATTAATTTCGGATAAAATGAATACAACATTATCTCAAATCATTTACTTTAATTTCTTTACCCTTTTTAAAATTAATTTGGAATAAAATGAATATAACAATTATCTCAAATTATTTTGTTTTTTTTTTCTTTATTCAAATTAATTGAGATTTAATTAACACGATAATTATTTTAATTAATTATATAATCATGATTTGGGCTTGATTTTAATTATCTTGATTTTATTTATTCAATATAATTATTTTATAACCCCCGAAAACCCCACTTACCGGAAAAGCTCGAGGTTCAAGAAATTTCAACTATAGTGTGCGTGTCGAGAATTTATTTTTTAATAAAACATTATTTAAAAAGATTTATTGAAATATATATCGACGTTTTAAAATTATTTACAACAATAATTAATTTTCATCAAATTTGGATAATCATTTAGATTTAAAATAATTAACTTATAATATGACTAATGAAATATGTATTTTAAATCAATTAATTTAAAATATTATTCATTTGATAAAAGAGTCACCATTTCATTTTTAATTTAAAATCTAAAATTAAACGCCTACAAACGTATATTTGATTAGAGATTCCTTGAGGTTCGATACTAGGAAAAGGCTTTTGCACTATATCTCCTATACTCGTTAAAGAACAATCTCTACTATATAATGTCTTGACTTTTGAAAGAATGGTTTTATTACATTTTATTCAACCAATTAGTCTTCAAGTCCAATACATGCACAGTTTTTTCCTGCATTTAAAATTGTAGAATAATATTTAAATGCCGGTGCCTGAGATTGATGTAATTGGTTACTAAGGAAAGTACCTTAAAAATATTAGCTTAAGGTCTAAGAATAAATCTTAAACAGGCCCTTATAAAAATATTTTTGTATGAAAATATTCTAAAAATATTTTGGAAGTGTTTTCTAATTTTTTTTCCATATTTTTGAAAAATAGTTTAGGGTACCAAATTAAAAAAATAATTTTTGAATTTAAAATACCAACCAAACTGGTCCTAGGACTTGTTCCTTCGGTCTAGGGTATTATTTTCCTTAGTCCTAAGAAAAAATTCTCAGGTCATGAGTCAAGATCCCTCAGTCGAGGTGTAGGAGCTCTCGATTGAGGTGGAAGACAATCAATACCTAAAGAGCCGCTCTCTCGGTCGGGTGTGGGAGATTCTCGGTCAGGTACGTGAGGCTCTTATTCCGATATTGGAGGCTCTCGATTCTAGGCTAGGGATCCTCGGTTGAGGTGCAAGGATCTCTCGGTCTTAGGCTATGATTCCTCGGTCGAATGTGAGGTTCTCTTGGCCAGGGTGCGAGGAGCTCTCGGTCCTACGTTAGTGAACCTCGGTCAGATGCGAGGAGCTCTTGGTATTGGGCTAGGAATCCTTAGTCGGAGGTGAGGAGCTCTCGCTTGGGGTGCAAGGAGCTCTTAGTCGGAGTGTGAGGAGCTCTCAATCAAGGTGCGAAGAGCTCTCGATCTTGGGCTAGGAATCATTAGTTGGGGTGCGAGGTTTCTCGGTCAGGTGTAGGTGAGGCTTCGATTTCCTCAATCTTAAATCGAACCCAGGTTGAGCCCTCGGTCAAACGTCAAGAATATCAAACTACAAGTTTGATGTTTTCAACTAAGGATTTGATCATTTGATCCAAGGGCATGAGAAGCTTCGTCTAGTCCCCAAAATCATTTATAATATCATCCCGATGTATCATTTGATTGGGATGATGTTCCATTTAACTCAAACAATTTTGAGGTAAAAAAATGGGTTTTGGGTTTTTAAGGTTTGATGAAGCATAAGGAGTTTGTCAATAGCTTTCTTATGCTTCATATGGTTAAATGAAACTAAAACATGAACCCTGACTGTTCATTTTAACCAATACAAGAATTGAAATTTATATTTTTATATATATATTTTTTATTTTATATCAAACATGATTGGGATGGCTTGGAATTTGTTTGAATATGTTCATAACATCTTTAGAAACATATTAGAAAGGTTCTTGGGTTGTTATTCTTGAGTAATAACTCAAAAACAAAAACCCGATTTTGAAAAATTTCAAAATCAAATTTAGGTATTTCTAATTTAGGTTGATTGATTCGGTTTTGTTTCAATAGAAAGCTTAAAAATAATTTTAGGATCGTGTTTCAATCAAGAAATCATACAATCAAGCAGTATATGAAACTAGTCGAACTGAAATTAAATATTGTAAGTTAAACTTGTAAATCGAATTGCAGTATGATTGGAAACTTACTGTGAGTTAAAGAGCATTTTTGAACTCTTTTAGAAGCTTTATGAATGCCCAGATCAAAGTTTTAGAGCCTTACAAGAATATTCAAAATTTTCAAAACAATCTCAAAATTTTTTAATGACGAATTTCGTTCAGGATTGATTGGGGGCTTGAGAGTGGATCTCTTGCCTTTGATTTGCCCAAAGGAGGCTATTTATAGTTTCCCAAGGTTGGTTGATCGACTAAGTGACTTTAATTTAGTCAAAAGACCATCAATGGACTTTAATTTAGTCAAAAGACCGTCAATGGACTTTAATTTAGTCAAAAGACCGTCAATGGACTTTTGTTTATTCTTCATCCAACCACCTTTTTAGGCAATGATGTTGCCTTAGGTAGCAGGTGAAATGATCACCGGTGTAGGTGTTGGGTTTTTTGTTTCCTTAGTCCATGAGGAAAAGCCCAGCAAATAGGCCCATTTGGGCCCCCACTTGATTCACTTATTTGGGAGCAATATAAAAGGGGAGAAATCTTCTTTTGTGCATGTTTCCAAGGGTATTATGAATTTGTATGCCTCTAGTATTGTCTAGAGAAGACTTTTGTATTGCTCTCTTACTGGTGATAGTGGATTTTAAGCGGCACTAGGTGTCCCGTGGTTTTTTACCCATTGAGGGGTTTTCGACGCTAAAATTCTGTGTTGTTTGTGTGTGCTTGCTTGGTGTGTTACTCACTGTTTTAGGGCTGTGTTGATTGCATTTTGCATACCTATTTGTTAGCTTCCTCACAGGTTTAAACGGTTTGGGAAAGTGTTGCCAAACAGGATAAATTCTGCATTTGTTGTTTACTGTTGTGGTGCATTTCCATCAAAGTGGTATCAGAGCCTTGGTTGCTTATTTGTGAATTGAACTGTTTGAACGATGGAAACTAATACAAGTAGGATGATTAATTTGAATGGTTCTAATTATCATGTTTGGAAGGCAAAAATGGAAGATCTCCTATATGTGAAAGATTATTACTTACCTGTTTTTGCTACTGATAAACCTGAGAATAAAACAGATGCAGAATGGACTATTTTGCATAGACAAGTTTGTGGATATATTCGGCAATGGGTGGAGGATAATGTGCTGAATCATATTATTGGGGAGACACATGCTCGTACTTTGTGGAACAAGCTTGAACAGTTGTATGCTCGGAAGACTGGGAACAATAAACTGTTCTTGATTAAGCAATTGATCAAGTTACAGTACAAAGATGGCACTCCTGTTACAGATCACTTAAATGCGTTTCAGGGCATTGTGAATCAGCTTTCAGGAATGGGTATCAAGTTTGATGATGAGATTCAAGGTCTATGGCTACTTGGTACATTACCAGATTCTTGGGAGACTTTTAGGGCATCCTTGTCCAACTCTGCACCGGATGGTATTATCACCATGGAATTGGCTAAGGGCAGTGTTATGAATGAAGAGATGAGAAGAAAGTCACAGGGTTCCTCTTCACAATCAGATGTCTTGGTCTTTGAAAAGCGGGGGAGAAGTCAGAGTAGAGGTCCGGGTAACAAAGGAAATCAGCGTGGTACTAGCAACTCCGGTAAAGGGAAGTATGCTAATATTGAGTGTTACTATTGTGGTAAAAAGGGGCACACAGTAAAGTTCTGCAGACAGGCAAAGAAAGAGAACAAGAAGAAAAACTACAACAATCAAAGGAAAGATGACGATGGCAGTGACAAGGTTGAAGTGAATACTATCACTAATGATTTCTTTGTTTGTTGTGATGATAATTTGGTGAACTTTGCACATGATGAGGCGAGTTGGGTGATTGACAGTGGAGCTTCGTGTCATGTTACATCACGAAGAGTTTTTTATTCATCTTATACTCCAGGTGATTTTGGGGATGTCAAGATGGGTAATAGTGGGCTATCAAAGGTTGTTGGCATTGGAGAAGTCTGTTTGAAGTTTGATACTGGGATGGAGTTGGTTTTACAAAATGTAAAACATGTCCCGGATATGAGATTAAATTTGATTTCTACAGGTTTACTTGATGATGATGATGGGTACAACAACTACTTTGGTAATGGTTTGTGGAAACTCACTCGTGGTTCTTTGATTGTGGCAAGAGGTAAAAGGTGCTCAAAGTTGTATGTGGTACAACCGAAGATCTCCAAGAGCATTGTTAATGCTGTGGAGAATGCTGACATGACTGAGATATGGCATAAGAGACTTGGTCATATGAGTGAAAAGGGCATGGCTTTGTTGTCAAAGAAGGAAGTGTTATCAGGTGTAAATGATGTCCAGTTGAAGAGGTGTTCTCATTGTCTTGCAGGTAAACAAAACAGAGTTTCTTTCAAGAGCAATCCTCCCTACAGAAGAGAGAGCATACTTGATCTTGTTCATTCTGATGTTTGTGGTCCTATGAAGACAAAAACACTTGGTGGTTGCTCATATTTTGTCACATTCATTGATGATCACTCCCGAAAGGTATGGCTTTATACTTTGAAGTCTAAAGATCAAGTTTTAGATGTGTTTAAGCAGTTTCATGCCTCAGTTGAGAGAGAGACTGGAAAAAAGCTCAAGTGTATTCAGACAGACAATGGAGGTGAATACATTGGGCCATTTGATGCTTACTGTAGAGAGCATGGTATTCGGCATCAAAAGACTCCTCCAAAGACACCACAGTTGAATGGCTTAGCAGAGCGGATGAACAGAACATTGGTTGAGAGAGTCAGATGTTTGCTTTCACATTCAGGGTTGCCGCGTTCCTTTTGGGGTGAAGCGTTGAACACGACAGTACATGTTATTAATCTAACCCCTTGTGTTCCTTTGCAGTTTGATGTTCCTAACAGGGTTTGGAGCGGCAAAGATGTTTCTTACAGTCACTTGCGAGTCTTTGGATGCAAGGCATTTGTGCATATTCCCAAAGATGAAAGGTCAAAGCTTGATGTGAAGTCTAAGATTTGTGCGTTCCTCGGCTATGGCGATGATGAGTTTGGATACAGGCTTTATGATCCAGTTCAGAAGAAGCTTGTTCGAAGCCGGGATGTTGTGTTTATTGAAGATCAGATTTTGAAGGATGTTGAGAAGACAGAGACAATTCCTCGACATAGTGATGATCTTATTGATTTGGGTCCAGTTCCTCTACAACATGTTGACACACAGGTTGGAGATGATGTTCCTATTGAAGACCATGGTGCTGATAATGTTGATGCTCAAGAGCAAGATGTAGATGAAGTTGTTCACCCAGAGTTACCAGTTCCAGACATGCCACCATGTGTTCCACTCAGACGGTCTACGAGAGATCGTCATCCTTCTGTACGTTATTCTGCAAATGAGTATGTTCTTCTCACTGATGAGGGGGAACCTGAGTGTTATGCAGAAGCTATTGAAGATGAGCACAGGAAAGAATGGGCTGAAGCTATGCAAGATGAGATGGATTCCTTGTATAAGAACAACACTTACGAGTTGGTGAAGTTGCCTAAAGGCAAGAGAGCATTGAAGAACAAGTGGGTTTATAAGGTGAAGACTGATGAGTTCACCTCACAACCCAGATACAAAGCTAGATTGGTGGTCAAAGGATTCAGCCAGAAAAAAGGTATTGATTTCGATGAGATTTTCTCTCCAGTTGTGAAGATGGGTTCTATTCGGGTGGTTCTCGGTTTAGCGGTCAGTCTTGATCTTGAGGTTGAGCAGATGGATGTCAAGACTGCTTTCCTTCACGGTGAATTGGATAAAGAAATCTATATGGAGCAGCCTGAAGGGTTTCAGGTAGAAGGTAAAGAAGACTATGTGTGTAGACTTCAGAAAAGTCTATATGGGCTGAAGCAGGCACCGAGACAGTGGTATAAGAAGTTTGAGTCTGTTATGGGGGAGCAAGGCTACCGAAAGACTACTTCAGATCATTGTGTTTTCTTTTAGAGGTTTGGTGATGATGATTTCATCATTTTATTGCTTTATGTTGATGACATGCTTATCGTTGGCAAGAATGCAGAAAGAATTGCTAAGTTGAAACAGCAGTTGAGCAAGTCTTTTGCAATGAAAGACTTGGGGCCAGTGAAACAGATTCATGGGGTACGGATCACTCGAGATAGAGCTGCCAAGAAGTTGCATATGTCACAAGAGCGATACATTGAGAAGGTGCTTTGCAGGTTCAACATGGACAAAGCTAAAGTGGTTAGTTCTCCTCTTACTACCAACTTTAATCTAACAGGTAAAGATTGTCCTACTTCAAAGGAGGACATTGAAGATATGGATAAGGTTCCATATGCCTCAGCGGTTGGTAGCTTGATGTATGCTATGGTATGTACAAGGCCGGATATAGCTCATGCAGTTGGTGTTGTTAGTCGGTTTCTGTCAAATCCTGGCAGGAAGCATTGGGAAGCAGTTAAATGGATTCTAAGATATCTGCGCGGTACTTCCAAACTGGGTATCACATTTGGAAATGAAAAGCCGGTGCTTATGGGATACACAGATTCTGATATGGCTGGAAATAAGGATAACATGAAATCCACTTCTGGATATTTGATGACATTTGCAGGGGGAGCTGTTTCATGGCAATCAAGATTGCAAAAGTGTGTGGCCTTATCGACAACAGAGGCTGAGTATATGGCAGCAACGGAAGCTTGCAAAGAACTATTGTGGTTGAAAAGATTTCTGCAGGAGCTTGGCTTCAAGCAACAGCGCTACGTAGTTCTTTGTGATAATCAAAGTGCAATACACCTTGCTAAGAATTCCATGTTTCATAAGAGAACGAAACATATTGATGTGCGGTATCATTGGATTAGAGAATCTCTTGAAGATGGGTTGTTTGAACTTGATAAAGTTCACACTGATGATAATGGTTCCGATATGTTGACAAAGGCATTGGCAAGGGAAAAGTTGAAGGTGTGTTGTTCGATCGCCGGGATGGCGAACCTTTCCTCATAGTCAGGAAAAGGGGGAGATTTGTTGGGTTTTTTGTTTCCTTAGTCCATGAGGAAAAGCCCAGCAAATAGGCCCATTTGGGCCCCCACTTGATTCACTTATTTGGGAGCAATATAAAAGGGGAGAAATCTTCTTTTGCAAGAAATAAGATCAAAAAGAAAGAGAGAGAAAATCAAGAAAGAAAAGAAGGGAAAAACTTCAATTTCAGCAGCCTTAGTATTTTGATGATTGCCGGAGTTTGCACCGTTGGATCGTTCTAATTTTTGGACAGCAGCTTCACAACTTCTGGGCCAACATTCTGAACGGTGGAGATCGGATTCTGAGGTCTGGAGGTCGGAGTTTTGTTGCCGGAACAGTAGCAGTTGTTTTTGGTGATATTCTTCCTTTATTGTTCTTTGATTGTTTCTATATCCTTGATGTGCATGTTTCCAAGGGTATTATGAATTTGTATGCCTCTAGTATTGTCTAGAGAAGACTTTTGTATTGCTCTCTTACTGGTGATAGTGGATTTTAAGCGGCACTAGGTGTCCCGTGGTTTTTTACCCATTGAGGGGTTTTCCACGCTAAAATTCTGTGTTGTTTGTGTGTGCTTGCTTGGTGTGTTACTCACTGTTTTAGGGCTGTGTTGATTGCATTTTGCATACCTATTTGTTAGCTTCCTCACAGGTTTAAACGGTTTGGGAAAGTGTTGCCAAACAGGATAAATTCTGCATTTGTTGTTTACTGTTGTGGTGCATTTCCATCAGTAGGATGGTCATTTCACCTTTTGAATGTAGTCAAATGGTGGAGAAATGACAAAGTTCCATCTTTGAGAAATCAAAAATGGAAGTTGTTTAAATCCAGTTCGTCATCGCGAGGAAGAAAACAAATTAGTCTGAAAACGATGTCGTTTTCTTCTTCCGCGTTTGAGCATTGAGGAGGGACTGAAATGACGTCGTTTCAAGCCAAACCGTGGATGTTGGGCGTTCCATTAGCACTCCATTGGCGATGAACGATCTGTGCGCGTCTGCGTTGATGTCGTTGGAGGCATATGTCTGATCTCCTACAGTTGATTCCCATGTCATGCCTCTTAGACATTGCTCATTTTGTCACTACACCAGTTTCATCACAATCCAATGGGATGTCTTAAAAATTTAGTAGTTGCCATTTGTGTGACGACGTGAAGAGACGGTGAATTTTTGTCAACCAATTTGGAACTCAATATATATGGATTATATTACCTTGAATGTGGAGTGGATACAACGTGGATTTTTGGAGAGAATGTTGGATTTTCTAAGAGCATTAGACTTGAAAGAAAATGGATCCCAATTAGGTTAATCATCAAATAGATTGTTTGAGTCAAAAGAAACATATGTATGTATGAGAATAAGAGAACGTTTGGTTTGGATGTTCCAAATTTTCTTAATGATCACCTTAACAAAGATATTTTGTAAGGATAATGTGCGTAATGACCCCTCGGTATTAACATATATCACCGACGGTATGAACTATCGAAGTTAAAATACAGAGCTTTAATATTGCTTGGAGATTACCAATGGTTATTTACTCTATGTGGGAGTTTCTTTTAACTTAGTGTGTTTTTATGCTTGACCCTGAGGTCAAATGAGATAAGTTAATTCATCACTAATTTTCATCATTTCTTTAATTTGAGACAAATATGGTTCCTTCGTTGTTCACTTAAACAACATTTATTAATAAAATTGGCCACTATTTTTCAATAATTCAAGACTATGCAAAGATAAACATAGAAGAACTAATACAAATATGTTGTGATATATTTAGTCACAATTTTCAATAAAATAATCCTATAAAGATAATAATACATTACACCAAAAAATTGTAAAGAGATCAAGATAAGTAGTAAGAGTTGTGATCAATCTTAAGATACACAATTAACTATATTGTGGAGGTTTTATGTTTCTCTTGCATTGATTTTTTTTATCAGTTCTCTCGAATCAATTAATAATTTAATAAATCGAGTTAAGTGTAATGTCGTCATCATTTATTCAGTTGCTGAGTTATTTTGAATAATAAACAATGAACTTGTGAAAAACATCCAACTAAAGCTCATTCTAATTACCAACCCGTGGGAAGAAATGCATTCCCCAGTTAGCCTCCACAAATGGCGAGTTATCCCTAACGACACTAGATTTTCATCCTCATAACCGTCAAGTTGCACCTCAATCTCAAGGTGGTTTGATGCCGCCTCAATAATTGTTGTGTATGTGGCTTATATATACACATGTTAATTAAGCTTGGAGTTAATGGGCTGAGCCTATATTAGTTTAATCTTTGTGACCTAATTACTACTCTATAAATACCATGTAATACAGGGTTTAACCCTAAGAGTGAAATAATAATATTTGACGACACTCTGAGGATGTAGGAAGTTTGACCGAACCTTATTATATCTTGTGTTTTTTTGTCTTGTTTTCTCTATTTCTATTAGTTTGCGTGGTTACTCGAATCAACAATTGGTATCAGAGCATCATTGATATTTAACCTAAACTAATTAGAGAAGAAGATGTTGTGTTCTGCATATTCTCAGAACATATCAGTAACAATGGTGGAGAAGAAAGGGTGAAGATTGCTTGACTAATTGAAGATTCCAGACAAAGATGAATTTCAGCACCGAAGAAGTAGGCCTCTTCTTTATTAGTAGGTGAAAAGCTGAAAATAAGTTTTTTGGTTTTCTCTCTTTTATTATAAATAGATTAGCAGAATTTGAACGAAAGAGAGATTTTAATATTTGATTTTTTAATCTGCAGAAAAATAGAGATCTAAAGGATAAGGGGAAACTGCAGAATATGGTGTGGAGATCAAAGAAGTTAATAGGAGAGCTCAAGAGGGAATAAGACATAACATAAGAACATAACTATCTCTTCACGGACAAGTTGGTTCGAAGAATAGAAAACCCTCGAATGATGAAGATGAGATGGCTGAGACGAGGAAGACACGTACCAAAATTTTGAGAAAGTTGAAAGAGCCTTCTGTGCAAGGTATCTATAGGGTTATGTAGACATGGATATATAGCATGGAAGCTACAATGAACACCCTTATACCTCATGGACTCAAGGTGCCTAATCTGCCGAAATACTCGGGAAAGAAGGATCCTATGACCTTCATGAACGAGTATATAACAAATATGATGCCTCGCAAATCGGGAGATGTCATGATGACTCAGATATTCCCATGTACTTGGTAGATACTACCCTATAGTGGTATACGCATCAGAACATCTCTCAATATTAGATAGTCAATTAGTTAGTTCGTGTGTTTATCAACAAGTTTTCCATGTTTGTCAAGGTCGACAAACCCGAGCGGAAGCTACGTCAGATCTGTTAGGGCCCAAATGAGACTTTTGAGAATGTCGACGTTGAAAGCCTTGGAAATATTATTACCAAAGAAACAGATTCAGGTTTTGACACCAATGTCATGGAAGCGGTCAATAGGGAAATTCGTAAATGAATGGTGAAAATGCCATCAAACTAACGGGCACTCCATAGACTTCTTCTTTACTTTGAATCACAAAATCCAGGACCTTATCGATAGCAAGGTCATCCCCATGCCACAGGTCGGAGCCAACCCACTGATAGTGCATGATTAGATGAAGAGACATCAAAAGCACATTAAAACTGATTAATAACAATTTGAAACAAACAATTATTTTTTTTAGCTGATTTAATTCTCGAGAATAATATATTTTCTAATATATTGAATAATGATTTTTATAATGAAGTAATAATTTCTGACTTTACAACCTTGAATAAAACATTCGAGTTAGAATTAACTTGTAGCATGAAACATTACTTTGTAAAACAGGGCAGGAGAGTTTGTCTACTGTAGATGAAATGATTTAAATCTTAACATTGAAAAAGATCTTTAAATTATTATAATCGAAGAAAAGTTTAAATGATTTAGAATGAGAAAATCTAACTAAGATTTTACAAACAAACAAAGATGTTTGCTTGATCTTTGTAGTTATTCTAGGTATCACCCTCAGACGAATGGTGCAATTGAAGCAACAAACAAGAACATCATCACAATCATTAAGAAGATGACTCAGACTTACAAGAATTGACATGAGAAACTGCCATACCCCCTTTTGGGCTATAGAATGACCATTCGAATGTTAATGGGAGAAACATCGTTTGCATTGGTCTACAGAATGGATGAAGTGTAACCTATCGAAATCGAAGTCCATACTTTAAGAGTTTTACTCGAGACACAAGTAGTGGAAGAAAATTGGCGTAAATCACAATACAATCAGTTATCCCTCATGGAAGACAAGATGTTAGACACATTATGTCACACACAAACGTATCAAAGACGAATGACTAAAGCTTTCAATAAGAAGGTGAAACCTAGGAACATTCAAGAAGGTGATCTAGTTCTAAAGAAGAATTTTCCGATACTATACCCTAGAAGGAAATTCCAAATAATATGGGAAGGACCCTACCTATAAAGAAGGTATTTTAATGTGGAGCCACACGATATACCACCTTAGACGGAGAAGAACTCTCAGCACCCTTCAACTTCGACATGCTCAAGAGATAATTTGTATAGAGCATGCATGATGAAATTCATTCACGAAATGCCCAAGTAGTTCAGACTTCATAAGACTGAACGTTTAAACTACGTTCAAACCTGGTCTCTCAATGTTATGAGAGTATGTAGGTAGTCTGTCACGGGTGCGGTCCCAATACCAATATAAATTAAATCATTATAAAAAAACCAAATCCTTAGCAAACTTGAGTGACCAAACAATCCCCAACGGTTCACACAAGAGATGAACTTGCTAATTTCTAGAAAACTCATTTATTGATCCCTAACAGATCTCGTGATCACGATCTATCTGTGATATAATTTTGGAACTACATCTGGACCTGATATCTCATTTGATGATAATACATAAGCAACTTGTCACGAGCTCGATTTTAATAAATACAAAATAACCAAACCTGTATATTAACACTAGGGTAATTTTGAGAAGATGAAAGCAAATCATCACATCCACAACTTAAGTAAATTGCAATTCCAGCAGACACATTAGTAAATTTCACTACCTTAAGTTAATTTTCATTCCAGCAAACACTTAAGAAATTTCCCCAACTTAAGTCAATTTTAATCCCATCAGAAACTTAAGAAACCATCCTCAATGAAATGCGGAATCACATTATATAATTTTGGAACTACGTTCGGACTTGATTTTTCCTTTTATGAAAATATGTAGGCAACTTGTCATGAGCTCGGTCCCAATCATAATAAAATACCTAGCAAGCCAACTATTGAGCTAGGACAAAATAAATCCCCGCAGAGTACAAGACAACAAGAACTTGGTGTTAAAAATCTATCCAAAACAATCAAACCCTATATCGATACTAAGGGAATTTTTGGTTCCAAGCAAACTGATGAGCGAACACATGAAATAAGTAGGGATGCATGAAAAGACGTTTCTCCCCAACGGATACCTCTTGACGAGCCGATTTGACTAGTGGAATCCGAGTAAGGTGCTTCATAAACGGATCTACCTCGAGCCTAGATAAAAGCTTAAACTTCTGACTTTTAAGAGGGATCTCGTAAAAGAAAAATGCCAAATTCGGAACTATGATAACAACGAAGGAGATGTCTCGTCTCACCTAGAGGTCAAGTTCAAAGATTTAATACCTCAAAAAAAAATCAATCAAGCGAAGACTGTGTTGGTTGAGATATGAAATACAATACTATTGTTCATTTAGACTCTTGTCTAACTTACTAAGCAAGTATTAAAATCTATCAGATACACCCAGGTCATCACCAAAAGAGGCCACAAAGGCACACTCAAAGATGTTAAGATGTTGAAATCACCATTTGTTGTTCATTCGTCTGATTTTCCATGCAAGAACAAGAATGTATTGATTCTATCAAATATACCCACGTATAAAAGAATAGCCCAAATACATTAGAATCTAAAAGCACGCTAACCTCTTAATTTAAGAAGTAAGACTCAATCTCATGATGCATGGTTGAAAGATTAAGCATTCGAGCAAACACACCCCTCAAAGAAACTCAAGGCGAAATGTCACGACAAAAGACAAGTCCGTCAAACAATGGCGTCAATCTCAAAGAATGCTAGTTGCACACGGTCTCCCCAAAACACATTCTAAGGAGGATACACGTAACTGATTTCTAAGAAATATTTCCTAGTGACGAAATAGTTAAAGATATTTTTAAGTGACGAAATATCAAAAACGATCAAAAATTTCTAAACGAAACACAAATTAAAAAAGTTTCTAAAAGTAACAAAATAAATTTCAAAGACATTTTTTAATGGAAACAAAATGTCAAAATTGATCATTTATGTTTCTATAGTAAACGAAACATAAATTGAAAAACATTTTTAAATGTAAACTAAACAAATTTCAAAGATATTTCTAAGTGATGAAATATCAAAAACGATCAAAAGTCTCTACAGCAAACGAAACACAAATTGAAAAAATGTTTCTAAAAGTAAACGAAATCAATTTCAAAGACATTTCTAAAAGGAAACAAAATGTCAAAAATAATCATTAAATTTCTACCGTAAATGAAACACAAGATGAAAAACGTCTATAAAATTAATGAAACAAATTTTAAGGACATTTCTAAAAGGAAACAAAATATCAAAATAGATCATTAAAGTTTCTTTAGTAAACAAAACAAAAACAAAATACAAAAAAAATTAAAAATGTTTCTAAAGTTAACGAAACAAAATTTCAAACTCATTTCTATAAGGAAATAAAATAAAAAAATTGATCATTAAAGTTCTTACAGTAATGAAACACAAATTGAAAACGTTTCTAAAAGTAACGAAATATTTCTAAGTGACAAATTGTAAAAAATAATCAAAATATTTTTCTAAACTGAGATTATGGAGCAACGCATACATTCAGCACACTAAACTCGGGAACGATGTATCAATTTTAAGTAAAATGCAATCAGCAACTAAGTCAAGATGTGTACTCATGTACAATCTAAATACTATGTGAGGTGTGTAGAAATATAGTGGAAACAACTAGGCTCGATCTACACGATCGATAAACTAGGATCGATGTATTTTCTAAATAAAGGTGAATCGTCGACAAGTGGATGATAAACCAACTTTGAAGAATGAAGAGTGAATACACGAGTCTCCCGAGAGACTCGTTGGTTTGTTCTCTTTTAATTCAATGAATCCGAAATAAATTATAAAATTGAGAATTTTCAAAATGCAGTGTCTATGTTCAATCTTGGATAGGCATTTTCTAAACCGAGTGATTTCTACAAAGTTTTTTCAAGAGAGGCATTCTTTAGACACTCATTTTTCACCTCACAATTAATATAGTACATAAACAACTATTTTGAAATAATTGAATTTTAAAAAAAAAATAATTTCGGATTTCAATAAAGTTAAGGTGATAATTGACCTAAGTTATAGAAACACACAAGTTTTGTCATCATTAATATATTTAAGGTGTTTTTATTATTTAATATCACCTTAAATAATAAAATATGTTTTAAAGCGGAAGACGTTTTTATGTTTAATGATTTTCGACATTTTTGTTTAAATGATTTGCTTAATTGAGTTTTGATTAAATAATTTTTTTATGTATACGAGTTTTAATTAATTAAATCACATTAAACATAGGATAAAACAAAAATAATAATTTTGAACATAAAAATGTTTTTATTTTCATATTAACGGATTCTTTCAATTTATTTTGTTGAATTTTGTTAATTAGATTAGTTTAATTTAGTTAAATAAAATCATGTTGGGGGGTATAAAACTATGTTTATCGCTTTTGAACTTAGTCTCCCCATTAACAAAAGTTTTTTTAATTAGATTTGATTCATTTTGATTAGGAATAAATATGATTATTTCCTTTTAAAAATGAATAATCATTTATTTTTCTCTATATGGAAAAAATGAAGGAAACTTGTGGTGGAAGCCCCTAGAAGTATCCAGCAAAAATTTGAAGATGGAGCAACGCTTGGTCATTTATGAATTAAAAATCAAAATAACCAAGTATTACATCATTTTATAATTAGATCTTAAATCTCATTAGATAACACTTAACATTTAGTGACATGTCAAGTGGAAAATGTTCCTTTTAAAATATTTTGATATATTTTAAAATAGAAATTCACTCAACGATGTTGGGTGTTAAATGAGCCCTAGTGTTTCCCTTGTGAATTCTCTATTTTTACACACCCTAGCGCACTTGCACAACTAGTCAGATTTTTCATTCTCTAAGTACCCCTAGGCTTCCAAAGTCGCATCTCTTAAGCAAACTTAGTTCAAAATTGGTTACAAGTCTTGCTTAAGATCTTAAGCATTCACTTCATCAAAGTCTAGAAAACAACCCCTTTGTAAGCTTCTTGGTTCTTATCTCTTTTTATTTGTCTTTTACATAATAAAAGTTGTGTTTTTGTCTTTTTTTTAATTCCAACATGTATTATATGCATAAACTGTTAGCTTAGGTATTTTATTTATTATTTCTGTTATGTAAATATGTAAACTATAATAACATGTCAATAAATAAAATAAAAAATTAAACAAGGATCTTTGATTCAAAATCTATTTTATAAACTAAAAACTGCTCTTGAATTATTTGAAGAACCATAAAAAATCTAACAAAAAAATATAATATGTTTTCGATTTAAGATTTTCATTTATATAAATGTCCTTTTATGTGTTAACAATGCAATGTTTTTGGAGATTTTTTTTTGTGTAAATTGAGATCCATTTTGATCACGAAATGAATTGTTAGCTAAGATTAGGTCGAAATTGGAAGAACAACAGGTCTGTTGCTATAGTGATACTTAGGACCCGAAAAATTAGCCATATAGAGTACTAGAAGAGCCTCCGACTGAGAAAACTAGCATGGCTCTGCGCCTGACTAATTTTTCTGACGCTTACGATCAACAAATTGCACCCAAGGCTCTTTATCCGACCAAGAAAACTTATCCCCATGCTAACTTTTTGTCACACCTGATTCCTTTAGACATTCCTTAGCGTTTATTTTTTATTTTATTTTTTCTTATTTCATAACTTGTATTAGCTCATTTGGGCTATGATATTAACTCAATAGGGACCTACTGCCTATTTAAGACCGAAGGAGAGTTGCTGCATACCTAGGACCGAGAGGATGAACCTGTTGTTGGTCACATTCCTGCACCCGATGCTGACCTAGGACCGAGAGTTCTTATACCTAGCTGCACCCTAAGACCGAGACCAGGACCGAGACTTAGTCACTAAATTTAATATGTATTTATATTATTTAGTGATAATCTTTTGCAAACAAATACAATTTCTAGATGATAAAACTAATCTTCTGTCCGACCAAATAAACTGACCAATAACTTGAAATCGACGATTTAAAATTTTCACAAATGGATTTTAATAATTTTATTATAAATTTTGGTACACAACCCGACCAAACTAAATATCTATAAAAAAAAAATGAAAAACCAATATCATTTTTCCATTATGAATTTTTAATTATTATTATAATCATTTTAAAATTGCAAAATAAATCCTCTTGTTACTTTAATTATTACAATAATATCATCATAATTTTTCTTAATTTCTTTTTTTTTAATGCATTCCAATAATATTTTTACTTTTTTTTTTGGTTATAATTAATTACTTATTCCTATCTAATAGGGTGGGTAACATACTCTACCACACAACTAAACTAGATAGCCCTTTGTTACGTGGACTACAACCCGCTATATTTTGAGTTAGGCCTTAATAGTTAATTTGGTATCAGTATTGTCACATTATTTTATTTATATAATTAATTAAGTACATTAGAAATTTCTACATATTTTAAATTGTTCTTAAATGTTAAATCCCAAACCCGCTAAGAATCTATGTACACTATTACAAGAAACTTTTGGACCCGTGTCAAACGAATTCATAAACCATTTAACCCGATAATCTTAACTATTGTTAGTGCTTATTAATTATTTTCAAAAGGGATAAATTGTTTTATTTAGCTAGTTAATTATATATATTCAAAAAGCTAATACATAATTTTTCCATTTTGGTGTCTTACAACTTACAAGCAAGAACATAGAAAAAACAAATTTGTAATTAAAGGATTTGTATAAAATAATGGTTGTATCAGAATTGATGAATACGTTTATTTATGACTTGGTCAATATTTCATAAAAGAAAAATAATATGGATGATGCCCATAACAAACAAGATTTGTAATCAATTATTTAAGGTTGATATAGACATAGTTAAATATTAATATATATATATATATATATATATATATATATATTAATATTTAATTATATCTATATCAACCTTAAATAATTGATTACAAATCTTGTTTGTTATGGGTATCATCCATAAAATAATGGTTGTATCAGAATTGATGAATACGTTTATTCATGACTTGGTCAATATTTCATAAAAGAAAAATAATATGGATGATGCCAATAACAAACAAGGTTTTTAATCAATTATTTAAGGTTGATATAGACATAGCTAAATATTAATATATATATATATATATATATATATATATATATATTAACCAAATGATTGATCCATTTCCATCAAGCACAAGTTATACATTAACTCATATTGAAAACGACATAATCAGCTACCATGAGAGAGATGAATCGTGTTGTGTGGGCGCAGAAGCATTAAAAATCCAGTTGGATCCAGAAGAAGTAGGATGCCCACTTTGATTGAATAGCAAAATAGAGGATGGGGGCGAAGACCACATGCATATTAAGAATCTTTTTTTTGGTTAATAATAGGAGCTAGCAGGACAACTCAGCACCTTGACTTTCAATTTCTATTTAAAACATTTTTAGTGATGAGAATTGAACTAGTACTATTTAGTCTTTTATGAATATTTTTATCACTTAAATTATTTTAGTGGAGTATTGATAATATATTTTTATATGAATTATTATGGATAATTGTAGTAAAAACGATCACCCTAAGAATGAAAACGGAATAATAGCAACCGTAGTGAAATGCAAAACAATAGTGTAAAAGTAAGAAAGAACAAAATAACGACAAAAAAATCTTAGACAGGATCGGATCAACAATGTCCTACGTCCTATTTTCGGAGAATCGATTCAATAAAGTTATAATAAGGATTACAAACTCTAGCTCTCTTTGTTTGTTTTAAATTTTAGTCTCACACTCTCTTCTCGTTTACAATGTATATATATAGCCTTTTAGAATTCATAATTATGGTAAATATCATGTGTTATCTTACTTCTCCGATTACGTTCCAACCTTTGTGACGTGAATCAAGTCACAACATTTCCAAAACTTGATTTCCGTCATCACATTCGTGGCCATATCTGTAGGATTTTCATCTATGTGAACCTTATACACAACTACCGCTCCACTCTCTATGACACCTCGAATGTTGTGAAGTCGAATATCGGTGTGCTTTGTGCGCTTGTGAAACATCAAGTTCTTATACGAGTGTATGGCGCTTTGGTTATCGCAAAACAACTCCACTTTATCGTGCTTCACCCCAAATTCACCCACGACACCCTTCATCCAAAGTGCCTCATTGATGCCCTTCGTCAAAGTGATATACTCGACCACCATTGTTGAAAAGGAAACTACAGATTGTAGTTGTGTCTTCCAACTTACCGAGCATCCAAATATGGTAAATGTTGAGTTATGGAGCCTACACATATAATAAACTCTACATTGTTAATTAGAGTTTATTGGGTTTATCTTTTTTGGTTTTGGGCTTGGGCCTGACCAAAGTTATTTAGGTTTATTACCTGAATGTTTACCCTATAAATATGTGATTATTAAGGGTTTACATTGGTTAGACAGAATTCTAGAGAGATAAAGTGTGAGGCAAAAACTCTGTATTCCTTCTTCTTCTTCATAGTAAATCTGGTGGTGGCTGAAGTGGATGTAGCTCAATTTGAGTGAACCACTATAAATCTGTGTGTTCTTGTGTTCTTCTTTCTTGTGTTTTTACAGATTGTTTTCAAGCTGGTAGGATTTGGGAGATACAAATCCAAACAACTGGTATCAGAGCAGCTGGTCTAGATCTGAGCATTGGAAACAATGGCAAGTGAGAACAGTATAGGACATGGAATTGGAAGATTTGATGGGACAGATTATGTCTTCTGGAGAATGTAGATTGAAGATTATCTCTATGGAAAGAAGCTTCATGTTCCTTTGAGTGAGAAACTAGAGAAGATGGATGAAGCTGAATGGAAACTCCTTGATAGACAGGTTTTGGGAGTTGTCCGATTAACGCTAGCCAAGACGGTTGCTCATAATGTAGCAAAGGAGAAGACCACCATGGGTCTGATGAAAGCTCTTTCTGATATGTATGAGAAACCATCTGCACAACAAGGTACACTTAATGAAAAGACTCTTTTACTTAAGAATGGTTGATGGTATTTCTGTCACTACTCATTTGAATGAATTCAATACAATTGTGAATCAATTGCTATCTGTTGAGATTGATTTTGGGGATGAAGTTAGTGCCCTGATTTTGTTAGCATCTCTACCAAATAGCTGGGAACCTATGAGGGCAGCAATTAGTAATTCAGTTAGAAATGCTAAACTGAAATTTGTTGAAGTTAGAGATCGTATTCTTGCTGAAGAGGTTCGTAAAATTGATTCTGGTGAAACATTCAAAGGTTCTGCTCTGAATGTGGAAAACAGGGGAAGAGGTAATGATAGAAATTTCAACCGAGGTAAGAGCAGATCTATGTCAAGGAGCAGGAGGAGTCAGTCCAAGTCTGGGAGGACATTTGAGTGTTGGAATTGCGGTAAACAGGGTCATTTAAAGAGGAACTGCAAAGCACCGAAGAAAAATGGTGATGATAAAAATGATGCAGCCAATGTTGTTACAGAATCTGTCATTGATGCGTTACTTCTGTCTGTTGATAGCCCGATAGATTCATGGGTTTTGGACTCGGGAGCGTCTTTTCACACCACTGCCCACAAAGAATTAATGGAGAATTATGTGGCTGGAAACTGTGGGAAAGTTTATCTCGCAGATGGTGAGCCACTGGATATTGTTGGCATGGGGGACATCAAATTGAAGATGGCAAATGGTTCTATTTGGAAGATTAATAAGGTGAGACACATTCCAGGTTTAATGCGCAATCTGATTTCTGTTACACAACTTGATGAAGAAGGTCACAATTTCAGTTGTGGAAATGGTGCGTGGAAGGTGACTAAAGGAGCAATTGTTGTTGCTCGAGGTCACAAAACTGGAACGTTATACACGACTTCAACTTGTAGGGAAACAGTTGCTGCTGTAGTTGATGACTCGAAGAACAGTGAGTTGTGGCATTGCATGTTGGGCCATATGAGTGAAAAAGGGATGAAAATTCTTTTGAAGAATGGACAGATTCCAGAACTAAAGTCTATTGATCATCAGTTGTGCGAAAACTGCATTCTTGGAAAACAAAAACGGGTGAGTTTTTTAAAAAACTGGGAAGGAGCTCAAGAAAGAAAGACTAGAGTTGGTACACACTGATGTGTGGGGACCTGCACCTGTTTCTTCTATTGGCGGATCATACTACTATGTGACTTTTATAGATGATTCAACAAGAAAAGTATGGGTTTACTTTATGAAGCACAAGTCTAAAGTATTTGCTATTTTCAAAAAGTGGAAGGCTTTGGTTGAAAATGAAACAAATCAGAAAGTTAAGTGCTTAAGATCCGACAACGGAGGTGAATATATCAATTCAGATTTCAAAGAGTATTGTGCTGAGAATGGGATCAGTATGGTGAAGATTGTTCCCCGAACGCCTCAAGAGAATGGAGTAGCTGAAAGAATGAATCGAACATTGAACGAGCGTGCTAGAAGCATGAGATTGCATGCAGGGCTGCCTAAAACCTTCTGGGCAGAAGCTATTAATACTGCTGCCTATTTGATAAACAGGGGACCCTCTGTTCCTCTTGAATTCAGAATTCCTGAAGAAGTTTGGAGCAATAAAAAGGTAAATCTTTTTTATTTGAAAGTGTTTGGTTGTTTATCATATGTTCATATTAATGAATGTGATAGGAGCAAACTTGATCCAAAGTCTAATAAATGTTTTTTCATTGGTTATGGTGATATCGAGTTTGGTTATCGTTTCTGGGATAATCAAAATCGGAAGATCATTCGTAGCAGAAATGTTATCTTCAATGAACATGTTCTCTACAAAGATTGTGTTGGGAAGACATCAGATGGTGATTCCAAGTTGGAAGAGACTGGTACAGTCGATTTGAGACAATTTTCAGCTGAATATATACCGGTTGTCGAAGAAGAACAATGTGTTGTTGAAGATGAAATCGTTGAGAACGTGGCCCCAGAGGTAAATCAGCAAACACCGGTTATATATTTGAGAAGATCATCAATGAATCGAAAACCAGTTGAGAGATGGTCTCCATCTCTGAACTATATCTTGTTGACAGATAGAGGTGAACCTGAATGTTATGAGGAAGCAATACAATCTGATGAATCGATTAAGTGGGAGTCTGCTATGAAAGATGAGATGGACTCTTTGATGTTGAATCAGACTTGGGAGCTCACTGAGCTACCAAATGGAAAGAAATCACTTCACAACAAATGGATCTTCAAGATTAAAGAAGAACATGATAAAACTATGAGGTACAAGGCAAGATTGGTTGTGAAAGGATTTCAACAGAAAGAAGGTATTCACTACAATGAGATCTTCTCTCCAGTAGTTAAATTGATGACAATCAGAACTATTTTGAGTTTGGTTGTGAAAGAAGACCTTCATCTTCAACAAATGGATGTCAAAACTGCTTTTCTTCATGGTGATCTAGATGAAGAAATTTATATGCGACAACCAGAAGGATTTGAAATCAAAGGAAAAGATGAGCTTTTGTGCAAGCTTCAGAAGAGTCTGTATGGTTTGAAACAGGCTCCAAGGCAATGGTACAAGAAGTTTGATAGCTTCATGAAAAGTAACAATTTTTTGAGGTGTGAAGTTGATCATTGCTGCTATATCAAAAGGTTTGATAAATCGTACATTATTCTTCTTCTATACGTTGATGACATGTTGATTGCTGGAGCAAGCTTGTATGAGATTAACAAGCTTAAGAAAGAATTGTCTGAAAAGTTTGCAATGAAGGATTTGGGTGCTGTTAAACAAATCCTTGGGATGAGAATTTTCAGGGATGAAGAAGTTCTCAAGCTTTCACAAGAAGAATATGTGAAGAAAGTTCTTAGCAGGTTCAACTTGTATGATGTAAAACCAGTTACTACCCCCTTAGCTAGTCACTTCAGACTATCTAAAGATCAGTCGCCTTCAACGGAGGAGGAGAAAAATTACATGGCCATTGTTCCGTATGCCTCTGCCATTGGTTGTATTATGTATGCGATGGTTTGCACAAGACCAGACATAGCACATGCAGTGGGAGTCGTTAGCAGATTCATGAGCAATCCGGGTAGACAACATTGGGAAGCAGTAAAGTGGATACTACGATACTTAAGAGGAAGTACGGGTCTCGCTTTGTGTTTTCGAAAGTCTAATATGGGTTTAGAAGGATATGTTGATGCTGACAATGGTGGTGATGTTGATAGTAGGAAGAGCACAACAGGGTACATTTATACTCTGGGAGGTACTGCAATCAGTTGGGTATCAAAATTGCAGAAGATTGTTGCTCTTTCTAGTTGTGAAGCAGAGTATGTTGCTGTGACAGAAGCTACTAAGGAGATGATGTGGTTACAACCCTTTTTGCGAGAATTGGGTCAAGACTACGAGGGAAGTGTGTTGCGATGCGACAGTCAGAGTGCCATTCATTTGGCAAAGAATCCTGTTTATCATGGCAGGACGAAGCATATACAGGTTCGTTATTATTTCATCCGGTCAGCTTTAGAAGATGGAGTATTAGCTCTTGAGAAGATTCCCGGGAGTGAGAATCCAGCTGATATGTTGACGAAAGCTGTGACAAATGAGAAACTGAAGTTGTGTGCAACTTCAGTTGGTCTTCTTCGTTAAGAAACCGAATGGAAAGCCACTACCGATCGAGAGATGATGAAGTTAGTCTCCAAGTGGGAGATTGTTGAGTTATGGAGCCTACACTTATAACAAACTCTACATTGTTAATTAGAGTTTATTGGGTTTATCTTTTTTGGTTTTGGGCTTGGGCCTGACCAAAGTTATTTAGGTTTATTACCTGAATGTTTACCCTATAAATATGTGATTATTAAGGGTTTACATTGGTTAGACAGAATTCTAGAGATATAAAGTGTGAGGCAAAAACTCTGTATTCCTTCTTCTTCTTCATAGTAAATCTGGTGGTGGCTGAAGTGGATGTAGCTCAATTTGAGTGAACCACTATAAATCTGTGTGTTCTTGTGTTCTTCTTTCTTGTGTTTTTACAGATTGTTTTCAAGCTGGTAGGATTTGGGAGATACAAATCCTAACAGTAAACACATATCCCATTAAGGACCTCCTCTTGTCCAAGTCACCTGTAAAATCATCATCAACATATCCTCTCAACTTATCATCACTCACACCCACCTGTTCAAAAGAAAGACCGACATCTAAAGATTCCCCAATGTAACGGAGAACCCACTTCTTTGCCTCCCAATGTTCCCATAAAACGGATAACTAGACTGACTGCGTGAGCAAGATCGGGTCGCGTACATACCATGGCATACATTAGGCTCCCAATGGCACTCGCATATGGGGTGTTTGTCATTCTCACATTTTGATCATCAGTACTCGGTCATATATTTGAGGAGATCTCTAATTGAGTAGCTAATGGCGTTTGAATCGCCTTAGCGTTAGACATACCGAAGTTGGTAACCACTTTTTGGAAGTAATTGCTTTAAGACATGAACAAAGAGATTTTATTCTGATCCCGCTCAATGACCATCCCCAAAATTTCCTTTTTCGGTCCCATATCATTCATCTCGAACTCACTCCCTGTCAAACATTTTACCTTGAGAACCTCTTCTTTATTTTCCGATGCGATTAATATATCATCCACATATAACAATAGGAATACCCCGCAACCATCAACCCACTTGACATATACACAACTATCAAAATTGATCCTCAAGAAATCGTTACGAACCATTAACTCTTTAAAGCGTAAATACCATTGTCTTGGTGATTGTTTCAAACAATAAAGTGAGCATTTAAAGAGACATACCTTGCATTCATCACCGGGTTTGACAAACCCCTCAAGTTGCATCATTAAGATATTCTCCTCCAAGTTCCAATAAAGAAATATTGTCTTCACGTCCATTTGCTCGAGCTCCAAGTCAAAGTAATTCACTAGAGCGAACAACACACGAATGGACGTGTGTTTCACTATCCGGAAGTAGATCTCGTTAAAGTCAACCCCTTTCGTGTTGTGTGAAGCCCTTAGCTACCAATCTTTCCTTAAACCTTGGTTTGTTACTACCCTCTACACCTTCATATCACTTGAACACCCACTTTAAACCAACCACCACTAATTCTTGAGTTTGTCCACCAATTCTCACGTCTCATTTTTATAAATAAATACCATCTCCTCCTCCATAATACGCTTCCATTTGGTTCACTTCTTGCTTTCCATCGCTTCTCTAAACGATCTTGGTTCTAAATCTTGTACCTCATCTGACACAAGGAATGCAAAGGCCACAAAACCGGACTAGCCAAATCTCTTTGGAGCTTGGGTTGTCATACAGTCTCTATCTCACGCTAACTAGTAGGAGCTAAGATTCTCTTCTAAATCCATACATTCCTCCTTTACCTGACCATCGATATCATCCTCTTCACTAGCCTCCCCCATGTCTACCGATTCTTTAGTAATTCTTCATAAGAACTCCACCTCAAATTTGGTCCTCTCATTAGCTATTTTTCTAGCTTTGACTGTCTATGTTTCTCCATAATAGGACCTAGTTTCCCTAAATACCATGTCACAGCTAATGATGCACTTGGTCGTCTCCTTGTCCTTGTAAAATTGTTCAACCCTTAATCCCTCAAGGTATCCAACAAACATACAATTCTTCTCTCTCGGATCAAGATTTCCATCACGTTGGTGCATATAAGCCACACCCCTAAATACCTTTAGGTTGTCCACTATTAGAGTAGCGTCATTCCAAACTTCATACGTCAATGGACAATGATTGATAAGATAAGCTACAGTGTTAACCGCCTCAACCCAAAACTGCTTCAGTTGACCAATCTCAAACAACATACATCGGACATGCTCTATTTGCATTATGTTCATTTTCTCCGACAAGTCATTATGTTGTGGTGTATGTCAGACAGTTCTATGACGAACCATCCTTTCTTCCTTGATAAACTGATTAAACTCCTTGCCTACGTACTGCAAACCGTTATCTATTAGGAGTTTTTTAACCTTCTTCTCGGTCTAAGTCTCTACCATCTTCTTCCACTCCTTAAACTTAGCAAATGCATCATCCTTATGCTTTAAGATATCTACCATAACATTGCAAAAACAATCATTAATGAAGGTGATAAATTATCAACCTCCACCTGGAGTTGTAGCCATCTTCGACCCCCACAAGTCTAAGTGAACATAACTAAGCGTCTCCCGAGTCACCTCAATCGACCGCCCAAACTTCACTCTCGTAGCTTTACCGTATATATATTTCTCGCAAAAATCCAAATCATCAAGTTTCTCCTTACCAAAATAACCTCTCTTACTCAACTCCTTACAATCCCTCTCACTCACATGCCACAATCTCTTATACCATAGAATCGTGGGTGATACATCTTGAGGCTCCACCACTATCGCCATATAACCTACCAAGGTGCTACCTTGAAAGACATAAAGACTCTTCTCTCGCACGCCTCTCATTACCACTAGCGACTCCTTTGTGACCCTCAATACGTTTTTCTCACCCTTCCATGCAAAATCAAGTTGGTCTAGTGAGCTAAAAGAAATTAAATTCTTCCGAAGGTCTAGGATGTGTCGTACGTCCGTCAATACCCTCTCGATTTCATCATGCGTCTTCAAACGCACTATTCCGATCCTCATCACCCTACAAGACTTGTTGTTACCTAACAAAACCTCGTCCACCGAAGTCTTTTCGTAGGTCTCGAACCAACTCTCGTTAGGTGTCATATGGAATAAACACCCAGAATCCATAATCTAATGCTTTTTCGAACTAATTCGTAGAGACAGCAAGAACGTTCTCATTTTCGTACCCATTCTTGACCTCTTGAACAAACGCCGCTTCTCCGCTCTTCTTCCCTTCATTACTCAAATCTGGACAATCTCGCTTAAAGTGCCCCCTCCTTGTCACAATTATAGCACTTAGTGGATTTCTTCCTGAGAGACTTTGAACACCTCTTCTTCTTGACTTTATTATCTCTCCTCTCGGTTCTCCCTCGAAACAAGAGTCCATCTCCACTTATATTGCTCTCGTCATTCTTCTTTTGTATGTTTTTCGATCTCAACACACTCATCACATCATCGAGGGTAAGCTCCTTCTTCACATGCTTGAGTATGTCTACGAACATCTCATATGACTTCGGTAAAGAATTCAAAAGTAACACATTCTCAAGGAAGTGAGAGAAAAGCTCTGAAGATTTTCGACGAGAATTTTCTAGTGATGGAATCTTGAATTTCTTCCCCAAATACGTGCACATTCTCATATTCAATCAAGAATTGCATCTAAATCAAGATTATTGGCACGTTTAGCATCATCGACACGATCGACACGTTCAGCACGGTTGACACCTTCGACACGGTTGCTCGGTCGGAGTAAAGATCGTCGGTACGTCTGACACGATCAGCACGACAGATACGTCTAGCACGTTCGGCACATCAGGGAAAATTGTCTAAGATTTCAATAAGGTCGTTTCAAGATTGTTGTTCTGACTTTAATCCTCTATTCGGAAGTCTTATTAGAATATGAGTAAAAGGAAAAACAGCAAGGCAAAAGAAGTGGAGGATATTGTTCTCAAAGGAGTCAAGGCCATAGAAGTGCATGACTTTGTTCTTAAAGGAGTCAAAGAAACTGTAAAGAAGGAAATGAACAAAATAGCTTAAGAAGTTATTAACGAAAAAGTGCAGGAAATCAGCAAAGACCCAATTGCTTCCCAAAAGCCTTTGGAAAATAATGCAGGGATCAAGGAGAAGAAAGAAGGAGTTTGAATGATAGGGTATAATAAAAGGGCAAATTTATTTGGACTAAAAAACCAAATCACCAAAATCCTGATGAATGCTAAGAAATGAGAGATTGTACTCAGCAAGGAGAAAATACAAAACACAACCGTTCAGCATAATATTCATTATCTCCAAGACTGGAATTTACTCAAGAAGGATGAATATGAAGTGATAGTAAAATAATTTGTTGCAACAATGAGTGAGTTAATGAATGCTCCTAAATCAAATACCTATACTATCATAAGTAATTCTACATGGAAAAATAATGAATTCTAGAAAAACAACATTGAAAAAAAGGTTAAAGATCATGCATACAAAGGAAAAATCTACAAGGGCAATATACAGACAAAAGTGGAAGGTACTAAATTTTACTTTTGAATTTAAATTGTCTGTTATAGTAGAAGAAAATTATGTTAGGGAATGAGAAAATATAGTGGTGGGAAACTACATAGGAAAGAATAGAGTTTCCTTCATAGTCACCAAAGAGGTACTTATGAAGCAATGGGAGGAAAGGGATTGGAGAAAATTTCAGTGAATGTACATGATCTCTACTTTCTGAAATTTAAGAAGAGATCAAATCTGGATGAAATTCTGGAAAATAGTCATACATATATTGGATCCAATTACATGAAGTTGGAAAGATGGTCTGAAGATTTGAACCTATTAAGCAAGCCTAAACAAATAGCTCAGATATGGTTCAAACTTTAGAATATCCCTACACACATGTATAATGTAGAAGCTCTTAGTCATTTTGCATGTTTATTGGCTTCGTCGTTATACATGGACCCAATTACTGAAGGAGGAAAGCACCTATCATTTTGTAGAATTAGCATTGAGGTGCATCCTAGAAGCACACTATCGAATAGTATGACAGTAGTAGACAAAAGGAAAACCTACTATCATGAAAATCACTTATGAGTGGAGGCCATACAAATGAACTTTTTGTAATACCTTCCAACATGCAAGCCCAAATTGTTATTTGGCTAAGGAAGAAGATCAAAAAAATCATAAATGTCAGAAAGTAGAGATGCAGGAAAATGAAACAGAGGTGCCTATTATCAAAGAGAAAAATATGGTTAAAGATCAGAAAACATAAGATAAAGAAAATCATGTACAAGACGAAAGCAGTACGATGAAGGAGGTGGAACCTCAACCTAATCATATTGAAGAGATAGTTGAGGATTCTCAATCCAATCAAGTTGAAGTTGTTGCTGATGAAAATAGAGAGGAAGATACTCAGGCTAATCAAGAGGAATAAAAGAATTCTAAGGTTGATATAGAGGAATCCAAAGTTGTTGAGGATTCTAAAGCTGAAACTGAAGTAAATAAAGACAATAATCTTGAAATTCAAATTGAGAACAACAATGTGAAGAGCTCATAATTCTTGAAGGATAATTCTTTTTATAAAATTAGAACGGGTTCATATAAAGGAAAAAAATCAAAATGAGAATAGACAGTACTCATCATCATCTTCAGTTCACCTCTCTTTCATTACAATAGGAAGGAAAAGGGGAAGAGGAAGGACAAGGAGAAGAGGAAGACAACCTATTGAAACATCAGGTTGGTATGGAAATAAAAATCTTGATTGGGATAATTAGGATTTAAACTTTGTTTGTAATCTCTGTTTTTCGTATGTTTGATGGCTACTAATCAGTTTCTCCAGGGTCGTTTGATTGTCATCTTTTAATCATAGCTAGTGTTTGTCTATCTTTTATTCTTGACTCTCCCACTTTTGAGATTTTAATGAAATGGTTTTAACTGTTTTCCCAAAAAAAAGAATTCAAAAGTATCAGTGTCTTGTCCTCATCCTTGTATTTATCCCCGATATTTTCCAAATCAAGGAGAATCTTGACATAATCATCGAGATGCATATGCAAATCCTTCCCCTTAGCCATTCTAAAATTGAATAATCTCTATTTGATATAGAGTTGAGACGAAAATTTCTTAGTCATATACAAAGATTCTAACTGAAGTCACGCCTCTATTGTCATCATGACACTAACAACCTCTCGCGGTACCTTATCACTGAGACAAGAATCAAGGTGTTATAGACCCTTTTTAACACCTCCATCTCTTTCTCTGCGTCCATTGAGGCCGATAATTGTGATTCCCCATCGAGTTCTTTAGTAAATCTCATGTTGCCTAAGTGTGCCTTCATCTTCCACAACCCGAAGTCCTTCGTCCCATGAAACTTCTCGATATCAATCCTAAAAGTTTACCACATCTCAAATCTTCAAAATAATTGACCGAATCAAGAAAAAAACTCACAAAAAATAGAACTGTGACCGCCTTAGTCCAACTTGGCTTTAATACCGGTTTGTGGTGAAAATTATCACCCTAAAAATGAAAGCAAAATAATAACAACCATAGTGGAATGTAGAACAATAACCCAAAAGTAAGAAAGAACGAAATAATGACACGAGAATCTTACCCAGGTTTGGACCAACAATGTCCTAAGTCCTGCTTTTGAAGAATCGATTCAATAGAGTTATAATAGGGTTACAAACTCTAACTCTCTTTATTTTTTTAGGATTTAGTCTCACACCCTCTTCTTGTTTACAATATATATATTTAGAATTCATAATTAGGTTAAATATCATATGATATGATCTCGTGGCGATTTAGTGGACATTTCCGTAATAATACGATTTGATTGGCATCTTCATCATTATGTGATTTTATGTTTTTTTGAATCTAACAAATAATCGCACATATATTTCTTCCCTTTTTGTACCTAACATTGAGGCACGCCATATTGGACCTTAAAACCCTAGGCCTAATTCTATAATAATAATAATAATAATAATTGGAGATGTATTACTATATTATTAATTCAACTCACTCTATGGCCGCATGCCTACATGGAGTTTATTTAGGTAGTGTTTGGTACGTGGTATAAATTATATAAGGTATAAATTGTATAGATGTATAAATTGTAACGAAGTATAAATAATATAGGTAGTATAAGTTGTATAGGTTATTGATGTTTGGTATGAATTATAAAAAATGGTACAAGTTGTATATAATTTATAATTTTGTGTTTGATATATAGTATAAGAATGTAGTGTAAGTTGTATAAGTATTAATTTAAAATTATTATTATTATTATTTTTTATATTTATTTATATTATAAATAATATTGTTTATTATTATAAATTATTGTATTGCTGTTATTTAATAATTAATGTAATTTTAATTAAAATATAAAAAAATAATTATATTATAAGCTAAAATTATGTTTATTTAATAAATCATGTTTATTTAATTTAAATATTATTAATAATTGTAATAAAATAAATTTAAATTAAAATATTATTTATAATATAATTAAATATAAAAAATAATAATTAATAAAATTATCGTTATAAAATAAATAAATATTTTTTAATTAAAATATTGAACTATTTAAAAAAATATATTAAAAATGATTATATATAATAATAATATTAAAACTAAATAAAATATATTAATATTAAAAAAAGGTATAACGAGAAATTAAATGACATAAGAATAGTGTTGTACCTTAGGGAACTAGTTACTATCTTATACCAAATATGAGGTATAAATTATAGGGAAATTTGACGAAACAGGGTTATTTCCAAAAATAACAGGGGCAAACTAATTTTTTCAAAACTAACCCTTTGCCCCTAGCAAAAGACAAACATACCTCTTTAATAAATTTTCTCTTCTTCTCTCTCCATTTCATTTTTTCTTTCTCTCTTCTTCTCTCCAACTCTTCTTCTCTCCAACGGTTTTCCTCTTCTCTCCTCTCTTTTTCTCTCCAACAGTTTTCCTCTTCTTTCTCTTATTCTCCCATAGCCAACAAGTCGATCTACGAAGCAACTCCCCAATCAACGCAGGCAGCAACTCCCATCATTTTGAGTTTTTCCGTCGTTTATCTGTAATATGCATGTTGGGTAGAAATGATTTTAGGGTTTAGGTTTAGGTTTTAGGGGGGAAGATTGTTTTGTGAATGGTTTGAAACTATCTGCACAAATGTATTTTCGGAGACAAAATTGCATTTCTCGCAGGCGAAATTGCATTTTTCGCAGGCGATAGATGCATTTTTCGTCTGTAAAAAAAAATCCGCAGACAAAAATTGAATCTATCGCCTGCGAAAAATGCAATTTAAAACTTTGAACTAGACTAACTAGACTTATCTTATTATTTACAAACTAGATTGATGAGAGTTTTGAACTTTATAAATTTGAATACCTTGATTTTAGTTAGCTGTGAGGGGTTCACAACTAATGGTATTGTTGTCATTGCTTCCAATTGCAGGTATATGATTCTATAAACTTGATTTGTTTCTCTCTTTGCTATTTTGTATAAATTGTGATGTAATTGTTGTTTCAGATTTCTGAGAGAGTTAGAGAAATAGAGATGTGAAATGTGAATGGATTTAGCTTGGAAATAGAGATGTGAAATGTAATTGTTGTTTCAGATTTCTGAGAGAGTTAGAGAAAAAATGTATCTTTGTATGTAAAATGTGAATGGATTTAGCTTGGAAACAGAGATGGTTTCATGGTTCCATTCTATTATTATCCTTGTTTCAGTTCATAAAACATGGTTGTTTTAAATCTGATTGGTTCAATTGATTAAGTTATTTTTACATTAACCATTACATAAGTTAATTTGAAAACAACACCATTTCAAACCAAATTGTACTAAGAAATAGACAATTGATGGTTTATTAAACGGTTTAGGGTTGGTTGCATAATTATATCTCAAATAATTGTTCAAAGCACCTTAATCAATTTGGTTGTACAATTGTGCTAGAAATAAAACTCTAATGACGAAAAAAAGTAATCATAATCATGTAAGTTATAACCACCCAAAATGAGTAAAATTGTGTTTCTTTAGTAACTAGTTGTAACAAAAACTTTAACCAAAACACATACAAAATGTCTAAACACAACACAAACAGAAAAAAAGATCTAAAAGAGTGGTTGCGCTTTAACTTATCAAAAAAGTGGATTTCATCTCAAAGTCCTAAGCAAAGGAAAACAACTAATTTCCTAGCACTTCTTTTTGCTTCCTTTAGCACCACCAGACTTTGATGGGGTCACAATCAGGTATAAAAACAAACTCAAAAACAGATTAACAAAATCAAAGACCCATACTTAACCAACAATCTCTACAAGATTAGCCAAGTGAAACAATGTTAAGAAAGTTAAATGGCCTCACATGCAAAATTGCATTTTTCGCAGGCGACAGATGGCAAACGAAAAATGCATCTGTCGTAGGCGAAAAGGCATATATCGCAGGCGAAAATGCATATATCGTAGACGAATAATGCATTTTCGTCTGCGACAGATGCATATTCGCCTGTGACAGATGCATATTCCACCGTAAAACCATTCAGTCACCCCTATTAGGGAAATAGGGGGTATAAATTTATATTTGGTATAGTTTATACTATACCAATAGTGTAGTACCCTTTTGTACCACCAACCAAACGTACCCAATACAATTGAGAAAAAAAAATTGTTACTATTTCTAACAATAAAAATTATTTTTCAAACATTATTGTATTATTATTGAAATTATTGATTGAGATAAGTAAATGATTTAACATGGTATACTTATTTTTAACTTATAAAAAGAAAGAAGAATTTTATTTTATTTTTAAGAAAAGGGATAAAAGCCATTTTTATTAAAGAAGTTATTTTTTTTTTGATAGAGTGTTAAAACTGAGTATAATTTTTTTTTTTTTTTTTTTTTAAGAAAAGACAAGTTTATCAAAAAAAAAAATTAAGTGGGTTATATGAATAAATAAATCATAGACGATATTATTGAATAAGACTTTTCAAGAAGGAGAAGGAGAAGGAGAAGAAGAAGGAGAAGGAGAAGGAGAAGGAGAATGATTTATCTAAAGCTTCAAAAAAAACTTCAGGCATGTTTTGTACCAAGTCTTGGACTAGAAAACTTGTTACTACAAAGAATTTAGACCCGTATTAATTTCGGGACACTTTCAAAATATTTATATACAATATTTATAAACATACGCAGAAAAAGAAATATACAAAATTTGCACAGACAATAACTACTCCTGAAAAGAGCTAGAACAATACATTATAAAGAAATTGACTTCTAATTTTTTAGAATACACAGAAATTTTGAGACTTGAGTGTCTAGTTACCGTGATTGGATCCGATGCTCCATTTTTACTTTTTATTTTTGTAATTGAAGTGTATTTTCTATTATAGCTTGAGTTTTTTTTAAATAATTTATGACAAAATATTGTCATATACAATACTATTATTACTTTTATATAGATTTTAACTATTTTTCTGTGTTCTTCAGACAAAAAAATAAGGTAATAAAATTTATTTTAACTTCTTACAACATATTAATTTTTTTACTAATGAAATGGTTGAGCCATAGATTCTCTTTTCACAAGTAGTAATGATGTTACATTACCACAAATAAAAAATAATTATTGACATGCATATAGAGAGAAATAAAAAATGATTGGTTAAAATATTATTTATTGACAATGAAGAAGCAATTAGGGATTAATAAAATTAAATGTTGAGGATAATTTAATGTTTAGCAAACACATTACGCGAGATTGCGAGATTCTTGAACCGATGATTTTGACTCATAAGATGACATTTATCGAGGGTCGTCAAATTTTTGACACATCACTTATCGCAAATGGTGGTATGCATCGAGAGATCTTGACGGATGATATATGTATTAAAATAATGTATTATTGTTAGCCGCTGCAGAATGTGTTACGTAGAAAAGAATACAACACATCACTTATTTTTTTATTAAAAAGATGTGCCTACGATTTGGAACCTACTTTAAAATATGATTGACATTGAGTGAGTGATGTCTGAATCAATTGTCGGTTGTTAGAATATTTAGATAGAAACCGCAAACTCTATTGGATAGAGTTATTGGATCTCAATCTAGATTATTTTTAGGTGGATCATTTAACTCGAAAAGAAGACTTCAATAATCGCAGCCAACTAATGTGTTCATTCTTACAACAATATTATTATTACGATATAAGAGATCTTTTATAGAAAATAATTTAAAACAGTGAATATATTGATTTTTCTTAAGAATTTTTGAACTCTTCAACACTAGATTCTATGTTTATATTCTCATTATTGTTTCTAAATTGTTAATTTTTATGTGTTTGAGTGTGTTTGGTGACACTTTATACTCTTGTATTTTTATAATGGTTTTTTGTCATTATACTTAAATGACTATCCTATTACATAAAATAAATAAAAGATGTTACGAATAATTTAAAAAAAAAAACAAAACAAATAAGACGGAACTTATATTCCTTATAATAGTATTGAGTGAGCTGTCTTCTAATTATTTTATGAAGGTGGCTGTCAATAATTGAAAATAAACAGACCATTTAATTTCGTTTATTCGCTATCAATCGGTCAAAACAGGCGCACGTAGCATTAATTTTCTTCTACAATTCGATCATCTCCAATGGTCCACTCGGCCCTAGTAGTAGGTGCTTTCTTAATATCACTACTTTACTATTTATTATTTTTGTTCTGTATATTAATTAGTACATAAAAATGACTTGCCCATATTATTGAGTTTAAAAAGACTTGCCCATATTATCGGTCCCGCAATTGACTGGAAAAAAGAGTGGAAAAGAAAAGAATAAAACATTCATGAAATAAAGTCATTCACAAATCTAACAACACCAAAATCATTGAAATCATATCACAAAATTACCCTAAATGAGCTATCAAACATTTATTTTTTATTAAAATTGGTCCAGAAAACTATCAAATATTCTTACTAATTTTAAAAAAAAATATTATTCTTTTTCTTATCTATCTAACCATGGCCGGACTAGTTTATCTATTGATAATCATTAATCATAAAATGAGAAAAGTGGACATGGTTGATTTCAAATGGACCGGGCGGACTTAGCATTAGCCATCCTGAAGAGGCCGGTTGAATCATTATTCAAATTCAATATTATTTTGTAATATATTATATAATATTATAATTTGAAATTACTCACTTAGAGCTTGTTTGATCTTTCCTTTTAGATTTTGCAAAAACTTTTTTTTATCACATAGTATTATTTAATTTATTAATTAAAAATACAAAAATATCCTTACTTTGATTTGATTAAATTAAAATTTTAAATATAAAAAGATGTTTGGGTAATTTTTCTAATAAAATTTCAAAAATTAACCTATTATTTTATTATATAACTATTTTTTTCAAAAAAACTCCAAGAAATATCAAAATACTAAAGATCAAACAAGCTTAATAGATGCTTTAGTCTTCAATTTAGATGCACTTAGAGCTCATAGATGATTTTTTATAGATAAATCTTTAATTTAGAGTTTATATAGGGATTTTTTTTAATAATTCTTTACTTATTTAAAAATATTATTGGGCAGTCATTTTAAGAAGGTGTGTTTGTTTGCTAAATTTGTGTAATGGGTTTGAAAATATAATGATAAAATTATTATTATTATTTTTAAATAGAGTCCATTTTAGTATTTTAGTATTTTGATTAATGTAATTTATGAAAATTAATAAAATAATATTTGATTATGGTTGATTTAAAAATAAAAAACTATAACTCACCTAGAGCTCATTTGATATTTGGTATTTTAGATTTTTTTTTAGTTGTTTTAAATATTTCATTTTATCACATTGTTATTATTTTAATTATTAATTACTCAATTTTTTAAATAAAATATTTATATTTTATTTATTTAAATTTAAATTTTAAATATAAAAAATATTTTAATTATTTATTTTATACAAATCTCAAATATCTTTTTTTTATTAAATAATATATCTTGACAATCTCAACGGTTGTTCTACTCCTACCGATAACTTCAGCAACCTCATAAGTCATGTCGTTTTAGTAAAGTCCGCATCTTGATCTTTCACATTATCTTCTCCTCTAAAATGACAATCTCAATGGTTGTTCTGCTCCTACCGATAACTTCAGCATCCCCTTAAGCCATGTCGTTTTAGTAGAGCCCGCATATTGATCTGCCAAATTATCTTCTCCTCCAAAATGACAATCTAAACGGATGTTCTGCTCCTACTAATAATTTCAGTGGCCCCCATAAACCCTGTTGTTTCAGTAGAGCCTGCATCTTGATCTGCCACATTATCTTCTCCTCCAAAATGACAATCTTGATTTTTACTAATGTCATCTCAATTAAAAGAACAAACGATCGAATAACATGGCTATGATACCAGTTTGTTGCAACGGAATGCGTGAGATGACGTAAGCAATAAAGAATGGCACATATTTTAACGTGATTCACCAAGATAAAATTTGGCTACGTTCACCAGAAAGAGAGAATCTTATTAGGAGATCAGAACAGAGATTACATCAGTACAGACTAGGGTTATGACACGAGTTTATAAAACACTCGGTCCCCTAAAATCCTAACAGATATAGAACTGATACTGAAAACAATGCTCTTAAGACAAAGATTTCAGCTTTCTAAAGTGCACGACTACACTTTTAAATAAGCTTCAACTAGGTCAACACTAATATTTTGGCAAATAATCTCCAAAATATTATCACAATACTTTCCTAGTTATATTACCATAATAAAATATCACATTTCCTTTTGTATTAATCTTATTTCCTTAAATGAAGATTACACACCAAAAATATATACTTTCCTTTTGTTCAATATTCTCTTTCCTTGTATCATCAATTCAAGACATCTTAACAGACACGATATCGACTCTAATAGTTAGGTATGTCATTCATCTACAAAGTTTGGTTAGAAGGTTACGATTTCTAGTTTACCCTGTTGGCTAATAGTTAGAATTTATGGTGTACCCTATTATATAAATGCTCTACTTTGTTGTTGTGTTCATTCATCATTAAAATGGAAAGAAGGAAAGGAATAAGAATAAGGAATAAAAGAATTTGTGAGAGGATGTTTAAGGGAGGCAATTGAAAAGGAAAATAAAAATGAAATTGATAGGATTGCTGAAAAAATTATTAAAAAAAACATGAATGCAGCAAAGTTAATGATCAAATTGCTGATAAAAATTCTGAAGAAACTGTAGCAAGAAAATATGGGAAAATGAAGGAATGTGGAAGAGTGGGTATAATGAAAGAGCAACTCTCTTTGAGCATAAAATCAAATCACAAAGCTACTGATGCATGCAAAGAAAGGAAAAATTGTGCTCAACAAAGAAAAAATACAACAAACAACCGTTCAATTGAATATACATTATCTTCAAGATTGAAACCTACTAAAGAAGAAAGAATACGAAAAGTTATTAAATTGGTCAGTGGAAACAATGAGCGAGTTAATGAAGTCCCAAAATCAAAGACTTATACTATCAGGAGCAATTCCAATTAGAAGGTAAATGAAACCTGGAAAAAGAATACAGAAAAAAAAAGTAGATAATCATGCATACAAATGTTAAATCTACTTGGGTGAGTTTAAAATAAAAGTCAAGATTCTCAACTATCCTTTTGAATTTAAATTGCCCAATGAAGTGTAGGAGAAATGCGTCAAAGAATGAGAAAATATAGTTGTTGGGAAGTACATAAGAAAGAACCGTGTATCTTTCTCAGTCACCAATGAATCACTAATGAAACAATGGGAGCAAAAGGGACTATAGAAAGTTTATGCAAACATTAATGATCTCTATTTTCTACAATTCAAAAAGGGAATAAACTTGAATGATATTCTGAAAATTGAGCATATTTATATTGGATTAAACTGTATGAATTTGGAGAGATGGTCTAAAGAATTGAGTTTTCTAAGAAAGCCAAATGAAAATCCCAAATATGGTTCAAACTTAGGAACATCCCACCCAGCACACATATATAATGCAGAAGCTTTAAGTCACTTTGCTAGTCTATTGGGGAAATTATTATATATGGACTCAATTATAGAAGGAGGAGAACATCTTACTTTTGTTAGAATAAGCATTGAAGTGCATCATTAAAGTACACCGCCAAAGAACATGACAGTTGTTGATAGGAAGGGAAAACTCATAGTCATGGAAATCTCATATGAATGGAGGTCAAAGAGGTGTATTTTCTGCTATATTTTCCAACATGTTAGTACTAATTATGCAAAAACAATTGAAGAAGAGCATAAAATCCTGAAAGCACTGGAAGCGATAAAACAGGAAGATGAAATGGAATAATTAATAATGAAAGAGCATATTGTGAAAGTCAATGATAGTGATAAAAAAGACAAAAATGAGGAAAATGTAGAGGAAGAAAGCAATGAAATTGAAGAAATAGAGGATTCGGAAGAAGTTCAATCTAAAGACAAAGAAGAGGAAAAAACAAAAGAAGAAAGAAATAAATAAATTAAATAATAATGGAGAAAAGTGAGGAGAAAACTAAGGTTGTTGATCCTCAAACTTACAAAACTGAAGTATAGAAAAGCATTAATAAAAGTCTTATAATTCTGAAAAAGATTTTTTTTATCAGATCAGTACAAGTTCATACAGAGGTAGGTTATGGAAGAAAGCAACATGGCCTACAAGGCGAATATGAAAATAATAATAAAGATTGAGAACATTAATTGTAATATTTGGTTGTATTGTTATTTTATTGCTACCGTTCAGAAATTCTAAGGTCGTTTGTTTGTATCTTGTAATTAAAGCTAAGATTTTTTTAGATATTATTTTTGGCCCTTCCACTTTTTAGAATTCTTAATAAAAGGGTGTTAAACTATTTTCTAAATAAAAGTTTCATTCATTTAATGTGACCTACGCAATATGAAAGTCTCAAATTTTTCATATGGAGCATGGAGGTCTCCTAACTTCAATCTTCTCGTACATTATTTTTTATTTTTATAATCTCTTTATTAATTTCAATTATAACAATTTTTTAATATAATAACTCATTGTTTAGTGATTAATTTTTCAACAATGTTTGTGGTTTATTAAATACACTTACTAAATAGAAATCTTAAACTTATTTAGTTTATATTTTCATCTTTGTATGTAACAAAATATCATTTAGTTAATGGTCCTTCCATGTTTTTTCATAGTATGTGAGACTGTTTCATTTTACTTTACACCACTCAAATTTAAGTTGATATTTTGTTTTATTTTGTTCAATATTCTAATTAGTTTAACCGAAATTCATATTTTAAATTGTATCTAATCCCTATAATACTATAGATGTGTGTGATTTTCTTCCACTTTCAATTTTGACGTTCTTAATTATTATATTGGATCTATTATTCTACTTTACACTCGTATCGATCAACTCCTCAGATTTACATTATCAACATATTTTGATATGCTTTTCTTATAATTAGGCAAAATAAATTTTCACTCAAGAGTTCATTTAAGATGTAATTTATTATTTACATAATGAAAATACAATTACCAAAACAAAATTAAAGTTAAGAGTGAACCCTTCCTTTTACTTGAACATGGCCTTTTTGATTTGTTCCAATTCCCTAACAACATCGGTCATGCACATCCTATTTTGGGGTAGTTCTTCCGAGCAAGCCAACCCAATCTTTACCATTGTGATCAAACAATTGTCCCTTTGATCAATAACAATGTCACATTTTAAAATTGTCGGATCCATTACAATCTCAATTGCGTTTCCTGCCAAAGATTGACTAGCAAATATACGAATGTTAAGACCATCCACAAACATTAAATCGGTAGGCCTCTTTCCCGTTAACATCTCTAGCAACAAAACTCCATAACTATAAACATCTCCTTTCATCGACATTTCACTTCCAAGACCGTACTCTAATGAAGATGATGAAATACATTAGACCAACAAAAAAATAAAATAAAACAGGATTTATTATGCTATAGGCTAACATACCTGGTGCTGCATATCCGACTGTGCCCAGCACTCCCATCGAACTACTGTGATGGGAAATACCCATTTCTGGATGATAAAGTCTGGCCAGTCCGAAATCTCCAACATGTGCAACCATTTGTTGGTCAAGAAGAATGTTACTTGGCTTCAGATCACAATGAATAACCGTGGGTTCGCACTGATTATGAAGATAATCAAGTGCAGAAGCCACATCAATCGCAACTCTTAAACGCTGGAGTAGATTGAACTCAGGTTTACTAGTGTCTTCAGATGGATGCAGCCATTTCTCCAGATTCCCATTCATCATGAGTTCGTAAACTAGAGCTTTAAATTCGTTGCCTTGAAAATCAATGCTTGAGCAACATGTTACGATCTTGACGAGATTCCGGTGTCTAATGTTCTTTAACGCCTTACATTCTGCAATGAAGCTCCTTGTCGCACCTGGGTTTACAAGGTTAAGTACTTTGATCGCAACATCTCCGATCTGATCAAGAACTCCTTTGTAGACGAAGCCGAAACCGCCAGCACCAATCAAATTGCTGGAAGAGAACCCATCCGTTGCATTGAGGAGCTCGCCGTAGGATATTTGCACGAAAGACTCCTTGGGAAGCAATTCTAAAGAGGTGGATTCCTTTTTCCTTTTCCGCAAGTAAAATACCAAGCTTGAAATTAGGAATAGTATTCCTAGTATTGAAGCACCCACGATTGCATATATGCGTTTGGATGAAAAGAAGAAGTTACAATTCAGTTTATTGACCGGACATCTTGGAAGTTGTAGAGAAGGTATTCCGCCGCATAACTTATCGTTCCCATACACGGATACTGAAGTTGAGTTTGCAAAAGCCCCGTGTAAAGGCACTTCTCCATTGAAATCATTGAAGGACAAGTTAAGGTTGATCAAGGAAAGTTTCTCCAAGAAAGTTGGTATTTGTCCCGATAGATTATTGCTCGACAGATCAAGAAATTGAAGTCCTCTCATGAATTCCATCGAGTTGGGAATAGATCCTTGGAGCATGTTTCCTTGCAGGAGTAGGAATTCGAGGCTCGTGCAACTGCTTATACTACCAGGAATCTCGCCGGACAAGTCATTATTGTTTGATATGTCTAAGGCCACCAAACTTTTGAGTTCTCCGATCTCTGAAGGAAGTGGGCCGGACAGATTATTGTCAGATAAGTCGAGAAAAATTGATAGAGATGAGATTTGGAAAAGCTCTTTGGGAATGGTTCCACTCAAGTTGTTTTGCTCAAGATCCAGTGATAGTAATCTTTTGCAGTTGCCAAAACTGGAAGGTATGGTCCCCTCTAGGTTATTGTTACTGAAATCGAGCTCATTCACCAAAGTAAGATTCCCAATTGAATCTGGAATAGTACCCGAAAGCTGATTTCGTCCGAGATAAAATCTCTGCAACTTTTGAAGTTTACCTATAGTACTAGGTATCGGCCCAGTGAATCTGTTATTTGATAAGTCTAACAAAGACAAGTTAACAAGGTTTCCAATGGTGGTTGGAGGAATCCTACCTTGCAGTTGGTTTGAAGAAAGGGCGAAGAAATGTATATTTGATGATATATTCCCTACAAAATCCGGAAGCACTCCTCCAAACTGGTTGCCATTTGCGCTCAATACTTCCAAACTGCTACAATTAGTTATTAGCGACTCGAGGAAATGCATTCCGTCAAGATCTCCACTCCCTAAATTGTTATATTGTAAAGTAAGATTCACAAGATTCACTAGTTTGCTGAAATCAACTGTAAATTTCCCACTGAATTCGTTATCGGAAAAAGTTAGCACCCCGGCTTTGGTAAGATTCCCTATTGAATTTGGAAGTTGTCCTGTAAAGTTGTTAAAATCGAGTTGAAGGGTTTCCAAATGCGGGAACATGTTGCCAAAGTAGGGCGGAAGACTCCCTTGAAGATTATTAGATCGTAAAGATAAAAAATTCAAGTTGGAGAGGTTATACAATGATGAAGGGATCATACCAGAGATCTGATTAAGGCTTAATCCAAGTTGTACGAGGTTCATTAATTGCCCCAAGTTATTTGGAATAGTTCCACCAAGGAGATTATCTCCAACATGCAATACTTCAAGAGAAGTGATATTGCCCAGAGATTTTGGAATTGCTCCAGTTAATTTGTTTTCGTATACGAAGATCCTCTTAAGCATCGACAAGGAGCTTAATTCTTCTGGGATGGTTCCCACCAGATTATTGTACCCAATAGATAGATCGATGAGGTTAGAGCAGCGCGACAGGCTGGCAGGAATCCTTCCCTGGAAACTGTTCTTTTGGAGCACAAATATTTTCAGCCTGTACAAGCCACCTATTTCATTTGGTATTTCCCCGTGGAAAGTATTGTTGTATAGCACCAGTCGTCTAAGAAAGGTGAGATTTCCTACATGAGGAGACAAGGTGCCCGACAAACCCAAAGAGTTTAGATTGAGGAGAGTGACCCTCTTGTGCCTTTTACCGCAGAACACACCTTCCCAATTGCAGAAATGAGAAGACTCATTCCATGAACTCAAAGCTCCCCCACCAAAAGGGTCCAGGATCTTGGACTTCATAGCCAATAGTGAAACATGATCAGTTTCGTTATTACTAAGAGCATCAGTAGTAATGATTATTATGAGGAGTGCCAATTGTTGTAGCACCAACCAGAAACTGATCATGTTTGAAATTGTATTAGTTAGAGTATGCATCAGCAGACTATGATGATAATAAATACTAAAAGCATTTCAACTTTTACACGAAACAAAGTAAGAATATGGGTAGACTTTTGACTTTTGACTAATTGGAAATTTGGAATAACAAGAGAAACTACATGTGTTGACTTTGACAGAGAAAATTTGAAGGCAGTGCATAAGGTAAGGTTGATCAATTTAGACATACACGACGTTTTCTTGTGTACTATTCAAATGGATTGGTTAAGCTGAAACTTTCTGACAATGAATAATGTTAAGAAAATTGATCAACTCAAACTTTGATCATTCATATGCAGGGCAACTCCTTGTCTATTCATGTTTCAAATAATTTCAAAGTTTGAGTGCAATCTTCTTTCTATTATCTAAAACAAAAAATTACTATTCTTCTAGAAACAGTTTTCAAATTCACCATCTTCTTCACTTTTCTATTGATATTGTATTATTATTATTACGAAGAAATAAATCTATATTTTTATAAAATTTTAAAATAAATAAATATATTAATAATATTATATATTTATTTATTTTTATTAGTATTTTGTGCGAAATCAAAGAAAAATTATAAATATTATCCCACTCTATTCTTGTTTCACTCCATGTAAAACTAGAAAAATATGTCATTTTGAATCTAAAACGCAAACAGATGTTTATCCACTTAAAGTGTACTCATTTTTTTTATTGAGCTTCATCCTTTAGTTTAGGAATTTTAATGAATTGAAAGTTACAAAAAGAGAGTTAAGAAAGTGGAACTCAAATTTTAAACCGATAAGTATAACTAAATTAAACTGAACCAACATATTAATCAAACCGAATGACCATGATTTATGAAACTGTTGTACCAAACTCAATAGTTGATTCATTAGTCTAGTGGCGGTCAAACCGTCAAATCAAATCGGTGTCTTTTGATTCCTTAGGTATAATCTCGTCTATTTGGTGAATGAATAAACTGATTGAATGGTCTATAACATTCTTCTAACTGATTATTAAATCAAATTAGATTGTTTGAATTTTTTCAAATCAATTTTAAGTGTACAACTACAAACCGACCAAACCAAAAAAAATAAACTTATATTTTTAAAAGTTTTTATTGTTAATAAATTTCTAAATGATCTACTTTTATTTTCAAAATACAATATTACTTTATTTAATTCTTTGTTACCTTATTTTAATTAGATAATTTAGCAATTCAAAAATTATCTTTTAAAAAAAAAGTGACAATTTCTTATGAATTTATAAAAAAATTTGAAGGAACTCGGACCAATTAAGTCTTGAACATTAAATTAATGGTAACATGGACTTTTTAAGTGCTCAACTTTTGTTAATAATATCTAGGTAAATCTTACATTTTTTTTTTAAATTACTTAGTTGTGTAAAGAAGAAATGTTTTCGATTCAAATGTTATTAAAACCTCTTTTTAAGTCTATGGATTTTTTGGTATTCAAATACTTATTTTAATTTGTTTGGTTTAATTTAGGCCTAGATTTAATGAAAATATTATTATATATGGATATACCTTTTTATAATGTCTAGAAATTCATTTATTCCCGGAGAGCTTGATAAAAAACTTTATTATGAAATTCCTTGATTTGCATGTTAAAATTTTATTATTTAAAAGATTTATAAGAAAATGTATTTTTGATATTTTAAAAATAATTTTTATGATATATTTAATTAATCTTTTCTATTTTTCTTTTTATGATTAAAAGAAATCTTTATTTTAAATTAATTTAAAATAATTAATTTAAAATAATTATTTATTTATTAAAAAGTCTCTAATTAATTTTTTAATTTAAAATCAACAAAATATGTGTATACATGTATCAACGTAATTTTATCAGAAATTTTACTGAGTTCGATGTTTGGTGATACTCATAAAAGAGTTTTCGCACTATATATACCGTACTTGTTAAAAACAGTCTCTACTTCATAAATTTTGACTATTTTTTGAAAAACTAGTTTTTTACGTTTTATTTAACCAAATATTGTTTAAGTTCTTGACATATATTAATTTTTCTTAAATTTAAAATTATAAAATAATATTTAAATTCTAGTACATATGATTGATGTCGAGAATTGTTGAGAATTATACCGTAAGTTAGAGAACACTCTGAAACTCTTTATGAAGCTTTATAATGATCCATAAATGAACCTTAGAGACTTAAAAAAAAAAAAAAATTAAAACGGTGGATTTTGTTAAAGTTGGATTTGAGATTTATGTTTCTCATCATTACCTTTATCTTGGCCATGCCAAATTTCAGAAAAAATGTCATTAATGACGTTTGTCTGTTATTGCTGATCAACTTCATCCATTTAGGCCATAATTGGACCTATGATTGTAGGTGAAATTATCATCAGATTATAGTGATCATTTAAGCTTTTAAATTAGCCAATTTGGTTGAGTATCGACGAAGTTCAATCTTTAAAAAATCAAAGATTACGGTCGATGTTCATCTAGTTCGTTACGAAGAAGAAGACAAACTCGAGTTGAAACGTCGTCGTTTCGGGCCAAAATGCGAACGCACGTCTGGGCGCAACATTTTGTCAGTGGTTCGTTAGTGCTCGAGCATTTTGTTCGCGTCTGGGCTAACGTCGTTGGGCTATGCGTTAACTAATCATGTGCTACGCAGAAGCGCTTGGCTTTCGTTGTAGCGGGCGACGCATTCCTCTAATGTCTGTTGGATGATGTCTGAGCGCTGATTTGATGCAACTGTTTTTCTTATTTTCGATTGCACTATATCACGACCTTTTTACGGCCTTACAACTTGTTTGAAATTGATTTTTCTTTATTCCGTTGACTTTATTTATAACTTACAAAATATTTAAATATACACAAATATTTATTTTGTTTGTTTATTTTGTTTTTATTTTTTATTTTTGGGACTTTATAAATAATAAATTTGAGATTTAAATGGATACAACATTTATCTTAATTTATTTAATTTATTTGACCCTTTTAAAATTAGTTTGAGATAAAATGAATTTATCTCAAATTATTTTATTTTATTTATTTTACCTTTATTTTAATTAATTATGATTAATTAATATAATAATTAATTCAATTAATTATCTAAATTTTGTTTAGCCTTGATTTTGATTTTATTTATTTAAAATAATTATTTTGATATTTATAAATGGTGGATTTACCCTTCTAATTAATTCATGTATCATTATATTATCTAAGAAATTAAGGTAGCTAAATTACAAGTTACATGACACCCCAATAATATATATTTGATAGTTGAGCTTCAAGGACATACTTTTTTTTTCTTTCCTTTTCTTTTTCTCATTTTAAAAAATTAGCATAAACCCTACATCTATAACTATATATACTGGTTTACTTTACTTTACATTCCAGACTTTATATCCAAAACATTAATTACTCCATTCTTATAATTTAGAAAAGGATTTATTGATACCATTGAAAAATTGTGAATGTTAATTAATACTGCTTTTGAGTATGGGATAACTATCTCAACTCAAATTTTAGTTTTCATTCACTTCAAGTGAATTAACATTTAATTTATTTTATTATTTAAAAAATATAGTACTAATTACGCTACGATTTTTTCCAATAAACATCAAATTTCATTCCCACAACAATATAATCTAAATTGTTCATAAAAACAAAATAGTAATGACAAACCATCAAAATTACTATTATAGTCTTGTTTAGAATGCGCAAAACCTAACCAAGACTGTTGTTGTGTATTGCAACATTTCAAATTTCGATAAAAAAAAATCAAATTTATGCTTGTTTGAAATAAAAGGTAGAGAAAAAAATCAATAACCTTAATTTAAATAATAATTGAAATTGCCATTATGTGTATGAACTAAGTACAAAATAATCAATGATAACACTCCAGTTATGAGTTGTGTTATGGGCCAAAATTGTTATTAAAATTAGTCCAATATTAGATGTTGATTGGAGATGATAATTATATTCTAAAAAAATTATGATAAGATTATTCTTTTATATATTATATATATATATATATATAATTTAACATATTAAAAAATTCTATTACAAAAAAAAAATACTCCAAATAAAAAGTAGATATTTTTAAAAAATATTATTAAAGTGTTTAGAAATTGCCCATTAAATAAATTAGGAACAATTATAATATTTATATTTTTCTATTGAAAAAAAATATTCTTTTAATCTAATATATTATTATGAAGAAATAAATCTATATATTTATAAAATTAAGAAAATCAAATATATTAATAATATTATATATTTATTTCATTTTTTTTAACAAAATTCATCTAATTAAAAGTACATATCTATTTCATTCTAAGTATTTTTTTTTCATAAAATTGATTGAACTATCACAACCATCCTTGATCAATCAGACTTGTGTATTTAGGTGTACTAATCGACCGAACTAAAAGAAAGAAAAAAAACATAATCTTTTTAAGTTTTGTTTATTATTTTTAATAAATTTACAAATGACCTACTTTTATTTTTGAAAAACACAATATTATTTATCTGTCCTTTGCACCTCTATATATATATATGTTTATTTGTTACTGTATTTTAATTAGATAATTAATCAGCAACTCAAAAATTAACTTTTAAGAAAATGTTGGACAATTTCTTACAATTTTATAAAAAAAAAATGAAGGAACTCAGGACTATTAGAATCTTGAACTTAATTAATTATAATTTTTTTTCTTTTATTATCACATTATTAAGAAAATGCTTGTATGTATTGAGATTCCTTATTCTAAAAACATGACGACTAGATCAAAATAAGAATTATTAAAGAGATATATACATACGAGTAGATGAAGGATTTGATTGAATGAATAATAATAATGGGTTGTAATAAAACATCTTAGAAATATTTTCCAGAATCTTATTTTCTTGACAAAATTAAACTTTATTGATCAAATGAATTTGCCAACTTCAACAGCATTATTTAGATCAATGAAGCACTGTCCCCAACTTGAATTGACATACAAAGGAAGCTGAACATTTGAAGTCTTTCTAGTCTAATTAGCCAATGAATGATCTAAGACTAATAATAATTATCCAGGCAGTTTTGTTTTGACAGGTTTGATTGAAGAATCAGCAGCTATTCCTCATCTTGTGGTTCAAGTTGACATGAAATACTCTGTTTCTCGACCAATCGTATGAAATCTTTCTCATCCACCATTAACATGAAATATTTGTGCTATATGGTTAAAAATTGTGACTGCAGTTGTGCTTGCTAGGAGTTATATATTTACCCTCACTAAATTATCGGAATCAGTCTCTAATGAAATATTTCGCTATGGTATGAAAAGCTAGGTCTTTTGCAATCATGGGAATATCATCATACATACTAGTAGTTTTATCAAGACATGATTTATTATTACAGTCTTACAGATTTTAAGGAAGGAACCGTTCAATCTACAAATGTACCGGCTTTTGTGGGCAGGCATTGGTCTTGCTGATGGTGGGTGTGTTAGGATTTGTATCTCCCAAGTTCGATATGCTTGAAAACAATTTTTTAAAAACATAAAAAAGAAGAACACAAGAACACACAGATTTATAGTGGTTCACTCAAATTGAGCTACATCCACTTCAGCCACCACCAGATTTCATAATGAAAAAGAAGAATGAATACAGAGTTTTTTCCTTACACTTTATCTCTCTAAAATTCTGTCTTAACAATGTAAACTCTTAATAATCACATATTTATAAGGTAAACATTCAGGTAATAAACCTAAATAACTTTGGTCAGTCCCAAGCCCAAAATCAAAAAGAAAACCCAATAAACTCTAATTAACAATGTAGAGTTTATTATAAGTGTATGCTTCATAACTCAACAATCTCCCACTTGGAGACTAACTTCATCATCTCTCGATCGGTAGTGGGTTTCCATTCGGTGTCTTAACGAAGAAGACCAACTGAAGTTGCACACAACTTCAATTTCTCATTTGTCACAGCTTTCGTCAACATATCAGCTGGATTCTCACTCCAGGGAATCTTCTCAAAAGCTAATACTCCATCTTCTAAAGCTGACCGGATGAAATAATAACGGACTTGTATATGCTTCGTCCTGTCATGATAAACAGGATTCTTTGCCAAATGAATGGCACTCTGACTATCGCATCACAACACACTTCCCTCGTAGTCTTGACCCAATTCTCACAAAAAGGGTTGTAACCACATCATTTCCTTAGCAGCTTTTGTCACAGCAACATACTCTACCTCACAACTAGAAAGAGCAACAATCTTCTGCAATTTTGAAACCCAACTGATTACAGTACCTCCTAGAGTATAAATATACCCTGTTGTGCTCTTCCTACTATCAACATCACCACCATTGTCAGCATCAACATATCCTTCCAAACCCATATTAGACTTTCGAAAACACAAAGCGAGACCCGTACTTCCTCTTAAGTATCGTAGTATCCACTTTACTGTTTCTCAATTGTGTCTACCTGGATTGCTCATGAATCTGCTAACAACTCCCACTGCATGTTCTATGTCTGGTCTTGTGCAAACCATCGCATACATAATACAACTAATGACAGAGGCATACGGAACAGTTGCCATGTAATTTTTCTCCTCCTCTGTTGAAGGCGACTGATCTTTAGATAGTCTGAAGTGACTAGCTAAGGGGGTAGTAACTGGTTTTGCATCATACAAGTTGAACCTGATAAGAAATTTCTTCACATATTTTTCTTGTGAAATCTTGAAAACTTCTTCATCCCTAAAAATTCTAATCCCAGGGATTTGTTTAGCAGCACCCAAATCCTTCATTGCAAACATTTCAGACAACTCTTTCTTGAGCTTGTTAATCTCATACAAGCTTGCTCTAACAATCAACATGTCGTCAACGTAGAGAAGAAGAATAATGTACGATTTATCAAACCTCTTGATATAGCAGCAATGATCAGCTTCACACCTTAAAAAATTGTTACTTTTCATGAAGCTATCGAACTTTTTGTACCATTGCCTTGGAGACTGTTTCAAACCATACAGACTCTTCTGAAGCTTACACACAAGCTCATCTTTTCCTTTGATTTCAAATCCTTCTAGTTGTCGCATATAAATCTCTTCATCTAAATCACCATGAAGAAAAAAAGTTTTGACATACATTTGTTGAAGATGAAGATCTTCTTTCACAACCAAACTCAAAATAGTTCTGATTGTCATCAATTTAACTACTAGAGAGAAAATTTCATTGTAGTCAATACCTTCTTTCTGTTGAAATCCTTTCACAACCAACCTTCCCTTGTACCTCATGGTTTTATCATGTTCTTCTTTAATCCTGAAGATCCATTTGTTGTGAAGTGCTTTCTTTCCCTTTGGCAGCTCAGTGAGCTCCCAAGTCTGATTCAACGTCAAAGAGTCCATTTCATCTTTCATCGCAGACTCCCACTTAACTGATTCATCAGATTTTATTGCTTCCTCAAAGCATTCAGGTTCACCTCTATCTGTCAACAAGATATAGTTTAGAGATGGAGACCACCTCTTAACTGGTTTTCGATTCCTTGACGATCTTCTCAACTGTATAACCGGTGTTTGCTGATTTACCTCTAGGGCCACATTTGTTGAGTTATGGAGTCTACACTTATAATAAACTCTACTTTTTTAATTAGAGTTTATTGGGTTTTCTTTTTGGTTTTGAGCTTGGGCCTGACCAAAGTTATTTAGGTTTATTACCTGAATGTTTACCCTATAAATATGTAATTATTAAGGGTTTACATTGTCAAGACAGAATTCTAGAGAGATAAAGTGTGAGGTAAAAACTTTGTATTCCTTCTTCTTCTTCATAGTGAAATCTGGTGGTGGCTGAAGTGGATGTAGCTCAATTTGAGTGAACCACTATAAATCTGTGTGTTCTTGTGTTCTTCTTTCTTGCATTTTTATAGATTGTTTCAAGCTTGTCGGATTCGGGAGATACAAATCCTAACAACTAGTATCAGAGCAGCTAGGCTAGATCTTAGCATTGGAAATGATGGCAAGTGAGAATAGTATAGGACATGGGATTAGAAGATTTGATGGAACAAATATGCCTTCTAGAGAATGCAGATTAAAGATTATCTTTATGGAAAGAAGCTTCATGTTCCTTTGAGTGAGAACCAGAGAAGATGGATGAAGCTAAATGGAAACTCTTTGATAGACAGGTTTTGGGAGTTGTCCGATTGACGCTAGCCAAGACGGTTACTCACAATGTAGCAAAGGAGAAGACCACCATGGGTCTGATGATAGCTCTTTCTGATATGTATGTGAAACCATCTACTAACAACAAGGTACACTTAATGAAAAGACTCTTTTACTTAAGAATGGTTGATGGTACTTCTGTCACTACTCATTTGAATGAATTCAATACAATTGTGAATCAATTGCTATCTGTTGAGATTGATTTTGGGGATGAAGTTAATGCCCTGATTTTGTTAGCATCTCTACCAAATAGTTGGGAACCTATGAGGGCAACAATTAGTAATTTAGTTGGAAATGCTAAACTGAAATTTGTTGAAGTTAGAGATCGTATTCTTGCTGAAGAGGTTCGTAAAATTGATTCTGGTGAAACATTCAAAGGTTCTGCTCTGAATGTGGAAAACAGGGGAAGAGGTAATAATAGAAATTTCAACCGAGGTAAGGGCATATCTATGTCAAGGAGCAGGAGGAGTCAGTCCAAGTCTGGGCAGACATTTAAGTGCTGGAATTGTGGTAAACAGGGTCATTTAAAGAGGAACTACAAAGCACCGAAGAAAATGGTGATGATAAAAATGATGCAGCCAATGTTTTTATAGAATCTGTCAATGAGCGTTACTTCTGTCTGTTGATAGCCCGATAGATTCATGAGTTTTGGACTCAGGAGCGTCTTTCCACACCATTGCCCACAAAGAATTAATGAATAATTATGTGGCTGGAAATTGTGGGAAAGTTTATCTCGCAAATGGTGAGCCACTAGATATTGTTGGCATGGGAGACATCAAATTGAAGATGGCAAATGGTTCTGTTTGGAAGATTAATAAGGTGAGACACATTCCAGGTTTAATGTGCAATTTTATCTCTATTACACAACTTGATGAAGAATGTCACAATTTCAGTTGTGGAAATGGTGCGTGGAAGGTGACTAAAGGAGCAATTGTTGTTGCTCGAGGTCACAAAACCGGAACGTTATACACGACTTCAACTTTTAAAGAAACAGTTGTTGCTGTAGTTGATGACTCGAAGAACAGTGAGTTGTGGCATTGCAGGTTGGGCCATATGAGTGAAAAAGGGATGAAAATTCTTTTGAAGAATTGACAGATTCCAGAAGTGAAGTCTGTTGAATATCAGTTATGTGAAAACTGCATTCTTGGAAAACAGAAACGGGTGAGTTTCTTAAAGATTGGGAAGGATCTCAAGAAAAAAGCCTAGAGTTGGTACACACTAATGTGTGAGGACCTACACTTGCTTCTTCTATTAGAGGATCAAAATATTACGTGACGTTTATAGATGATTCAACAAGAAAGGTATGGGTATATTTTATGAAGCACAAGTCTGAAGTATTTGTTATTTTCAAGAAATGGAAGGCTTTGGTTGAAAATGAAACAAATCAGAAAATTAAGTGCTTGAAATCCGAAAATGGAGGTGAATATATCAATTCAGATTTCAAAGAGTATTGTGCTGTGAATGGATCAATATGGTGAAGATTGTTCCTCGAACGCCTCAAGAGAATGGAATAGCTGAACGAATGAATCGAACAATGAACAAGCGTGCTAGAAGCATGAGATTGCATTCAGGGCTGCCTAAAACCTTCTGGGCAGAAACTATTAATACTGCTGCCTATTTGATAAATAGGGGACCCTCTGTTCCTCTTGAATTCAGAATTCCTGAAGAAGCTTGGAGCAATAAAAAAGTAAACCTTTCTTATTTGAAAGTGTTTGGTTGTTTATCATATGTTCATATTAATGAATGTGATAGAAGCAAGCTTGATCCAAAGTCTAATAAATGTTTTTTCATTGGTTATGGTGATATCGAGAGTGGTTATCGTTTCTGGGATAATCAAAATTGGAAGATCATTCGTAGCAAAAATGTTATCTTCAATGAACAGGTTCTCTACAAATATTGTGTTGGGAAGACATCAGATGGTGATTCCAAGTTGGAAGAGACTGGTACAATCGATTTGAGAGAATTTTCAGCTGAATATATACCGGTTGTCGAAGAAGAACAATGTGTTGTTGAAGATGAAATCGTTGAGAACGTGGCCCCAGAGGTAAATCAGCATACACCGGTTATACAGTTGAGAAGATCATCAAGGAATTGAAAACCAGTTGAGAGGTGGTCTCCATCTCTGAACTATATCTTGTTGACAGATAGAGGTGAACCTGAATGTTATGAGGAAGCAATACAATCTGATGAATCGATTAAGTGGGAGTCTGCTATGAAAGATGAGATGGATTCTTTGATGTTGAATTAAACTTGGGAGCTCACTAAGCTACCAAAGGGAAAGAAAGCACTTCACAACAAATAGATCTTCAAGATTAAAGAAGAACATGATAAAACCATGAGGTACAAGGCAAGATTGGTTGTGAAAGGATTTCAACAGAAAGAAGGTATTGACTACAATGAGGTCTTCTCTCCAGTAGTTAAATTGATAATAATTAGAACTATTTTGAGTTTGGTTGTGAAAGAAGACCTTCATCTTCAACAAATGGATGTCAAAACTGCTTTTCTTCATGGTGATTTAGATGAAGAGATTTATATGCGACAACCAGCATGATTTGAAATCAAAGGAAAAGATGAGCTTGTGTGTAAGCTTCAGAAGAGTCTGTATGGTTTGAAACAGGCTCCAAGGCAATGGTACAAGAAGGTCAATAGCTTCATGAAAAGTAACAAGTTTTTGAGGTGTGAAGCTGATCATTGCTGCTATATCAAGAGGTTTGATAAATCGTACATTATTCTTCTTCTCTACGTTGATGACATGTTGATTGTTGGAGCAAGCTTGTATGAGATTAACAAACTCAATAAAGAGTTGTCTGAAAAGTTTGCAATGAAGGATTTGGGTGCTTCTAAACAAATCCTTGGGATGAGAATTTTCAGGGATGAAGAAGTTCTCAGCTTTCACAAGAAGATTATGTGAAGAAAGTTCTTAGCAAGTTCAATTTGTATGATGCAAAACCAGTTACTACCCCCTTAGCTAGTCACTGCAGACTATCTAATGATCAGTCACATTCAATAGAGGAGGAGAAAAATTACATGGAAACTGTTCCGTATGCCTCTTCCATTGGTTGTATTATGTATGCGATTGTTTGCACAAGACCAGACATAACACATGCAGTAGGAGTTGTTAGCAGATTCATGAGCAATCCGGGTAGACAAAATTGGGAAGTAGTAAAATGGATACTACGATACTTAAGAGGAAGTATGGGTCTCGCTTTGTGTTTTCGAAAGTCTAATATGGGTTTGGAAGGATATGTTGATGCTGACAATGGTGGTGATGTTAATAGTAGAAAGAGCACAACAGGGTATATTTATACTCTGGGAGGTACTGTAATCAGTTGGGTTTCAAAATTGCAGAAGATTGTTGCTCTTTCTAGTTGTGAGGCAGAGTATGTTGCTGTGACAGAAGCTGCTAAGGAAATGATGTGGTTACAACCCTTTTTGCGAGAATTGGGTCAAGACTACGAGGGAAGTGTGTTGCGATGCGACAGTCAGAGTGCCATTCATTTGACAAAGAATCCTGTTTATCATGGCAGGACGAAGAATATACAGGTTCGTTATCATTTCATCCGGTCAGCTTTAGAAGATGGAGTATTAGCTCTTGAGAAGATTCTCGGGAGTGAGAATCCAACTGATATATTGACGAAAGCTGTGACAAATGAGAAACTGAAGTTGTGTGCAACTTCAGGTTGTCTTATTCGTTAAGACACCGAATGGAAAGCCACTACCGATCGAGAGATGATGAAGTTAGTCTCCAAGTAGGAGATTGTTGAGTTATGGAGTCTACACTTATAATAAACTCTACTTTGTTAATCAGAGTTTATTGGGTTTTCTTTTTTTGGTTTTGGGCTTGGGCCTGACCAAAGTTATTTAGGTTTATTACCTGAATGTTTACCCTATAAATATGTAATTATTAAGAGTTTACATTGTCAAGACAGAATTCTAGAGAGATAAAGTGTTAGGCAAAAACTCTGTATTCCTTCATCTTCTTCATAGTGAAATCTGGTGGTGACTAAAGTGGATGTAGCTCAATTTGAGTGAACCACTATAAATCTGTGTGTTCTTGTGTTCTTCTTTTTTGCATTTTTACAGATTGTTTCAAGTTGGTCGGATTTGGGAGATACAAATCCTAACAACATTCTCAACAATTTCATCTTCAACAACACATTGTTGTTCTTCGACAGTCGGTATATATTCAGCTGAAAAATCTCTCAAATCGACTGTACCAGTCTCTTCCAACTTGGAATCACCATCTGATGTCTTCCCAACACAATCTTTGTAGAGAACATGTTCATTAAAGATAACATTTCTGTTACGAATGATCTTCCGATTTTGATTATCTTAGAAACGATAACCAAACTCGATATCACCATAACCAATAAAAAATATTTATTAGACTTTGGATAAACTTGCTCCTATCACATTCATTATAATATGAACATATGATAAACAACCAAACACTTTCAAATAAGAAAGGTTTACCTTTTTATTGCTCCAGGATTTATCAGGAATTTTGAATTCAAGAGGAATAGAGGGTCCCCTGTTTATCAAATAGGCAACATTATTAATAACTTCTGCCCAGAAGGTTTTAGGCAGCCCTGAATGCAATCTTATGCTTCTGCACGCTCGTTCAATGTTCGATTCATTCGTTCAGCTACTCCATTCTCTTGAGGCGTTCGGGGAACAGTCTTCACTATACTGATCCCATTCACAGCACAATACTATTTGAAATCTGAATTGATATATTCACCTCCGTTGTCGGATCTCAAGCACTTAACTTTCTGATTTGTTTCATTTTTAACCAAAGCCTTCCATTTTTTGAAAATAGCAAATACTTCAGACTTGTGCTTCATAAAATATACCCATACATTTCTTGTCAAATCATCTATAAATCTCACGTAGTATTGTGATCCGCCAATAGAAGAAACAAGTGCAGGTCCCCACACATCAATGTGTACCAACTCTAGCATTTCTTTCTTAAGCTCCTTCCCATTTTTTAAAAAATTCATCTGTGTCTGTTTTCCAAGAATGCAGGTTTCACATAATTGATGTTCAACAGACTTCAGTTCTGGAATCTGTCCATTCTTCAAAAGAATTTTCATCCCTTTTTCGCTCATATGGCCCAACCTGCAATGCCACAGCTCACTGTTCTTCGAGTCATCAACTACAGCAGCAACTGATTCTCTACAAGTTGAAGTCGTGTATAACGTTCTAGTTTTGTGACCTCGACAACAACTATTGCTCCTTTAGTCACCTTCCACGCACCATTTCCACAACTAAAATTGTGACCTTCTTCATCAAGTTGTGTAACAGAGATAAAATTACGCATTAAACCTGGAATGTGTCTCACCTTATTAATCTTCCAAACAGAACCATTTGCCATCTTCAATTTGATGTCCCCCATGCCAACAATATCTAGTGGCTCACCATCTGCGAGATAAACTTTCTCACATTTTCCAGCCACATAATTCTCCATTAATTCTTTGTGGGCAGTAGTGTGGAAAGACGCTCCTGAGTCCAAAACCCATGAATCTATCGGGCTATCAACAGACAGAAGTAACGCATCAGTGACAGATTCTGTAACAACGTTGGATGCATCATTTTTATCATCACTATTTTTCTTCGGTGCTTTGCAGTTCCTCTTTAAATGACCATGTTTACCACAATTCCAGCACTCAAATGTACGCCCAGACTTGGACTGACTCCTCATGCTCCTTGACATAGATCTGCTCTTACCTCGCTTGAATTTTTATCATTACCTCTTCCCCTATTTTCCACATTCAGAGCAGAACCTTTGAATGTTTCATCAGAATCAATTTTACGAACCTCTTCAGAAAAAATACGATCTCTAACTTCAACAAATTTAGTTTAGCATTTCCAACTGAATTACTAATTGTTGCCCTCATAGGTTCCCAACTATTTGGTAGAGATACTAACAAAATCATGGCACTAACTTCATCCTCAAAATCAAATTCAACAAATAGTAATTGACTCACAATTGTATTGAATTCATTCAAATGAGTAGTGACAGAAGTACCATCAACCATTCTTAAGTAAAAGAGTCTTTTCATTAAGTGTACCTTGTTGTTAGCAGATAGTTTCTCATACATATCAGAAAGATCTTTCATCAGACCCATGGTGGTCTTCTCCTTTGTTACATTGTGAGCAACCGTCTTGGCTAGCGTCAATCGGACAACTCCCAAAATCTGTCTATCAAAGAGTTTCCATTCAGCTTCATCCATCTTCTCTGGTTTCTCACTCAAAGGAACATGAAGCTTCTTTTCATAGAGATAATCTTCAATCTGCATTCTCTAGAAGGCATAATATGTCCCATCAAATCTTCCAATCCCATGTCTTGTACTGTTCTAACTTGCCATTGTTTCCAATGCTCAGATCTAGCCTAGCTGCTCTGATACCAGTTGTTAGGATTTGTATCTCCCAAATTCGACCTGCTTGAAAACAATCTATAAAAAACACAAGAAAAAAAGAACACAAGAACACACAGATTTATAGTGGTTCACTCAAATTGAGCTACATCCACTTCAGCACCACCGGATTTCACTATGAAGAAGAAAAAGGAATACAGAGTTTTTGCCTTACACTTTATCTTTCTAAAATTCTATCTTAACAATGTAAACCCTTAATAATCACATACTTATAAGGTAAACATTCAGGTAATAAACCTAAATAACTTTGGTCAGGCCCAAACCCAAAACCAAAAAGAAAACACAATAAACTCTAATTAACAATGTAGAGTTTATTATAAGTGTAAGCTCCATAACTCAACGGGGTGCACTTGCTATTGCAATGACAAGAGTTGCGATGTCATTCTTTAGTAGCGAAAGCACTTCAACAACGAGACTTTAGAAACTGTAATTTTCTTAAGATTTTATGTGATTTTTACACTATTAATTGTGTTTCTTTATCTGGAAATGTTTTCAAATACAAAACAGAAACAGACAAAAGTGTTTTCTTCTTCTTTATTTAGTATGATGACTTTGTTTTCATTAATTAGATCTAGGGGTGAGCATAATTTGGGTTTACCTAAACCCAATCTTAACCCAAATCCAAAATATTAATTCGGGTTGGTTAATTTGGGTTTGGTTGAATATGGGTTGGGTTGAATATGGGTTGGATTTAATTTGGGTTGGGTTAGGGTTACCCAAATTACCCAAATTATATAAATTTAATTTAATTCTCTATTATTAATCCAATATAAACTAATCATCTTCCAACTTTAAGTCGAACACATTTTTCACACGTTTAACACGTTTTTCACACGTTTAACACGTTTTGGCACGTTTAACACGTTTTTGCACGTTTTTACGTTTTTGGCACGTTTTCACGTTATTGGCACGTTTAACACGTTTTTGACATGTTTAACACGTTTTCACACTAATAACGCATTTTCACGCTTTTGTCACGTTTAACATGTTTTTGACATTTTTAATACGTTTAACAAGTTTTTGACAAGTTTAACACGTTTTTCACGTTTTGGCACATTTAACACGTTTTTGACATATTTAACGCGTTAACACGTTTTTAATAAGTTTAACACGGTTTTCACGTTTTTGGCACGTTAACACGGTTTTCATGTTTTTGGCACGTTTAACACGTTTTTGACATTTTTATACGTTTAACACGTTTTTGATATATTTATTACGTTTTTCACACGTTTAATATGTTTTTCACACGTTTTTCACACGTTTAACATGTTTTTCACGTTTTTGGCATTATTAACACGTTTTTGACATATTTGACACGTTTTTCACGTGTTAATATGTTTTTCCCATTTTTGGCACGTTTAACACTTTTTTGACATGTTGAACACGTTTAATACGTTTTTGGAAAATTTAACATATTTTTAGCACATTTAACATGTTTTGGTACATTTAACATGTTTTTCACATTTTGCACGTTTTTTGCATGTTTAATACGTTTTTGGCACGTTTAACACGTTTTTGACATTTTAGCACGTTTAACACGTATTTGCACATTAAACATATTTTTGACATGTTTAACATGATTTTTGCACATTAACACATTTTGACAAGTTTTAACACGTTTTTGGCACACGTCTAACATGTTTAACACATTTTCACGTTTTTGGCACATTTAACACGTTTTCACGTTTTTGGCACGTTTAACATGTTTTTCACGTTTGCCACATTAAATATGTAAAAAATATATTAAACGTGTCAAAATGTGAAAAACATGTTAAACGTGTCAAAAACGTGTTAAACGTGTTAAACGTGCCAAAACGTGAAAACCGTGTGAAAATGTGTTAAAAATGTTAAAAACGTGTTAAACGTGTCAAAATTTGAAAAACGTGAAAAACGTGAAAAACATGTTAAACGTGCTAAAAACGTAAAAAATATGTCAAAATGTGTTAAACGTGCCAAAAACGGGAAAAACGTGAAAAACGTGTGAAAATTTGTTAAATATGTTAAAAACGTGTTAAACGTGTCAAGAATGTAAAAAACGTGAAAAACATGTTAAACGTGTCAAAATGTGTTAAACGTGCTAAAAACGTGAAAAACATGTCAAAATATGTTAAATGTGTTATAATCGTGAAAAACGTGTTAATTGTGTTAAACATACCAAAAATATGAAAAACGTGTTAAACGTGTCAAAATGTGTTAAACGTGCCATAAACGTGTTAAACGTGTCAAAAATGTGTTAAACGTGTCAAAAACGTTTTAAACGTGTGAAGAACGTATTAAACGTGTCAAAAATGTAAAAGAATATGTTAAACGTGTCAAACGTGCCAAAAACGTGAAAAATATGGAAAACGTGTTAAAAGGATTAAAATGTGTTAAATGAGTCAAATACATATTAAATAAAAAATAAAAAATAATAATTTGGGTTACCTAACCCATATTAGTAAATAATATGGGTTGGGTTATGGGTTACGGGTTGGGTTTACCCATTTGCTCACCCCTAAACCCTAAATAGATCCTCAAACATCAGGTACCATTTTCTTTTCTTTTTTTCGAAAATAAAAAATAGGTCATTTGACATTTTTAGCATGATCTAATCTTCATTTCTAATTCCTATCATGAAACATTCTGGAATTCGGGTGTCATTCTGTTTCTCACCTTTCTTCAGGTTAACCGCTTACGTGGAATTTGTATTCTATTGGGTTGAATTTTTCTTTCTTTTTAAAAACTAAAACCAAACAATTATTTTTGTAACTGATTCTGTAGCTACAAGGTTATGACATTAAGGAATTACTGCAGGCATCCTAGAAAGTCCTTTTCCCAAAAAAAAACTCTAGAAAGTCCTTAAGTGTCTTCTTCAATATGGCTATAACTTTATAAATCACCTTAAATTCTTGATGCTTAAGTCATTGACGAATTTGATACATTTAAGTGTTCTCTTCAATATGGCTATAACTTCAGGTTATGATGAAGAATCTACAATAAAAAAGAAGAAGAATCCACAAGTTAGAATCTACAAAACAGAAAACAAAGATTAAATCTACAATTACTAAGGTCTAATCTACAATAAAGAAGAAAAAGAAAAACCCACATTTTAAATCTTCAAAACTGAAAAAAAATATAAAAAAATTAAATCTCCAATTACTTAGGTCTAAGATAAGGAATCTCTAATGGAGAAGAGAACTCAAAAGTTAAAATCATTAAAATAGACAATACAGATTAGATATTCAATTACTAAGGTTATTCTCAATTTAAACACAATATTAAGAATCAATCTGATATCAATTTGACAAATCAGATAATCTACTTAAACTCTACACAATAGTCTATTGTCTTCAAACATAACGAAATGAGTAGTGCATTATTAATTTATGAGGAATGATAGGGAGCACGACTTTGGGGGAGCGACTCGTACAGCGAAAGTGACATCGCTGTTATACGAAAGTGACATCGCTGTTATACAAAAGAGACCTCGTCCCTTTTGTATAATAACGAGGTCTCTTTTGTATAACAGCGAGGTCACTTTCGTATAATAGCGAGGTCATTTTCGCTGTACGAGTCGCTCCCCAAGTCGTGCTCCCAATCATTTTTCTTAATTTATTATATATGTTACTATATTTGCATCTATTTTACACTCCTCTACCAAAACAACTTGAGTTACAAGATAACATATTTTGATCTAATTTTCTTTTATGTAGACAAAACAAATTTTAACTCAAGAGTTCATCTATGATGTAATTTATTATTTTTTTTAATAAGAATACAATTAAAAAAACAAAATTAAAGTTGAAAGTGAATCATATTTTTTACTTGAACATGGCCTCATTGATCTGGTGCAGCTCCTTAACAACATCGGTTATGTACATCCTATTCTGGGGTAGCTCTTCAGAGCAAGCCAAACCAATCTTCACCATTGAGATCAAACAATTGTCCCTCTGATCAATAACAATATCACTTTTTAAAATTACCGGATCCATTACAATCTCAACCGCGTTTCCTGTCAAGACTTGACTAGCATAGTTACGAATGTTAAGACCATCCACAAACATCAAATCAGTAGGCCTCTTTCCCGTTAACATCTCTAGCAAGAAAACCCCGTAACTGTAAACATCGCCTTTCATCGACATTTCACTTCCAAGACCGTACTCTAATAAAGATTATGAAATAAATTAGAACAAAAAAAAAGATTTGTTCTCCTATCGGCTAACATACCTGGTGCAGCATATCCGACTGTGCCCAAGACTCCTATCGAACTACTGTGATGGGAAATACCCATTTTTGGATGATACAGTCTGGCCAGTCCAAAATCTCCAACGCGTGCAACCATTTGTTGGTCAAGAAGAATGTTACTTGGCTTCGAGTGCAGAAGCCACATCAATCGCAACTCTTAAACGCTGCAGTAGATTGAGCTCAGGTCTGCTAGTTTCTTGAGATGGATGCAGCCATTCCTCCAGATTCCCATTCATCATTAGTTCGTAAACTAGAGCTTTGAATTCTTTACCTTGAAAATCAATGCTTGAGCAACATGTTACGATCTTGACGAGGTTCCGGTGTCTAATGTTCTTTAACGCTTTACATTCTGCAATGAAGCTTCTCGTGGCACCTGGGTTTACAAGGTTAAGTACTTTGATGGCAACATCTCCGATTTGATCAAGAGTTCCGATCTGATCAAGAACTCCTCTGTACACGAAGCCAAAACTGCCAGCACCAATCAAATTGTTGGAAGAGAACCCATCCGTTGCATTGAAGAGCTCGCCGTAGGAGACTTGCACTAAAGACTCCTTGGGCAACAATTCCAAAGTCGTGGATTCCCTCTTCCTTTTCGGCAAGTAAAACACAAAGCTTGAAATTAAGATTATGATTCCTAGTATTGAAGCACCCACGATTGCATAGATGCGTTTGGATGAAAAGAAGAAGTTACGATTCAGTTTCTTGACAGGGCATCTCGGAAATTGTAGAGAAGGTATTCCGCCGCATAGCTTATCGTTCCCATACACGGATACTGAAGTTGAGTTTGCAAAAGCGCCATGTAAAGGCAATTCTCCATTGAAGTTATTGAAGGACAAGTTAAGGTTGATCAAGGAAAGTTTCTCCAAGAAAGTTGGGATTTGTCCCGATAGATTATTGCTCGACAGGTCAAGGATTCTCATGAATTCTATCGACATGGGAATAGATCCTTGGAGCATGTTTCCTTGCAGGAATAGTGATTCGAGGCTGGTACAACTGCTTATACTACTAGGGATCTCACCAGACAAGTTATTATTCGAGATATCCAACTCCACCAAACTTTTGAGTTCTCCGATCTCTGAAGGAAGTGGGCCGGACAGGTGATTGTGAGATAAGTAGAGAAAAATCGATAGAGATGAAACTTGGAAAAGTTCTTTTGGAATGGTTCCACTCAGATTGTTTTGTTCAAGATCCAATGATATTAATCTTTGGCAGTTGCAATACTGGAAGGTATCGTCCCTTCTAGGTTATTGTTACTGAAAGAGAGATCATTCACCAACGAAAGATTTCCAATTGAATCCGGAATAGTACCCGAAAGCTGATTTCGTCCGAGGGAAAATCTCTGCAACTTTTGAAGTTTACCTATGGTACATGGAATCGGCCCAGTGAATCTGTTATCTTCCATGTTTAAAAAAGACAAGTTAACAAGGTTTCCGATGGTTGGAGGAATCCTGCCTTGCAGTTGGTTTGAATCAAGGGTAAAGAAATTCATATTTGATGATAGATTCCCTACCAAATCAGGAAGCACTCCTCTCAACTGGTTGCGATTTATGATCAACATTTCCAAACTGCTGCAATTTGTTAGCGACTCGAGGAAATTCATTTCATCAAAATCCCCGCTCCCTAAATTGTCAACATGTAAATGAAGAATCAGGAGATTCACTAGTTTGCTGAAATCAACCGTCAGTTTGCCACTGAATTTGTTTACGGCAAAAGATAGATTCACGACTTTGGTAAGATTCCCTATTGAATTTGGAAGTTGTCCGGTAAAGTTGTTAACATGGAGTTCAAGCCGTTCCAAATGCGGGAACATGTTCCCAATGTAGGGTGGAAGACTCCCGTGAAGATGATTAAATGGTAAAGATAAAACAATCAAGTTGGAGAGGTTATACAATGATGAAGGGATCATACCAGATATCTGATTACCAGCCAATCCAAGAAATACGAGGTTCTTTAACTGCCCCAAGTTATTTGGAATAGTTCCACCAAAGAGATTATATGAAGCAGAGAATCCTTGAAGAGAAGTGATATTGCCCAGAAATTTTGGAACTCCTCCAGTTAAATTGTTTTCATATACGTTGATCTTCTTGAGCATCGACAAGGAGCTAAATTCTTCGGGGATGGTTCCCACCAGATTATTGCTTCCAAAATATAGATACGCGAGGCTAGAGCAGCGCGACAGGCTGACCGGAATCCTTCCCTGGAAACTGTTCCTTTGGAGCACCAATTCTTTCAGCCTGTACAAGCCACCTATTTCATTTGGGATTTCCCCATGGAAGCTATTGTTGTCTAGCCATAGTCGTCTAAGAAAGGTGAGATTTCCTACATGAGGAGACAAGGTGCCCGACAAACCCAAAGAGGTTAGATCAATGAGAGTGACCCTCTTGTGCCTTTTACCGCAGAGCACACCTTCCCAATTGCAGAAATGGGAAGACTCATTCCATGAACTCAAAGCTCCCCCACCAAAAGGGTCGAGGATCTTGGACTTCATAGCCAATAGTGAAACATGATCAGTTTCGTTATTATTAAGTGCATCAGTAGTAATGATTAGTACGAGGAGTGCCAATTGTTGTAGCACCAACCAGAACCTCATTTTTTGAATTGTATGTAAGAGTATATGAATCACACATCAACAGACTATAGTAATAAATACGAAAAGCATTTCAATTTTTACACGAAACAAATTTGGAATTACAAGAAAAAAATGTGTTGACTTGACTTGAGACATTGAAATCACAGCCACACAGGAAGACAATTGATAAGATAAGGTAGATCACTATTTGGGTGTGGGTGTACCATAACTTAATTTAGACATACATGATGTCTTCTTGTGGATTATTCTAATGTTTTTCTGACAATTAACAATGTTAAGAAAATTGACCCATTCAATGAACCTGGGTTAGCTCTATCCTACATGTAAGTAACGGCACTGTCTGAATTTCCCTATGCACAAAAGGGAATCATTACCTCATGAAACCTTCTAAGGATAAATTAATTTTTAAATTTTAAAAGTCAATTTTTTTTTATAGTTTTTATAAATAAAAAAAAAAGATTTTAATAAAAAACTTAGGTAAAACTAAAAAAAAATCCGTTTCCTCAAACAACCCTTTGTGTATATGTTGCCAAAGAAATACCCCATTTTTTTTTTTATATTTTATATTCTCAACTTGAGAGAGAGAGGTTTCCAGTATTTTGGTTGGTTGTTGAGATTTGAGGGTAAAGAAATTGTGATATATTAGAGCTTGTTTCATTTTTTTTTGTTTTATATCGGTTTTTTATATAATTTGTATTTGATTTTTTTTTTTTTAAATTAGGTTTTAAAGTTTATTAAATATTTTATCTTTTAAATATATGAGATAGAAAGATAAAGAAAAAAAATATGAAATAAAATGTATATTTGTTATTTCAATAAAAGATTTGTAATTATGATAAAACAATGTTTAAAAAGAAGAGAGAGTAAATTTGTATAAAATATTGAATGAACAGTTTTTTTTATTAAGTATAACATCATTTATTAATAAATTAATATTGGATATATAGATATACTTATTTTCTTAAAAAAAAATACATTTATATATTCACTATAAACTACCTACATATATTTATATTAAAATATACTATTATTATTTTATATAATCAATAAATTTAATAATTAAATTATATAAAATAGAAAATAGAAGAAATAAAATGAAAAATATAATAAAATGAAAATTTCATGAGAAAAAAACACTAAAAGATATAAGGTTTGAAAGATATAGAAAAAATTGTGTTTTAAATTCAAAATATATTTGATTATAAATCAAAACTAACACTTAATTACGTGTAATCGGAAAATTATAAATATACAGTTAATGAAATGTAGTATTTTAAATTGTGAATGATGAAGAGAGAAATGAAGAACCAATTGAGTTCAAGGATTAGTAGAACCTATAGGCTATGCTTCTCCTCAAACCATTAAGAAAATTGAACTTTAGAATTGTTTGTGTTTTATATTTTATTTGATACAAAAATAAATAATAATAAATGAGTGTAAGTAATCACTGAGGTTGAAACATTGAAATCACCGTTGTGTGTTCATCTAGACTCTTGTCTTTATTGGCTAAAATAAAAAACGAAGTATATCAATTATGTCAAATATACTCATATTGCTAAAAAAAGAGAAAAATAATAGCTTCCTTTAAGGTTGAGATTTTGAAATCACCACATAGTGCTCAATCAGATTATCGTCTTGATTGTTAAAGACAATAGCATACATGTATCGATTCTATCAGATATACCGAGTCGACACAAAACAAAACAAAAAATATAAAAATACTGAAAGTGGATGAGACATTGAAATCACCACTCGATATTATTCAGACTCACGTCTTTATGTGTCTCAAAAGCAACACGAGTACACCGATTCTGTCAGATAGTACCATGAGTACAATAAGAGCTCTCTCAAGCCTAGAATGACAAAGAATCTCTCAAATAAAAAATGTAATAAATGAGTGGGATGAAATTCCAAAGCACGTGGCGCAAAGTAGAAACTCGATTAAAACGTCAGAAATGATGCTTGGACAGAAAATTCCCTTTCAAAAAATTTTTTAAAATAATAGCGAGTAAACGGATTCGAGTGCATTATTGACATTCGCGTCGAACGAAAATATAAGGAAATTGGCCTCCTTTTGAGACGGTTCAAAAACTACACTCGAAGTTAGATTCTAAACTTGTTTTAATCCGGGATTTGTTATAAAATGAAAGAGAGATTAATGCATACATTAACTTGTAATAAAAAAATGAAAAATTCTAGACAACTTCTAGGAGTATTTTCCACTAAAAAAAGTGAAAAACAAAACCTAGACAAGTGCTAAGGGCATTTTAAAAAAAAAATAAAAAGCCCTTAACTCACGCACTTTAGGCATTTTCTATAATAAATGAAGCGTCGAAGTCTTCAAAAAAAAAAAAGAGAAAACTCCCTAGTCATGCACTATGAGAATTTTCCAAAAAAAATAAACAAAAGAAAAAAGAAAAAAAAACCCAAGTCATGCACTAAGTGCATTTTCCAAAAAAAAATGAAGCGTCGAAGTCTTTAAATAAAAAGAGAAACCAGAAATCATGATAAAAAGTGTTTTCTTAACAAATAAAAAAATGTCACAATCCGAAAATTAAAAATTTCAAAAAGAACAAATAATGAAACAGTTCAAGTTAATCTCTTGAGAATTATACCCTCTAGGTGAGATTTGTACGCCAACAATCATTGAAGATGTCATTGCACAAAAGCGCCTCACTAAGGCATGTAGTAGTTGCAACCCAAACCACCCTTGTGTGATCAGGCGTCTAGCTCCTCAAACTACACAATCACAAGAGCATTTAAATTATTCAGACGTCAATCTACCAAGCTGACGCAAACCTCTAGCTATCTCACGATTTTTTTCACGTAAGTCAGACTAATTAGACACGTACATTTGGACTAATTAGATACACACTCTGGGACTATGATTGTGAGGTTAAGATGATGTAGTCGCCCACCTATGGAAGGGCATCAACACTCTATTTATCAACACATATGGTCTATGGACTATGGACTATAGTGGCATAAGATTAATATATTTGTTTTCCACTCGAGTTGAAAAGACGATGAAAACCCCATTAACTATTTCACGTAGCTCGCTTACGAATTATAGTAGTGTTAAATTAATGTATATGTAAGATGTCCACCCGCACAAAGATGCAAAACTCTTCAGTTATCTCGCATAACTATTCTTTAGACCATAAAAGCTTGAGATCAATACACTCGCTCATCAATCCTCAAAATAATGAAAACCTGAGATTAACTTGAGATTAATACTCTTTTTCATCAGTCCGAAAGATGATGCATAAACCTCTTGCATTGTTTCGTAATGTCCCGATATCCATGCTCGGACAAGATACTTGCATCACCAATCAACACCTTGACAAGAGTCAAAAGTCAAAAGTTAATCTACCACATTTCAAAAAAAAAATGTGAACATCTTTCAAGATCTGAAATTCCTACAAGGCAACCAAGGAGCACCAAAATTGGGGCATCATCGATCATGTAATCGCTAGGTTTTATTTATCTATCATTTTAATGTTTTTTTAAATAAATAAAAAATGAGTCTAAGTGAGATTATAAATTAGGTTGTTTCCAAATGTGGTGTCTATGGTGTCAAACTTGGACATGCGTTTTTCAAAACTCGATTGTAATTCTCAAACTTTGACCAAGAGAGGCATTCTATAGACACCAACATTTTGCACCTTAAGATTATAATTAAATTTAAGTCTATTTAAATAAAATAAAAATAGTAAATAAAACCAACAAATTAAATGGATTTAAAATAAATTTTCTCTACTTAATTAATTTGTGTTTAATTTTGTTTTTGCAGGAAAAAACACTAGTAAAAAAAGGCTCAATACCAAGCGGTTTCTCGCTCGGTAATATTTTCATTTCTAATCGGTATAGGGAAACACTGATTGAATTTAATACGATCTTCATCGGTCGCTAGAAGCTCTCTCGGTAATACAAATTCAAGGAACACCGATTAGATTTTAACCAATGGGTGTAGGAAAAAAGGAAACACCGATTGGACTTTAACCAATCGGTATAGAAACACACTGATTGAACTTTAACCAATCGGTATAGAGAAAAGTAAAACACTGATTAGACTTTAACCAATCGGTATATATATAGGTTTCAAAAATAAAGAGGTAGACATTCTCAAGAAAATCGTCTCTAAATGGTACAATTGAAAAGTTAGCTTCCTCCACTCTCAATAGTAATATGAAGTATTTGATATGGAATTAATAACAATTCAATATATGGCCACAAATACACTACATAAAGTATCACACCTGAAGTATTCCTTAAACTAAAGCTATCCACATTTAGGTCAAGGGATGAAGATAGGAAAGTAAAAAAAAAAGAGAAAAAAATGGATTCATCCAGCCCTATGGGGAAAATATTTCTAACATAGAGAAAGAAAATGAAATGAAATGGCATGATCAAATTATAAATATAAGATATGTTAGTATCACATTACACACTTCAAAGAAAAGGAGATTACTTCTTCGCATTCCTTCATTTTCGCCTGAGCTTCATCAAAATCATAATTTCAGGATAACCTTTATGAAAATTTTAAATTGAGGTCTCCTCCTTTTGTTACCAATAAACGATGTTGCCAGATAACCTAACAGATGTAGGTGCATTTGTTTGAATAACATTAAGGTACCTGGGAAAAATTCATTTTGTTGTTAAATGAAGCCATATATACATCTTCAATACTAGGTATAATGTTAGCAAAAAACCACAAAATTTAATGGCAACCAAATTATTCAAACAATAAACCATAGTATCATCAAAAGAAATATGCCTATTTTCAAAGAAGACTAATTGTAAACAACAATCAAACTAATGAAAGGAAGAAAATTACGATTCAACAAAATTTGGATACTAATATTATTAGATAATACACTAAGAAAATAAGTTAATTTTGCAAGAAAGTTGCATACATCAATTATGATAACCAATCACTTTTGCTGAAAATAGAAAAGGTAGACAAGAAAGAACATAAATGAGATTATCTTCATACTTGTCCTGATTGAATAAATCAATTATTTGTGTCCTTTCATGATCATGACTGAAAAAGATGAACAAGCTCTAGTGCATTAACAATATTCTACTTTGCACTTGATTCATGGGAGAAACAAAACTCTGCATCACAGAGTTAGATAACATCACAGTGAAAATATAAGAAGGATAATGCATATTAAGAAAAAATCTTGTTACAGATGGACAAATGATAGAAACCTTTGAGACAATGACGACGAGTGAACGAAGCCTTCGTTGTAGTAGTAGGGACGACAGTCGTCGCAGTAGTTGGGGTCGGCGGTCGCAAGGGATTTTGGAAATGGGGAAAGAAGAGCAACTCTCGGGTTTTGTTAATTAACTTAGCAATACCGATTGGTGTTTCTACCAATCGGTATTATAACTTAATAAACACGATAAGATTGCTGCCCATTTTACCTATATATTTTTGGGTCTATACTGATTGGTAATAATACCAATTGGTATTTGTCCTGGGCTATACCGATTGGTTATAATACCAATCAGTATTATTAACTTAATATGGATTGATATCATAATCAATCGCTAGAGATTTTTGTCATTTACCATTTTTTTATTAGTGAAAATTATTGAACGCAAAGTCAAAAGAGGACTAAGTGCATTATGCCACCTAGACCCAAACCAAACTACCAGAAATGATGAAAAATGATAAGAGAGAGAGCTTGGTTATGGGTCTTTGGGGGATTTTTTTGGGGCATTGATAAAAAGGCAAGGAGGGGGTTAAAAAAGAGGCTCTTAGTTGATCTTGTGAGGAGCATAGTCGAAGGGGACTCCTAGCCTCAGTCCGAAGTTGCTCAACATCGTTCAATTTCATTCGAAGATCCCACAACCGAATAAAATATTAAGACGAGTTCTTAATCTTCACTCTTGAAAATCGAAAGAGTTCATAGCAGTGTGTCACAGACAAAAACTCGGTCACCAAATAACTCCTCGTCCCGTGCGACACTAGTCTGTTAGGATTTGTGTCTCCCAAATCCGACCTGATTGAAACGATCTGTAAAAACTCAAGAAATAAGAACACAAGAAAACAAAGATTTATAGTGGTTTACTCAAAATGAGCTAAGTCCACTTCAGCCGCCACCATATTTCACTATGAAAAAGAAGAATGAATACATAGTTTTGCCTCACACTTTATCTCTCTAGAATTCTCTCTAATAACTATAAACTCTTAATACTCACATATTTATGGGGTAAACATTCGGGTAATAAAACCTAAATAACTCTTGGTCAGACCCAAGCCCAAAACCAAATACAAACCCAATAAACTCTAATTAATAATTGTAGAGTTTATTATAAGTGTGGCTCCATAACTCAACATAGTATAGATTGTCTCATTCCTAGCTAGTTAGTCTCTTAAAATATGCAAGAAGAATGAACACTTTAGAGAGAAAGAGCTTGGAGAATAACTTGTCTATTGCTTATTACTTTACAAGTGTGAGGTATAGTGGTAAGGTTACAAGACTTGTTTATATACAAGTGGAGAGATCTTTCTAAATCCTCCTTGACCTAGGGTTTTCTATACTTTTCTATTACCTAACCTAGACCCAAGAACTCATAGATAATTCTAGAGAGTTCTCATATCTTCATACTTTAGAAACTCCTAGAGAATTCCATGACCTTACTTACAACTAGGAACTCTTAGGGTGTGTTTGATGATGGGGAATTGGAATTGGAATTGGCATTGGAATTCTAATTCCAATTCCATGAGAATTGGCATTGAATTACAATTCAATTCCTATGTTTGGAAAAATGATAGAATTGTAATTCAATTCCAATTCTTATGTTTGGGAAAATGATAGAATTGTAATTCAATTCTAATTCCAATGTTTGTAAAATAAAATATCGGTTCAAAATGTTAACTTTTAAAATATGTTTTGACGTTTTGGCACGTTTAATACGTTTTTGTCATTTTTTCACATTTTCACACGTTTTTCACGTTTTTCAAACGTTTTTCACGTTTTTCACATGATTTTCACGTTTTTCACACGTTTTTCACATTTTCACACGTTTTCACACGTTTTCACGTTTTTTACACGTTTTCACGTTTTTCACACATTACAACACGTTTTTCACACGTTTTAACACGTTTTTCACGTTTTACACGTTTTTCACGTTTTTCACAATTTTCACACGTTTTAACACGTTTTTCACGTTTTCAAATGTTTTCACGTTTTAACACGTTTTTCACACATATTCACACGTTCTTCACGTTTTCACGTTTTCACACGTTTTTCACGTTTTCACGTTTTTTAAACGTTTTTCACATGTTTTTCACGTTTCTCACACGTTTTCACACGTTTTCACGTTTTTTTACACGTTTTAATACGTTTTCACGTTTTTCACACATTACAACACGTTTTTCACGTTTTCACACATTTTTCACACATTATTCACACGTTTTTCACGTTTTTCACACGTTTTAACATGTTTTACACGTTTTTCACGTTTTTCACACGTTTTAACATGTTTTCCACGTTTCAAACGTTTTCACGTTTTCTATACGTTTTAACACGTTTTCAAACGTATTCACGTTTTTCACACGTTTTCACGCTTTTCACACGTTTTAACACATTTTTCACGTTTTTTACGTTTCCACGTTTTTCACGTGTTAAACGTGTTAAAACATGTTAAACGTGTTAAATGTGTTAACACTACAACAAAACAGACCTACGGCAACGCTTAAAAAGACTTCTGCCAACCCATAAAAGCGTCGCCAAAAATATCACCGACACTTATTCTTGCGTCGCCATAAGCAGGGTGGGCGAATGTTATAGCAACGCTTATTTTAGCGTCGGTAATATCAATTTAAGCGTCGCCAAAAGTCCATAATTTTTAAAAACAAATTTTATTTTATTTTTTATTTATTTTAACAATTTTATCCGAATTTTTATTTTTAAAATTAAATATTCATTGAAAAGGACATTCAAAAATCATTGAATAACATTTTTAATAATAACAAAATTAGCATAAATTCTCACATCAAAATATTTCAAACAAAAAAATAGTTTTGTTCAATAAAGAATATGATATTTATCCACTCAATCTTCTTCTTGGACATCAGCTTCTTCTTAGACCACATCTGCAAATATATGAAAGAGATTATTTTTAAGATAAGAAAGAAAAATGGTATAGTGATGTGAATTAAATCGACACAAAATTTGTAAAACAAAACCTTATTGCTTCTTCATGCAATTGACAGCTCAAGGATGAAAACGAGCATATAACACCTGAATCATTCATTCTTCACAATTAAACCGCTAAAAGGGAAATGAATTGATCTTCAATTATTGAAATCTAGATATATATCCTCTTACCGTGCAAATTTGTTTCCTCCATTTCTGTTTGGATATCTTCTTAATGATCTACTGAAATTAGCCAAAACAATTATAAAACATTTAAGTAGATGATGATTATTAGTAAAAAAAACTTTCAAGTTAATTTTACCTGGTGGTGGTGGTATACATTTGTATTCTTCTTCCTAGAACATATACTCTTGAATAATCTTGACAAGTGATCACAGAATGGTGTCTCCGGAACTGGAATTATTTTCCCAACTATTACTCTTGAATAATCTTGACAAGTGATCACTAAATGGTGTCTCCGAAACTGGGATCATTTTCCCAACATTGTGTTGCATGCATTGACCCACCACCTACTAACAACAAATTAATTAATTTAAAACAACTCACCTCACAAATCCAATTGCAACAGATACAAGCCACAGTTTCCAGCTAAGCCTAACAATTGAGTAGAACTTCCCAAGGAAGAATATTAAGATCACCTATCATGAACATAAACAACACATTATTATTATTATATCATCATCTATGCATTCATGCATGCAAATTAAAATAAAAAAGACAACATATCGATTAAAGTCAAACCTGGAGCACAATAGTTAGTCCAACTATCAACATGAAGAGACAGTTCTTAGTCACTCCCTTAAACACGTTCATCTCATCTGGCTTCCTTGCATTCACCTCATTGAATATCTGCTCAAATTAACCCTTTTCTCTTTATTTTCTTTCTTTCTTATTTCTACCTAAGGTATATAAATATATTAATATCATACATACCTGACAAATAACAAAAGCGTTGAATATGAGCGTGTTCTTCATTTTTTTGGCATGGCCGGGATTATCATGCCTCAAGTTGAGAATATTTTCCCCTTGAAAGTTCAGAACGAGCAGGACTCTCACTTGATAAGCTGCCTGCAGTTGTATGTGTGTTCCAACAAAATTACCCGTTACCAAAATATTTTTATTCATTTCTTGTCCTAGCTAGCTAGAAATTGTAAGTTATCAAACAACAAGTTACACCTGCTTCCCAATAATAATAATATATACCTGAATTAGCAAGTTCCTCCACATTATATTTGTTATCAACGGTTCCCTGATCAAGGTACAAAAACAAAAACAATACTCATGCAACCAACCATTCAACAATATTATTAATATGAACAAAATGGTTGAATCAATTAAGTTTTCAAACTCACCTCCAACCAACCGGAGGTCGATGCATCAGGTGATCAGTAGGTGGTTCAGTGGCCAATGCCAAAGCTCCAAGTGTATCCATTATGAGATTAACCCAAAGAAGCTGAATTCATTCAACCGTAATTTTTTCCTAAACAACACAAAATAAAAAGAACCCATTAATTACCTACTATTTGTTTCTTTCTCTTTTTTCTCATGTTAGGTGCGTGCATATATTATTAATTATATTTACCTGCACTGCATTCAGAGGGACATCACCAGAAGAAACTGCTGCAACAACATTAATAACAAGTGCAGCAGCATTGACAGTGAGTTGAAACTGGATGAATTTCTAAATGTTTTCATAAACAGAACTCCCCCATCTAACAACCTGCATAGCAAGGAAGGAGATGGAATTCGATGAACAAATTCCAAATTATAATACTTTCCTCACAATTTAAGCAAATGGTGCAACACATTCTCGCTTTTGAAACAAGGCAACAAGAGTGCGCAAGAAAATTCAAAAAGCAAAAAACCAATTGAGAGATCAAGTCATAATAAGCATAGATCGTCTATATTTCAATCTAATAATAAACCAGCATGTACTAGTGACTAACCTTCACAACAGAAGCGAAGTTATCATCCAATATTATTATATCTGAACTCTCTTTTGCGACTTATGTTCCTTGGATGCCCATTGAGAGACCAATATCAGCCTAAAACAAGGATAACATATCACCTTTAAAACCAAAATGTGAAAAGAAAGGTAGCAAACAATTTCAACTGAATAGAGAAAAATAAAAATCCAACAGCTGTAAAAATGCACAATAACGATAGCAGATTGATTAAAGATTCACAACCAGATCAACTGAATAGAGAAAAAGTCTACTGTGTAAAAGATTCACATTTAAAATGTATTCTGTATATTGAGCTAGATAGAGAAACATAACTGCATACAAAGAAAATTCATATTTTCATTGGTTTCACAGTAGAAAAAATAATCAATAGAAGATAAGAATTTAAAGAGCACACTGTCTAAGGAAAACATAATGGTTTGACACAAATACCTCATTCAGTGGGGGGGGGGGGGCATCATTGGTTCCATCTCCTATTACACCAACAACATGTCCTCTCTTGCGCAAGGCTCGCACAAGGAGCAACTTATCATTGGGAGACGACCTTCCCATTACCTACACATTGAATTAGAATCATTTCTTTCCTTACTTAAACTAATTAAATAATAAGAGTAACATCAAACTAATTCAAAGTTGAGTTGGTCAGCTCATGACATACTGATATCTTCTCAGCAACTTCTAGCTTCTCATCATCGGATAATGCACGAAAATCTTTCTCTTCAATGACATTTGGCACAATGGTGTCTGCATCTGATTCTAGTATCCCACATTCTAGGGCTATAGCTCTAGCTGTTTGGATATTATCCCCAGTGACCATGTGCACCTGTTTAAACACAAATCTCAACCAATTCAGCCATATATAACAGTGGTGCGCACAAATATGAACTTCACATACAACGACCCTTGTCACTATCTTAATCAAAGTAAATACTAGCATACCTTAACTCCAACATTTGTACATAGCTGAACAATTTCTCTGACACCAGGTCGACAAGGATCCTGCGTTGATCAATCATTTACAAAAACTCGTCAATTTAGAATCTTTTTTTGTGCGTATGTGTTTACCATACAGGATGGTGTGATGTTCTTAATTACAATTAACCATTTGGAATTTTCATTATTAGAAGATATCATTCATGTATTGTTTACAAGATGAGTTTGATGAAATATTATTTGAATATGGAGTAAAACAGTGACATACAAATGTAGGTATATAATTTTATCAATAATGTGTCCTCTATTTCCTATCTTTTCAGAGATCAATGGTCATTACATCTGTTCTGCCCTTTTGCCTAATGATTGAGCAATAGCCTTCTTCATATTATAATTTAGTTTAGTTTCGAGCAAAAAGACAATAAGCTAATGATGAGATTTAGATCAAGATGCTAATATGATTAAACATGAAATATGACATCTGGTTACAGAAATTATAGTAGACTAGATGCACACCAGTAGTGAATAATACCTTTAGGCCAACAATGGCTAGCAATACAAGGTCATCATCGAGTATTTTCCAAGTACACAGTTCCTTCTCAGCATGTGGGATGTTTTCGAAATTTTCAGGTATGTATGCAATTGCAACACAAACTTCTGGAAGCCATATCTTCAATGGCTCTTCTGAAAACTTCTGAATGCAGGCAACAGAAATTTTCACAAGATGTGAGTTAAATTTAAAATGTGGAAGGCATCAATAACATCTTACTTAAGTCCACAAATTTTCTTTGTATTAACTTGGAGTTGAGAGAAATAGAATTAAGATCACACAATGACAGAATTGAGTCGACAATCAATAAAGTGCCTACCTAATTAGTTACAGAAGCAAAAAAACAATTATTGAAAATAAAAAATTCAGCAAGGATGACTCATGGGGATTCTTAGATGTTTCCGTAATTTTTAAAATAAAGAAATGCAAATGAAGAAAAATGAAATTCTAACATACCTTGTCTTCATCCATCGGTACCAAGAGATCATCTACATTGATATATCTGGTGCAGGATGCTAAAACTATTTCAGCAGTACCCTTCCAATGGACATTTGCCAAGTAATTAAATCGTGATTTAACTCATTGAAATCGATAAACGCGGTAAAATCAGTATAAACGGACGATTTTACCTTAAAAATTTCTTTCCCCGATCGTAGATCTATAAATGGGAGTAAGGAAGTCTTGTGAAGGTCGTAAGAGATGACAATGTGAATGGATCAAAGAGAAGATTTATTAAGAAGGAAACTATTTAGAGTAAGATTTGAGAAAAATATCTTTGAAGAAGAAAAGATCTATGAAAAGATCTAGAGTCGCGGCCGCCATTGATGGAGAGAATAAAGAGAGAGAATGGAATTTCAAAAGAGGAATAATTAGGGTTTTTAAATTTATATATCACGGTTCACAATAAATAAATAATAATATAATATATATTTATTATTCTGAATTTTATTAATATTTATTATTTTAATATATATATATATAAACAATAATATTTTTTTAATTTTATTATCTTTAATTTATATATATAAATAATAATTCAATAAAAGACAGATATTAATAAATTTTTTTTAATAATGATATAAAAAATTTAAAAATAATTTTATATAAAAAATAATAATTAAATTTTAATGTTAATAAAATTTTAAGTCAAATTTAATTTATAAAATTAAAATAGTGAAATAAAATATTTATAAAAATTAAAAATAAAATATTAAAATATTAAAATTTAGAATAATTAAATTATAAGGTTTTTAAAAAAAATAATATAAAAAAATTAAAGGTGGTAGTATATATATAAAGGTGGGCAAAAGTATTTTTTCTTTTAACTTTTACCCACGCTTAATATGCGTTGGCATATAAGCGTGGTTGAAAGTATGTTTTGGTGTAGTGTAAAAATGTGTCAAACGTGTCAAACGTGTCAAAAACGTAAAAAACATGTGAAACGTGTCAACGTGTTAAAAACATGAAAACGTGTCAAAAACGTGTTAAACGTTCCAAACATTTGAAAAATGTGTTAAACATGCCAAAATGTGAAAACGTGTTAAACGTGTCAAAAATGTGGTAAACGTGTCAAAAACGTAAAAAAAGTGTTAAATGTGTTAAAAACGTGAAAACATGTTAAACGTGTCAAAAACGTAAAAAAATGTGTTAAATGTGTCAAAAACGTGAAAACGTGTTAAACGTGTCAAAAACGTGTTAAACGTGTCAAAAACGTGTTAAACATGTGAAAAACTTGTTGAACGTGACAAAACGTGTCAAAAATGTGGTAAACGTGTCAAAAACGTAAAAAAAAATGTGTTAAATGTGTCAAAACCGTGAAAACGTGTTAAAAGTGTCAAAAATGTGTTAAATATGTGAAAAACTTGTTAAACGTGAAAAACGTGTAAAACGTGTCAAAATTGTGGTAAACGTGTCAAAAACGTAAAAAAAACGTGTTAAATGTGTCAAAAACGTGAAAACGTGTTAAACATGTCAAAAACGTAAAAAAACGTGTTACATGTGTCAAAAACGTGAAAACGTGTTAAACGCGTCAAAAACGTGTTAAATATGTGAAAAACTTGTTAAACGTGCCAAAACGTGCAAAATGTGCCAAAACATAAAAAAACGTGTCAAACGTGTCAAAAACGTGAAAATCATGTTAAACGTGTCAAAAACGTGTTAAACGTGTCAAAGACGTGAAAAACGTGTTAAATGTGTCAAAAACGTGTTAAACATGTCAAAGACGTGAAAAACGTGTTAAATGTGTCAAAACGTGTTAAACGTGACAAAAACGTGTTAAACGTGCCAAAAACGTGTTAAAAACGTGAAAATCATGTTAAACGTGTCAAAAACGTGTTAGACGTGTCAAGAACGTGTAAAACGTGTTAAATGTGTCAAAAACGTGTTAAACGTGCCAAAAAAGTATCACACGTGACAAAAACGTGTTAAACGTACCAAAATATGAAAATATGTTAAACGTGTAAAAAACGTGTAAAACATGTTTAATGTGTGAAAAACGTGTTAAACATGTCAAAAACATGAAAAACGTGTTAATTTGGAATTACAATTCCGACCTAAAAAGATAGGAATTGAGAACCATCAAATTACACTATATTGAATTCCATTGGAATTCTAATTCCAATTCCAATTCTTAATATTAAAGTGTCTAACAAACATAAGAATTGGAATTGGACCCTCCAATTCCAATTCCAATGCCAATTCCAGGGCTATCAAACACACCCTAAAAGAAATCTAGACAGTTCCATAACATACTTTAGAATTAGGAACTCCTAAATAATTCTAGAAAGTTCCACAAAGGAAAAAACATACAAAAACCTAGAACCTTCTAGAGAATCTGCATGAAGGGTTTCACATCTTTAGTTTTGGTCACCTCATTTGAATGGGTCGTGACAAGGTGGTCTCTTTGGCATATCATGCAGATACATTTGAATTTAATTATATTTTTTTATCGTAATATGATATAGACGCATGCTCTAAAAATAGAATGGTATAAAACTGAACACATATTTATGTTTGGATTACCTTTTGACAAATGCCCTATGATTGAATAAATAAATAAGGTGTAAAATGATATTCATTTAAATTCCTAAAACTTTAAAGTAGAGACTGTTATTTGATGGGCATGTGTGATATAGCGCGGGACTCTTTTTCATGCGTAACCAAGCACCAAATCAAGAACATAATCTCTAAAATGCGTTTTAACACGCAAACTATTTTTCTTTCTAATTTCTCGAATAGTAAATTAGGTGGCGACTCTAAAAAAGTTAAAGTTAGTATAAATCGATATTTTTTAAATGCACTCTAGTCAAGTCTATCATTTCGTCTCGAAAAGGTGAATTATGGGGCGCGACTATCGAGTAACTAAAACTCCTTCTTGAAAAGGATCGATTTTTTGCGTTACAATTAGGAATCTACATAGAAGAATAAAGAAGAGCCCATAAGTTAAAATCTTAAGAACATAAAACAATGAATAAATCTTGAATTATTAAGGTCTAAGATGAGGACACCTACAATGAAGTAGAAAAATCCACAAGTTAAAATCTTTAAAACAGAAAAAAAAATCTTCAATTACTATATATGGTCTAAAATATAAGGAATCCACAATGAAGATGAAGAAAAACCCCACAAGTTAAAATGTTTAAAGACATAAAACCATGATTATATTCAATTACTAATGTCTAAGATGAAGAATCTACAGTGAAGAAGAAGAACCCACAAGTTAGAATCTGTAAAAAAGAAAACAAAAATTAAATCTATAATTATTAATGTATAATCTACAATGAAGATGAAGAAGAACCCCACATGTTAAAATCTTCAAAACAGAAAAGAAAGATGAGGAATCTCTAATGAAGAAGAACTCACGAGTTAAAATATTTAAAATAAAAAAAATATATTAAAGTTTAAATTATTTAAGCCATTATCAATCTGATTTCAATTTGACAAAGAAGATAATCTACGTAAACCCAACAAAACAAAACAGTCTAATGGCTTCAAACATAACAATTCATGATTGCTATAACCAGAAGAAAAGATTGTTCATAAGTTGTTTAAAATCCGAAGATCAAACGTAGGTTTACTTAATTGCTATACCCCTTGAATCCTCTTCCCGGTAACAGGGCATTTCGGATCACTCGCCTCATTTTTTTGTGGTTTGATAAACTAACTTTCCTATGTTTATCGCCAAACAAATTTCAGATCAATCCATTGACATTTACACAAAATTCATGAATTTCAAATGTTAGGGATCGGAAATTATATTACCATGAGTTCGGACGGCCCTGTTCTGGTTAAATTTGGTGGCATAGTTATGCCTTTCAACCATTTTCATTGGCCTCAATTATTTAATGGAAAATGGAGTGTCTTTTAACTACATCACGGATGAAATCTCATCATGTAACAAATTGGGAAACTAGTCCCTGAATGATTAGTATATATTTATTTTAGTTAAGAACTTATTTTAAAGATGAGTTTTGGGAAAATGGGTGTGTTTAATCTTTTTAAAATCGTGAAGTCTCTAATTAAAACAAATTAGGTTCAAAGGTTTATTTCAAAATTGATTCATTTTAATTTGCTAATAATATTAATAATGTCTCATTTTATATCAATGAAGAACAAAAACATATGCTTAACATTACTGAGATGGGTAATACAATTTGGATATTTCTCAATGGGATTTGAATGGGTAATACAAATTGTATTCGAAATAAGAGATAAGTATAGTTGATAATCGACTTTGAAACACATAAACGATTCATATATAAAAATTGCAAGGCATCACTAATCTGCATTCTTTAAAAAAAACTTTGAACTAATGCAATTGGTATTTCATTCATATAGACTATATATTGCATAATGCTAATAACTTTTTCTGAAATGAATTGAATAAAATAAAATATTTTATTCAAATTTCTTACAACAAATCAATTAGTCAATCATGTTTTAGTGTTATTTCCTCATTTAATATATATAACCTTTAATTTCTAAAATATGTGAACATTTATACTAAAATAGATAGAAACCAAATTGAGTTTGCAAAGAAGAGAAAATTGAAAGCAATAGAAACAAAACAAAACTAACAAGTTTCTTAAATCAACAAGGCCTGATAATGATGATGTTCATTCAAGAAAGCATGAGTCTTTCACAAAAAAAAAAATAAAAAATAAAAAATAAACCCAGTTAACATTTGGTGGTCAATTGGGATTATACTAAACAAATTCCTACAACTTTTTCCTTGGCCTTCTGTATCTTCAAAACTTCTTCACAATCTTCTGTTCTTCAACCAAAAATGCTCATATAATCCTACATTCATTTAAGAAATGCCAAAAGATTATAAGAAGAAGTAATTTTTTATCCTTGTGTGGGTCTGGTTATGGATTAACCATCTTATAAAATCAACAGTTTTTAATTGATATCAAAATTCAGACCAAATTAAAAGAGTGTTTCAAAAGATGAGGCAAGTGTATCACACTAATTACCTTTCCCTTATAGCTCCTCCGGATAAGACACCTCCATAAGCACGGTTCACAATGAAAAGCTTTAGCAACATCTTCAATTAACAACAAAGGTTAAGGCTCAGTTCTATGGATTCAGATATATCACACTGTTAATCACTCAAGAATTTGATTTCAATTCAATCTTGAGAATATGGGATACACTTCTTAGCAATCCGTATGGTGTTCAGGTTCTCGATATCTCCCCATCTTTTAGTTATAGTAGTTTGTTAAATTTGAGATGATTTTGGTGTACAGAAAATGCTTCTAAGAGTATGTTGTGCAATGCTGCTATGTATGATGGAAAGACTTGTGAAAGGTGAGTTCATGGCGAATTTGAAGCTATTGCAGCACTACCCAGAAATAAACATGGACCATCTTCTTCAGGTAGCTCAGGATATCAGCCCTCTGTTGGTTTGCCTTTTTAAATTTTATGGTATCATCAATGTCATTGTGTATTTCTTACACATTTTTCCTTCGGACATGTAAAATAAGAGACTATTGTTCATTGTAATCAAAATATTATAGCTTTTTTATCACTTAAAATACCTTATTAAATTATATAATATTATAACAATAAAAATTATAACCAAATTACCAAAGTGATATGTTAGCTCTACTGTAATGGGCGACCCTAACAATAATTTCATTCACACGTTTTTCAACTAAATTTTGAAAATTTTTATTATATATATATATATATAATGATGCTTAATTTTTAAAGAATCCGGATTGTCGGGTCGAGAACTGTGGTTAATTTGGATATTTATGTGAGAGTAAATGGATACTTGGGTCGGATTATGGGTTGACCCGCCCATAAATTTAAACGGTTAAAAATAAATTTAAAAATGTTATTTGTAGGTTTCGAACTTGCAACCTAACAAAACAAGTACAACATTTAACCAAATGTGATTGAGATGTGGTTTGTCGAGGGATAATAGACCGGTATCATTTGAAAGTGGTTAAAAAAATATGAATCAAATATTTAATTGACTAAAGTGTGAGGTCACGATGCTAATTATTAAAAAATATGAATCAAATATTTGATTGACAAAGTGAAAATGTAAAGTCACGAAATGAGAGATTCATTCGGAAAAAATATGTGATGAAACATGTGAGAAAATAAGTTGTTTTATCGAAGTGAATAAAATATGGAATGAGAACGTTATATTTTTTATTTTAATAATTTTAAACATTGAATAAATATTATTATAATTTTTTTTAATTTATTTTATTTTTATCCTTATCCGTGTGCATTGTACGGAAATTTTCCTAGTTTAATTAGTTTTAGTAGTTTAAAACTACTAACATTATAACTTTTTTTTTATTTAATTTTTAACTTAAGTTATTTTAAGGTTAAAAGTCTTGTCTAAAGAATTAGATGTTTTGAATTTGATTATCACTCTAGGGTATAAGTTGAATGAGAAACGTGACAATGAAAGAAAAACTCTTTTATTTTTATTGATTCATTATAATGTCAAGATGATCACCACTTTGTTTTGTTAATTTTTTTAAAAATAATTTCAACTAATTCAAATATTATTTCAATCCACTTCTCAATTTGTTTATTAAATACCCTTTATTATTTTTAATTGTACACTACTGGAAATTATACTATTAACAACGACAAAGGTCGTCGTTAAAAGCCCTAATGCCGAAATACTTATTGACATCGACTACCAAATTTATCGTCCGTCGATATTAAATTTTTTGATTTTTAACCACGACGATTTTCCCCTAAAGTCGTGGTTAATAAATAATATTATTAAGTTCGGCTTTTGGATAAAACCTTAGTTAATAAAATTATATTATTAAGGTATGCTTTAGGATAAAGCCGTGGTTAATAAAAAACCACGGCTTTATCAGTTTTAGTATTTATTAGTTTTAGTAGTTTAAAACTATTAACATTATAACTCTTTTTTTATTTAATTTTTAACTTAAGTTATTTTAAGGGTTAAAAGTCTGGTCTAAAAATTAGATGTTTTGAATTTGATTATCACTCTAGGGCATAATTAAGTTGAATGAAAAACGTGACAATGAAAGAAAAACTCTTTTATTTTTATTGATTCATTATAATGTCAAGATGATCACCACTTTGTTTTGTTAATTTTTTTAAAAATAATTTCAACTTATTCAAATATTATTTCAGTCCACTTCTCAATTTGTTTATTAAATACCCTTTATTATTTTTAATTGTACACTACTGGAAATTATACTATTAACGACGGCAAAGGTCGTCGTTAAAAGTCCTAATGCCGAAATACTTATTAACGTCGACTAACAAAATTGTCGCCTGTCGACGTTAAATTTTTTGATTTTTAACCACGACGATTTTCCCCTAAAGTCGTGGTTAATAAATGATATTATTAAGTTCGGCTTTTGGATAAAACCGTGGTTAATAAAATGATATTATTAAGGTATGCTTTAGAATAAAGCTGTGGTTAATAAAATGATATTATTAACCACGGATTTATCTTAAATTTGTGGTTAATAAGTGATATTATTAATGTCAGCTCTCCTCTCCTCCTAACGTCGACGTTGATATTGTTTGGTTTTAAATTTTTGATAAATTTTTGAATTTTATAAAACCTGTTTACAAATTTAAAAAAAAAAATACCATTCATAAAAATACCATTCATAAGAACAATTCATATATTAAAATCACCAAATTTCAAAAATCTCAAAGCATCTTAAAGTTTATTAGTAATAAAATCTGAAATATACGTCAATCACTACTAATCGAAGGGAGGAGGGGACATCCTAGACATGAGTATCCTTATAGACTTTTGTTATGCGAACACTAGTGCGCGCATCTCTTCCATTTCACGTGTATATTGTGCGCATCTCTCTCTCTCTCTTCCATTTCACGTGTTTGTTGTGCGCGTATCTCTTTCATTGCACGTGTTTGTTGTGCGCGCAACTCTTCTATTTGATGTTCCTACTATTCCATCCGTTGTTGTATGTTCATGTTCTCCTCTATGAGCATTTTTGTTGTTGATGTTGACGCACACGTGAGTTGTTGACGCTCGAGGAAGAACTTCCTCATTGATCGGGTCTAAAATGAGTTGAACATATTCTCGATCCCATCCTGGTCACCCTCCCGTGTCCCTATGGTCCTAAAGTAGACTCAAGGATCTCAAGCGGCGTCATATTAGGGTTTTTTCTAGCCGTTCATGCATCACAGTCTACAATTATTTACAACATTAATGTTAGTAATTTTAACTTAGACATGCAAACTAAAACGATAAAAAGGATAACAACTTACGACGGCCTACTGAACTTGTGGAGAAGGTGCGGGAGTCGGATTATCGGCGGTCGCCCTCCGAGTATGCATTTGTTGGAAGAATTCTGCTTTACTAGGGGTGTCCCATATCCTTCTTCTGTACAAATAACATACATATATCATTTGTTAGATATTATGAAATTTTAATACTCTTACTAAAACTTACCATTTCTTGCTCCTTTTGCAAAAATGGTTTGCTACCGGTGTGGTGGGGTATAGCAATTTCGCTCTATTGTCAGCGTTGATCTTACTTTTTTTTCTACAATTATAAGATAATTGTTGTTAGTTAATAGTAGAAAAAACATATAATGAAATAAAAATGACTACGTACTATACCTTAAATTCAAGCGTGAAGTGGTGATGGTCAAGCAAATAATTCCAATCTTGGAACTCAAATTCCCGAGGAGGGTTTAATCTGATTATGTCCTCGTCCTCAATATATGGGTATATGGGTCGATGTAATCCCTCTTGTTCATATATCTCCACATATGCCATGTTTTTTTTGCTTGTGTCATCACATTATCTCTAAATTTATCAATGGAAATGGGTGGTGAAGACTCGAAAGGATCCTGAAAAATAACAACATATTTTAGGATTGTGAAAGTTTCAAATTATAACATAACACGTTGAAAAATATCAAACTCATAGAGATGAAATCTCATATATGATTTAATTGTGATTAAGACATATTAGACCGATTTTTAAGACAATGTGGCATAATCTCGGGTTTCCAGACAACGCTGTCAATATGGAGAGACAAATAGCATGCATTATCGTATATAGGATTTTCATCCAATTCCCTAAACAACAACCTCATATTCTCCTCAATTGCCATATTCGTAAGAACTCTGTTTTTGTTCTTCCCCCGTCCTCTCCTCGATGAAGACCCTGCAAAATAACATTAAAACGACATTTGTTAAAAATTATATAATCATTTAAATATCACGTATAAGTTATTATTAAATGAATATTAACAACGGTTTTACCATAACGTCGTAGTTAATATTATATAGGTTATTAACCACGGCTTTACCAAAGTCGTGGTTAATATTCATTTAATGAATAATAATCATGGCTTTATGATAAAAACAACGTTACTATTAAAAACGTTTCATTTTCCAGTAGTTCTTCCTTATTAACCACGATATTACCATAACACCGCGTATAAGTTATTATTAAATGAATATTAACCATGGTTTTACCATAACGTCGTGGTTAATATTATATAGGTTATTAATCACGGTTTTACCAAAGCCATGGTTAATATTCATTTAATAAATAATAATCATGGTTTTATAGTAAAACCCACGTTACTATTAAAAACGTTTCCTTTTCCAGTAGTTCTTTACTAACCACAGTTTTACCATAATACCGTGGTTAATATTATAAAGATTATTAACCACGGCTTGATGGTAAAACCGACGTTACTATTAAAAACGTTTCATTTTCCAGTAGCTCTTCTTTATTAACCACGGTTTTACTATAGTTGTGGTTCATGTTCATATTCATTAAATGAATATTAACCACGGTTTTACCATAAAGCGTGGTTAATATTTAACATAGATTTGTTAATGTTTGTTAATCAAATTCAACTCTAAACTTTCTAATTAGTTGAAATGTTATCTATGATGTACATATTAATTTCATAAAATGTAATTTATAGTCCCCAAATTATATTATAACCAAACAAATTAAAGTTTGAAACAACTTGAAATTGTTCTCTTTTAATTAATTTACTTTCTCTGAGTGTAGCCATTATATATATATATGCCTACTTCTGGATTGGAGTTGAATAATATTGAAAACAATCAGGCTAAAATATTTAAAAATAAGGTTTATCTAAGATATCTTAATCTTTAAAAAAAATTTAAACAATTGAAGATGGAGATTTCTCAGATTAGATTGATGAACATTGAGAAAATTCATTAAGGAAAAGCTGTTTAACCAATAGACAATCAGACTCTTCTTAGAAATCTCCATCTTTAATTAATCATTCTAATTAATTAAAGATCATTGAGATGTCCAATAAGAGATTGATGATTATTAAGAAAATTCGGTAAGCAGCGTGCTAAGTGACTACAAAAATTGGTTTCTCTTTGTGATCTTCAACCAATGAGCTTCTAACCAATATACAATCGGGTTCTTCTTAGATATATATATTAAGTTTCCTTTTAACAAATTAAAGATAGAAATATCTTAAATGAACATGGATTGCATATTTGTTTAAAGGAAATCAGTAGTTTAGGAGAATCTATCTCAAATTCCTTATGAACAAATGCCAATATATTTGTAATATTTGTGATCTTCAACCAATGTGTTTCTAACCAATATCCAAACAAGGTCCTCTAAAAAATCTTCAATTTCCTTTTAGAAAATTGAAGATAGAGATATCTCAGAAGGGACTGAGAGGACCCCATTTTGATATTGGTTAGAAGTAAATCAGTAATTTCATTTATTTGGCAATCTCAAATTCCTTGAAAAATAAAACGAGAGAGGAGCGTGTTAATCTTTAAGAATATATTGATGATCATTGAAAAAATTATTTAAGGAGAAGTGCTTCAAACAAATAGATTTTTTTCCAACCAATAGACAATGAGATATTTTGAGAAGTCTTCAATTTTTTTAAAAGAGATTGAAAAGATACCGATTTCTTATAGGCCTTGAAAAATTATTTGTCGATGATGATTATTAAGGACAGCGATAACATAAAACCGTGGCTAATAATATATAGTTATATACTATTAACCACGGCTTTATAGTAAAACTGTCCTTAATAATTAACTAGTATTTAGCCCGTGCATTTGCACGAGTAATAATATAAAAAACCGTGAAAAAAAATTACGGATAACATTTTTAATTTTATTTTTAACCGTTTTAAGTTTATGGGTGGGTCAATTTACAATCCGGCCCAAATATCCATTTACTCAACATCATTATATATTAGTTAATTAAAAAGTTGAACTTATATTAATGTTAAAACGTCCCGCGTTTATCAAATTTAGTGTTGAATTTAAAATATAAAGTCTTAGTAGCCTAGTTGGTTAAAGAGGTGTACTTGTTTTGTTAGGTTGCAAGTTCGAAACATAATTCTAGCATTTTTAATTTTATTTTTAACCGTTTTAAATTTAAAAACGGGTCAACCCACAATCCGACCCAAGTATCCAAATTAACCATAACTCTCGACCTGACAATCCGGACACTTTAAAAATTAAGCATCATTATATATATATATATATATATATATATATATATATATATATATATATAGATTAGTTAGTTAAAAAGTTGAACTTATATTATTATTAAAACGTCCCGCGTTTATCAAATTTAAAATTGAATTTAAAATATAAAGTCTTAGTAGCCTATTTGGTTAAAGAGTTGTACTTGTTTTGTTAGGTTGCAAGTTCGAAACATACCTCTAGCATTTTTAATTTTATTTTTAACCGTTTTAAATTTAAAGGCGGGTCAACCCACAATCCGACTCAAGTATTCAAATTAACCACAGCTCTCGACCCGGCAATCCGGATATTTTAAAAATTAAGCATCATTATATATATATATATATATTAGTTAGTTAAAAAGTTGAACTTATATTAATATTAAAACGTCCCGCGATTATCAAATTTGGTGTTGAATTTAAAATATAAAGTTTTTGTAGCTTAGTTGGTTAAAGAGTTGTACTTATTTTGTTAGGTTGCAAGTTCGAAACATAACTCTAGCATTTTTAATTTTATTTTTAACCGTTTTAAATTTAAAACGGGTCAACCCACAATCCAATCCAAGTATCCAAATTAACAACAGCTCTCGAATCGGCAATTCGGACAATTTAAAAATTAAGCATCATTATATATATCGATATTCAGAAATTTGTCGATGGACGATTATTAAGGACGTCGATAGTATAAAGTCATGGCTAATAGTATATATTATTAGCCACGGTTTATGTTATCGTCGTCTTTAATAGTTTCGGAATATCAGTCACGGTTTTATGTTATCATTGTGGCTTATATTATCGATTATTAGCCACGACGAATAATATTTCTAAAAATGGCGAGAAAAGGGCGAGGAAACATGACTTATAGCCACGTCGTTCATGACCAAAACCGTGGCTAATAATAATGGCGGGAGAGTGACGGGAAAGCCAGAACATTAGCCACAACGAAGACAATGTAAACCGTGGTTAATAATATTTATTGGTGTCGGCCATGTAACGCGACACAAATAAATATTATTAATCACGATTGATTGATCGTTGTGGTTAATAAATATTATTAATGTCTTGACTAATGTTGGTGCATTTCTCTATTCCATTCCAACCAATCTTAAAAATCATTTTTTTAACCAATGTTAACATTATATATAATTAAACAACAATAGTTTTTAGTGACCATATACATTATAGAGCTCAATTGATGTCGAATTTGTAGGAGTTTTGTTTTTGTTTTTAAATTTTATTTAGCCTTTTATAAACTTGTTTCATCACATAAATGTTTAATAACTATTAAATTAATTATTTTATCAATTATATTATTAAAATATTTTTATTTATTTTTTTTGTTAAATTTAAATTTTAAATACTAAAAAATATTTTAATTAGTAATTAAACAAACTAAAACCTATATTTTTTTTTATTAAACAAAGATTGTTTTGAACAAAATAATAAAAAAACAAAAAAATCCCCTATCAAACAAACTATAGAAGCCAACAGAATCCTTATATATATATATATTATAAACTGAATTTATATAAGATTATGAGCATACCATATTAAGCTACATATAGTTTAAAAAATCATATATCTCATTAAAAAAATACAAAAACTTTCCAAAATATGTTATTGAGGTTGTATATCCTTAAGAGGAGGAAGCATTAACTATGCGGTATAATAGGTTATCGACCTTGTATCTTAAGAGAATGATTAACTCCGTGGTGGATTATATCAGTGTCTCAGAACGAATATGATAAAACGTAATAATAGTGACATTATGAAATATACGAAATTGGACGACTACGAGTATTGAAGGTTCGACAAATTTTCTCCAACGAGATTGAATTTGCTAGCTAGGACTTCATTTAGATCCTAATCATCTTTTTCCTCCGGCCCTATCCCAACTTGAATTGCCATAGAAAGGAAGCTGAAGATTCGGATCCATCTGTTTTCTTTGTCCCTTCGGATGGCACCTTATGAATTTTTGGGATTAGATGATCACCTTTCCATTTTCTTTCCAGTTTCCGCCGATTCCGAGTGAAGCTGTCCATTCTGATTTCTTTGATTCTCTACAAACAAACAGTTTTCAAATTCAACATCTTAATTATTTCCATCTTCCCTTCTTTGGTGGCTATTAATTAAATTGTGACCAGATGAAAGCTACCAGATGTTCTGTTGCGGATTGGGTGAGAATGGGGATATCGATTTTATTTTTAATTTTTACTACTATAATCCAGTCTTGTTTGATTTCAAAACTCTATAAAAAAAACTAAAAAAATATTACATTAAACTCAATCAAACTCAACTTTCAAATTAAATTAGCGACTTTTGATTCTATAGATGTTATCACTCTTAGGATTTGTATCTCCCAAATCCAACCAGCTTGAAACAATCTGTAAAAAAAAAAAAAAAAAAAAAGAACACAAAAACACACAGATTTATAGTGGTTCACTCAAATTGAGCTACATCCACTTCAGCCACCACCAGATTTCACTATGAAGAAGAAGAAAGAATACAGAGTTTTTGCGTCACACTTTATCTCTCTAGAATTCTGTCTTTCCAATGTAAACCCTTAATTACATATTTATAGGGTAAACATTCAGATAATAAACCTAAATAACTTTGGTCAGGCCCAAGCCCAAACCCAAAAAAGATAAACTCAATAAACTCTAATTAACAATGTAGAGTTTATTATAAGTGTAGGCTTCATAACTCAACAATCTCCCACTTGGAGACTAACTTCATCATCTCTCGATCGGTAGTGCCTTTCCATTCGATTTCTTAACGAAGAAGACCAACTGAAGTTGCACACAACTTCAATTTCTCATTTGTCATAGTTTTCGTCAACATATCAGCTGCATTCTCACTCCCGGGAATCTTCTCAAGAGCTAATACTCCATCTTCTAAAGCTGACCGGATGAAATGATAATGAACCTGTATATGCTTCATCCTGCCATGATAAAACAGGATTCTTTGCCAAATGAATGACACTCTGACTATCGCATCGCAACACACTTCCCTCATAGTCTTGACCCAATTCTCGCAAAAAAGGTTGTAACCACATCATCTCCTTAGCAGCTTCTGTCACAGCAACATACTCTGCCTCACAACTAGAAAGAGCAACAACCTTCTGCAATTTTGAAACCCAACTGATTGTAGTACCTCTCAGAGTATAAATGTACCCTATTGTGCTCTTCCTACTATCAACATCACCACCATTGTCAGCATCAACATATCCTTCCAAACCCATATTAGACTTTCGAAAACACAAAGCAAGACCCGTACTTCCTCTTAAGTATCGTAGTATCCACTTTACTGCTTCCCAATGTTGTCTACCCGGATTGCTCATGAATCTGCTAACAACTCTCACTGCATGTGCTATGTCTGGTCTTGTGCAAACCATCGCATACGGAACAGTTGCCATGTAATTTTTCTCCTCCTCTATTGAAAGCGAATGATCTTTAGATAGTTTGAAGTGACTAGCTAAGGGGGTAGTAACTGATTTTGCATCATACAAGTTGAACCTGCTAAGAACTTTCTTCACATATTCTTCTTGTGAAAGCTTGAGAACTTCTTCATCCCTGAAAATTCTCATCCCAATGATTTGTTTTGCAGCACTCAAACCCTTCATTGCAAACTTTTCAGACAACTCTTTCTTAAGCTTGTTAATCTCATACAAGCTTGCTCCAGCAATCAACATGTCATCAACGTAGAGAAGAAGAAGAATGTACGATTTATCAAACCTTTTGATATAGCAGCAATGATCAGCTTCACACCTCAAAAAATTGTTACTTTTCATGAAGCTATCAAACTTTTTGTACCATTGCCTTAAAGCCTGTTTCAAACCATACAGACTCTTCTGAAGCTTACACACAAGCTCATATTTTTCTTTGATTTCAAATCCTTCTAGTTGTCGCATATAAATCTTTTCATCTAAATCACCATGAAGAAAAGCAGTTTTGACATCCATTTGTTGAAGATTAAGATCATCTTTCACAACCAAACTCAAAATAGTTCTGATTGTCATCAATTTAACTATTAGAGAGAAGATTTCATTGTAGTCAATACCTTCTTTCTGTTGAAATCCTTTCACAACCAACCTTGCCTTGTACCTCATGGTTTTATCATGTTCTTCTTTAATCCTGAAGATCCATTTGTTGAGAAGTGTTTTCTTTCCCTTTGGTAGCTCAGTGAGCTCCCAAGTCTGATTCAACATCAAAGAATTCATCTCATCTTTCATAGTAGACTCCCACTTAATCGATTCATCAAATTGTATTGTTTCCTCATAACATTCAGGTTCACCTCTATCTGTCAACAAGATATAGTTCAGAGATGGAGACCACCTCTCAACTGGTTTTCGATTCCTTGATGATCTTCTCAACTGTATAACCGGTGTTTTCTGATTTACCTCTGGGGCCACGTTTTCAACGATTTCATCTACAACAACACATTGTTTTTCTTCGACAACCGGTATATATTCAGCTGAAAATTCTCTCAAATCGACTGTACCAGTCTCTTCCAACTTGGAATCACCATCTGATGTCTTCCCAACACAATCTTTGTAGAGAACCTGATCATTGAAGATAACATTTCTGCTACGAATGATCTTCCGATTTTGATTATCCCAAAAATGATAACCAAACTCGATATCACCATAACCAATGAAAAAACATTTATTAGACTTTGGATCAAGCATTATCCCAAAAATAATAGTTTTTCAAAAGACTATGTATAGGAAGGATAAGGTGTGAAATAGAATGTCAATAAATGAAAGAGACGGTCTCTCAGACTAACAAAACTAACTATGATTTTTTTAAAACAGTTTAAATTTTCACTCAAAATGTAATCTAAGATGTAATTTATTATTTGTTTAATGAAAATACAATAACCAAAACAAAATTAAAGTTAAAAGTGAACCCTTTCTTTTACTTGAACATGGCCTTTTTGATATGTTGTAGTTCCCTAACAACAACGGTCATGCACATCCTATTTTGAGGTAATTCTTCCGAACAAGCCAACCCAATCTTCACCAATGCGATCAAACAATTGTCTCTCTTACTAATATCAATGTCACTTTTTAAAATTGTCTGATCCATTACAAGCTCAACCGCGTTTCTCGCCAATGCTTGACCAACAAAATTACGAATGTTAAGACCATCCACATACATCAAATCAGTAGGCCTCTTTCCGGTTAACATCTCTAGCAACAAAACTCCGTAGCTGTAAACATCTCCTTTCATTGACATTTCACTTCCAATACCGTATTCTGATTAAGATTATAAAATAAATTAGGCCAACAAAAAATAAAGACAAGATTTGTTCTACTGTGAGTTAACATACCTGGTGCTGCATATCCGACTGTGCCCATCACTCCCATCGAACTACTGTGATGGGAAATACCCATTTCTGAATGATAAAGTCTGGCCAGTCCGAAATCTCCAACATGTGCAACCATTTGTTGGTCAAGAAGAATGTTACTTGGCTTCAGATCACAATGAATAACCGTGGGTTCGCACTGATTATGAAGATAATCGAGTGCAGAAGCCACATCAATCGCAACTCTCAAACGTTGGAGTAGATTGAACTCAGGTTTACTAGTGTCTTGAGATGGATACAGCCATTTCTCCAGATTTCCATTCATCATGAGTTCGTAAACTAGAGCTTTGAATTCGTTACCTTGAAAATCAATGCTTAAGCAACATGTTACGATCTTGACGATATTCCGATGTTTAATGTTCTTTAACACTTTACATTCTGCAATGAAGCTACTCGTCACACCTGGGTTTACAAGGTTAAGTACTTTGATCGCAACATCTCCGATCTGATCGAGTACTCCTCTATAGACGAAGCCGAAACCGCCAGCACCAATTAAATTGCTGGAAGAGAACCCATCCGTTGCATTGAGAAGCTCGCCGTAGGAGACTTGCACGAAAGACTCCTTGGGCAACAATTCCAAAGTGGTGGATTTTATTTTCCTTTTCCGAAAGTAAAACACCAAGCTTGAAATTAGGATTAGTATTCCTAGTATTGAAGCACCCACGATTGCATAGATGCGTTTGGATGAAAAGGAGAAGTTACGATTCAGTTTCTTGACCGGACATCTTGGAAGTTGTAGAGAAGGTATTCCGCCGCATAGCTTATCGTTCCCATACACGGATACTGCAGTTGAGTTTGCAAAAACCCCGTGTAAAGGCAATTCTCCATTGAAACCATTGAAGGACAAGTTAAGGTTGATCAAGGAAAGTTTCTCCAAGAAAGTTGGGATTTGTCCTGATAGATTATTGCTTGACAGGTCAAGAAATTGAAGTCCTCTCATGAATTCCATCGAGTTGGGAATAGATCCTTGGAGCATGTTTCCTTGCAGGAGTAGGAATTCGAGGCTGGTACAACTGCTTATACTGCTAAGGATCTCACCGGACAAATTATTATTCGAGATATCTAACGCCGCCAAACTTTTGAGGTCTCCGATCTCAGAAGGAAGTGGGCCGGACAGGTGATTGTGAGATAAGTCGAGAAAAATCGATAGAGATGAAACTTGGAAAAGTTCTTTGGGAATGGTTCCACTCAGGTTGTTTTGTTGAAGATTCAATAATACTAAGCTTTGGCAGTTGCCAAAACTGGAAGGTATCGTCCCCTCTAGGTTATTGTTATTGAAATAGAGCTCATTCACCAAAGAAAGATTCCCAATTGAATCCGGAATAGTACCCGAAAGCTGATTTCGTCCGAGGGCAAATCTCTGCAACTTTTGAAGTTTACCTATGGTACTAGGTATCGGCCCAGTGAATCTGTTATTAGATAAGCCTAAAAAAAACAAGTTAACAAGGTTTCCGATGGTTGGAGGAATCCTGCCTTGCAGTTGGTTACCAGCAAGGACGAAGAAATGTATATTTAATGATAGATTCCCTACAAAATCGGGAAGCACTCCTTTAAGCTTGTTGCTAAATATGTTCAATATTTCCAAACTGCTGCAATTAGTAAGTGACTCAAGGAAATGCATTTCGTCAAAATCCCCACTCCCTAAATTGTTCAATTGTAAACGAAGAATCACGAGATTCACTAGTCTGCTGAAATCAACTGTCAGTTTCCCACTGAATTCGTTATCGTCAAAAGTTAGATTCACGGCTTTGGTAAGATTCCCTATTGAATTTGGAAGTTGTCCGGTAAAGTTGTTATCTTGGAGTTGAAGGAATTCCAAATGCGGGAACATGTTGCCAAAGTAGGGCGGAAGACTCCCGTGAAGATCATTAAATGGTAAAGATAAAACATTCAAGTTGGAGAGGTTATACAATGATGAAGGGATCATACCAGAGATCTGATTACCACCCAATCCAAGAAATATGAGGTTCTTTAATTGCCCCAAGTTATTTGGAATAGTTCCACCCAAGAGATTATTTGGAGCAGAGAATACTTCAAGAGAAGTGATATTGCCCAGAGATTCTGGAATTGCTCCAGTTAATTTGTTTTCGTATACGAAGATCCTCTTGAGCATCGACAAGGAGCTAAATTCTTCGGGGATGGTTCCCACCAGATTATTGTTCCCAACCCATATTTCCACGAGGTTAGAGCATCGCGACAGGCTGGCAGGAATCCTGCCCTGGAAACTGTTCCCTTCGAGCGACAATACTTTCAGCCTGTACAAGCCACCTATTTCATTTGGGATTTCCCCGTGGAAAGTATTGTTGTCTAGCACCAGTTGTCTAAGAAAGGTGAGATTTCCTACATGAGGAGACAAGGTGCCCGACAAACCCAAAGAGGTTAGATCAATGAGAGTGACCCTCTTGTGCCTTTTACTGCAGAGCACACCTTCCCAATTGCAGAAATGGGAAGACTCATTCCATGAACTCAAAGCTCCCCCACCAAAAGGGTCCAGGATCTTGGACTTCATAGCCAATAGTGCAGCATGATCAGTTTCGTTATTATTAAGAGCATCAGTAGTAATGATTAGTATGAGGATGAGTGCCAATTGTTGTAGCACCAACCAGAACATCATTTTTTGAAGTGTAAGAGTATGCTTCATACATCAAATACCAAAAGCATTTCAATTTTTAAGCTTAAAAAGTTTACTTAAAACAAAGTAAGATGGGGAGACTTGACTTTTGACTTTTCAATAACAAGAGAAACTTGTGTTGACTTGAAGTCATTGAAATCACAGCCACACATAAGTGGATGTATTTTTTATGACTATTTTTAGAAAATAGTATCTATATATATATATATAATGATGCTTAATTTTTAAAGTGTCCGGATTGCCGGGTCGAGAGCTGTGGTTAATTTGGATACTTGGGTCGGATTGTGGGTTGACCCGTTTTTAAATTTAAAACGGTTAAAAATAAAATTAAAAATGCTAGAGGTATGTTTCGAACTTGCAACCTAACAAAACAAGTACAACTCTTTAACCAACTAGGCTACAAAGACTTTATATTTTAAATTCAACACCAAATTTGATAAACGCGGGACGTTTTAATATTAATATAAGTTCAACTTTTTAACTAACTAATCTATATATATATAATGATGCTTAATTTTTAAAGTGTCCGGATTGCCGGGTCGAGAGCTGTGGTTAATTTGGATACTTGGGTCGGATTGTGGGTTGACCCGTTTTTAAATTTAAAACGGTTAAAAATAAAATTAAAAATGCTAGAGGTATGTTTCGAACTTGCAACCTAACAAAACAAGTACAACTCTTTAACCAACTAGGCTACAAAGACTTTATATTTTAAATTCAACACCAAATTTGATAAACGCGGGACGTTTTAATATTAATATAAGTTCAACTTTTTAACTAACTAATCTATATATATATAATGATGCTTAATTTTTAAAGTGTCCGGATTGCCGGGTCGAGAGCTGTGGTTAATTTGGATATTTGGGTCGGATTGTGGGTTGACCCATTTTTAAATTTAAAACGCTTAAAAATAAAATTAAAAATGCTAGAGGTATGTTTCGAACTTGCAACCTAACAAAACAAGTACAACTCTTTAACCAACTAGGCTACAAAGACTTTATATTTTAAATTCAACACCAAATTTGATAAACGCGGGACGTTTTAGTATTAATATAAGTTCAACTTTTTAACTAACTAATATATAATGATTTTGAGTAAATGGATAATTGGGTCGGATTGTGGGTTGACTCACCCATAAACTTAAAACGGTTAAAAATAATGATGCTTAATTTTTAAAGTGTCCGGATTGCCGGGTCGAGAGCTGTGGTTAATTTGGATATTTGGGTCGGATTGTGGGTTGACCCATTTTTAAATTTAAAACGCTTAAAAATAAAATTAAAAATGCTAGAGGTATGTTTCGAACTTGCAACCTAACAAAACAAGTACAACTCTTTAACCAACTAGGCTACAAAGACTTTATATTTTAAATTCAACACCAAATTTGATAAACGCGGGACGTTTTAGTATTAATATAAGTTCAACTTTTTAACTAACTAATATATAATGATTTTGAGTAAATGGATAATTGGGTCGGATTGTGGGTTGACTCACCCATAAACTTAAAACGGTTAAAAATAAAATAAAAAATGTTATCCGTAATTTTTTTTCACGGTTTTTATATTATTACTCGTGCAAATGCACGGGCTAAATGCTAGTTTTTTTTAAAATTGTTATAATACTGATATTTTCACTATTAATTTTATTTGATTAATAATAAAGTTAATTAAAATTAGTTATTAAATATATAAAATTTGAATTATTTATTGAACCAACCAACACAAAATATTTGATATATCCAATTAGTTGGATATCAAGATAATGTCGACTCAATTCGATCAACATTCACCCATAATCTCCATAACAACAAAATTTTAAAACGGGAAAGAAAATAAGAAATTCATGAAAATAAAGTCATCCCAAAATTGTTAAAAAAATTTTGTTATCTTTATTAATTTATTATTATTTATATAACAATTGCCAGACCAATTTATCTTTTGCGGTTATATGTACTTAATGGTTTTTAATTGATGATCTCATAATTAATAAACGACACAAAAATGAATAAAATGGCTCCAAGGATTAAGCTATGAAAAGTTGAATCATCAATCAAATTCAATATACCCTTCTCGCTTCAATTATTCACAAAATCAACCTTAAAGGCACAAACTAGCCAACATTCTTAAGAAGGTTAGAAAAAATTGTTATTTTTATTATTTTTATTTATCTAACCATTGCCGGACCAATTTATCTTTTGCGGTTATATGTACTTAATGATGTTTAATTGATGATCTCATAATTAATAAATGACACAAAAATGAATAAAATGGCTCAGGATGAAATCAGAAAAGTTGAATCATCAATTAAATTCCATATACCCTTCTTTCTTGCATTGCAATAGCCCATACTCCTTTTATTTTGTAATATATATTATCATGATTTTAAAAAATAATAATTTCATTTTTTACCTCATAATTTTTATTTTTAATTAATTTTTAGCTAACAAAATTAATTTTTAATAATTTTATATAAACTCATTACACGTGACAAAAATAAATAATTAATTTGAAAAGTGTGCGCCTATTTCCCTTTAGGACACGTACATGCATAAATGACGACACACATTGTCTTGAAGTCTGCATAGTAAAAAACTCATTGAGGGGATAGATCCATAAAGAATGAGTTTGTCCTGTGTACTTAATCTCTTTCTAATGGCAGAAGAGAAAGGAAGGTGAAAGTGTGAACATTGTGGTCGCTCCCGTAATACAAAGGAGACTTGTTGGGAGCCTTTTACCGTGACCTTCCAAGTTTCAGAATGATTTGATATGCAATCTAGTAGTAGTCCTGGCCTAATTTTATTATCTTAGCATGGATCACCTACCAAGCAAGGCAGGGACATCTAGACTAGCCAGGAAAATCCCCGAATCGAAAGTCAGCCCTAAAAAGATAGAACCTCCATAATGATATGATTCAACTTACCAATGCTAATGAAAAAAAAGAGGGTTTTGTCTTTCTTTGTTCGACTTACAGCTTAGACTATCAACTCAAGCTCATTCTCGTAAGATCCCCTACCTTATTTTATTTCTCGACACTAGAACTGAAACTGTTATAAGTCACCCGTCAGCATTCTATTTGTCGAGTCTACGAAGCTTTGCTTCTTGTAGTCGGCCCATAATGCCTCCCTTCATTTGCTTGCCTCCTTCTAGCTCAGAATGCCTAATGCCTATTATCTAGTCTTAGAAGCACCTCTAGCTCACCCTTTGGGCCTCTCTTTCAGGAGAATTCTGCTAGACGTCCCGGCCTGGGAGCCCCATTCGCCTTTGGTACTTCAGTAGATCTTCAAAAAGAAAAAGCATCTACTGCACTGATCGTGTTCCATCCGCTGACCCGAGGCAAAGAACTTTCCATTTGGAAGAACCATGCTCATAGTCGAACTACTGCGGTCTGAATAATCATCAGGGATATCCAGTGGAGCCACGGGAACCCCATTTTTTCGCCTGTTCAAGGTTGATTGAATCCAGATAAGGAATAGCCGGTTGCAACTCCTTCTAATTGTTATTTCTCTTCTTCACAAATTTTCTAGATCTACAAGTTCTTCATGACGAACCAAAAACGAGATCCATTGATTGAAATAATCACCAAAGTCACAATGTTGATTAAGTTTCACATGCATAATATTTGCATTGCATATAGACATTGAAGGATCATCACTTCATAAGACACATTTATGACATTTTGACTTTCTCTTACTTCGAGACAAGGACAATCATTTCATCCAGACGAAGACATTTCTCAATTCACACAAAGACGAGAACAAAAATCGTTTACCAAAAGTCCTATACATTGGTATATTCTACATGACGAAGGTAAGCTCATTTTATCCTTTTGAAGAATTTTTGAATTCATTCAAACAAAATGAGTAACTAAAAAAAGATAACCACGTGAAAATTGAGCAATGCATTGTGGATTGACAAGCATGCGAATAATGCTAACTTGATGTAAAAATCGAAAGATGATGCACTCCATTGATTGGAGGCCTATTATAGATTGATGGAGCTTTGCATGCTACCATATGTATAACTGATGGCATTTCGAAGAAACTCAAGTATGTGAAGATATTAAAGACAAATACGTGATTTAGGGTGGTCACGCCTATTCATCAACCTCCAATTCATAACAAGATCTCCTGATCATAGCCCACAACTTCAGATCTCTAGAGCTCAATTGAAGATCAAATACATGGACGAGAATGAATAACACTTCTCAAATGTCTTTTACATTTGGTACATTCAACAAACTTGAAGGGACTCGTTATATACTTTTGAAGAATTTTTATTCTATTCGAACAAAACGGGTAGCTAGAACAACTAACCATGTAAATAGAGAAATGCATTGCAGATAAGTAAGCATGCGAGAAATGCTAACTCAATATAAAAATCGAGAGATGATGCACTCCATCAATGAGATGCCTATTATAGTTTTACATGGCCCTAACAAGTTATTCATACGACATTTTGAAGTGACTCGAGCACATGACGAGGTTGGACGTGGATCTGAAGTTGACAACACTTGTGCTCATTCATTGGTCTTCAAGTTAGGACATGATCTCTTGATCATAAACAATGACTTTAGTTTCCAATACCGCGACTACAACTCAAACTCAAGGACAATGCTCATGGAAGAAGAATCACAGCGTCTACTCGAGCTAGTGAGTCAAGAATTCAAGGTAAATTACAGAAGAAGATGAAGTACCTCCCCAAAAACCCGAGCAAAAAATTAGGACATGATCTCTTGATCATAAGCATTGGCTCTAGATTCCAAGTCCGCGACTAAAGCTTGGACTCAAGAACAATATTCATGGAAGAAGAATCTCAATATCTACTCGAGCTTGTGAGTCAAACATTCAGGGTAAATTTGAGAAGACAATGAAGGATCCCCGAACAACCTAAGGACAATATTTCTTCCCATAATTTATTGATGGTGCACTTGGAAGTTTAAAAATGTCATGAATGAATAAATTGAAAATGATTGACCCTTCGTATGATTGCATTTTCACATGCATGCATGGACATCATTTGCATTAAAAATATCTACATCGAAAAACGTAATAAATGAAAATAATGATAACTATATCAACGATAATGAAACTCTAGTTTTTACACTAATGCCACTAAACAATAATATGAATAAAAAATAACTAAAAAGAAAAGAGAAAATAAAATCATCAAAATAATAAATGGTAATAAAACTGTAGTTTTCATGCTAAGTGATTTTCTAATAAAATGAATTCTTAGTTTATACATTACAAAATCTTCAAAATAAAAACAAATGAAAAATGAAAACACGAATAAAAGGAAAAAAATTATTAATAACCACGAACTACGTCAATGACCCGATCCTTTGCCAAAAGATATGTGGGAAATCTATTCACTAGGCCCGGTCATAAGCATCATTTATCTTTGTAAATAAAACAAATAAGAGGGAATTCCTGATTTAGAAAAAAACAAATTTCTATGTTAAGACTAGGGGTATTCTTTGGAAAAAATGAATAAAAGGTCTAACCCAAAAAAAATTGATGTAAGACGTTTATCCCCGATAACGCATTCTAAGTCATCCAAAAAAAATAAAAAAATAAAAGAGATGCGATGTAAGATGCCTACCACTGATAGTGCATTGTAAGTCATCCGAACAAAAAAGAGGAAAAAACAAGAGATGCAATATAAGACGCCTATCACCACCGATAGCGCATTCTAAATTATCCAAAAACGTATATCTTTGATAACATGTTGTAAGCCATCTTAATATAAATAAATCAATGGTCATAAACGTAAACGGTTTACTGCAAGTAGAGCATTCTAAATCATTCAAAAAAGAAATAAAAAAAACTCTAGTTCACACTAGGGGCATTCTAAAAATGAAAAACATAAAAAAAAAACAATAAAACCCTAGTTCACACTAGGGACATTTCCAAAATAAAATGAACACTTTTGCTCCTTGAACTATGTTTCGGTGCGCGATTTTTTAGGTTGCGATGAAAGTTTTTTTTAATCTCTAGATCTCTTTTGTGCGAATTTTGAAAAGAATGTGAGAGGAATTAATTTAGGGTGAAAAAAAAAATTAAAGTATTAGAAATTGAGGTTTTTTAGATGAATCCATAACTTACCCACCCGTAGAATCTGGGAGAGATTGAGTTGTTAATGCGAAGTACATCATAGACATTATTTAGATTTTTCCGATTTTAATTAACCTCACGATTAAAGAGTTGTCACTTTTTTTAAATTAGAAAAATAAATTAGGCGTATCTAGAGATTCATAGTGAGTTCGGGGTTCGATTACGTGTGGGAAAGAGTTTTTTTAGACAAATGTGTCTCACAACCCTCCGTAGGTATCTAATAGTTAATTGATCATTTTTCAATTCTTACGTTTTATATTTTAGATCTTATTTTTATGCTAACCTAGGATCAAACAAGCCACAAACTACATCAAAGTCAAATAAAAACCAAAATAAATCTAAGTTTAAAGAAAGGTAAAAAATATAAAAATAAAATAACATACAAAAGGACCATGGCTAGCCTCCACGGTAAAAAAAACCCGCCATCCGTCGAAAATATAGCCAAACTCGGTCGGACGCTGAAAGTTAGCGCATTCCTTTGGTCCTAGCATACAACAGCTCGTATCCTCAATCTTAGGGTGCAATGAATCCTTTCCTCGATCCTAGGGTGCATCGGTCTTCAATTCTCGGTCTAACGTGCAACGGTCTTTAGTCCTCGGTTCTAGTGTGCATCTGGCGTCAATCCTTGGTTGATAGTATGCCTTTTTATCGGGTGCATAAACCACAATTCTAGCGTGCACCATGCTTCTATCAGTACTAGGCGAACAACAAGTTTGTTTCCTCAGTCCAAGGTGAACGTCAGGTTCATCCCCTCTGTCCTAGCATACAATAAGTTCATTTATATCGGTTCCAGGGTGCAGCGGGCTCATCTCCCTAGTCCTAGCATGCAACAGGCTTCAATCGGTCCTAGCTGAGCAACATGTTCTTTTCCTTTGTTCTAGGTTAACAACAGGTTTCAATCGGTCCTAAGCGAGCAACATGTCCATTCTGTCGGTCCTAGAGTGTAGTGACTCTCAATCGGGTGCAAGATTATCAGCAACAAACTCCCCATCAGTCGTATGTGTTGAAAGAATCAAGCAAGCAACCAAGAATAGTTGTTAGGTGAAGATAACAAGACAAAGGGGTTATCTATCGCTTGGATGCACCAAGAAAACTAACTTGGAGGTACCACCACTCGGTCAGATGGATACTGTTGGGCCTTATGGGTCCAGCCCAATTAGGCAATATAAAACCAAATAAACCCTAATTTTGTTTCTCTCTCTACCACAATTTTCAGAGAGAGTTCTGTGAAGAGATCAAGAGAAACAGAGTGAAGAAATACAGAGGAAGAAGAAGGGAAGAAGATATAGAGGAAGAAGAAGAGAAGGAGAACAGAGTATCACCTTCTTTGTCTTGATTACCCTCAGGTTCATTTCTCTCTTACTTGTAAAGGGAATTTCATGTTTTCTCAAACCTAGATTTGTTTGGGTTTGAATGAAATTAGTTTCTCTGTATGTATACCTCAACTTTAGGTTTAAAGTTGAGAGGAACAATTGTATCGGTTTCTTACTGATTAGTGAAATCTGTTGGTTTTGCCCCGTGGTTTTTTACCCTCCGTGTTGAGAGGGTTTTCCACGTAAATCTGGTGTTCTTTATTACTTTGCTGATCTGCTAGTATGATTTGGTTGACTTGTGAAATTAATCAGATCAATTGATTTCAATAGGAAGTATTATTCAACTTGAAATTCCTAACAGATACCAACAATAGAAGTTATCAAGCGTGTCTTTTCCTCAATCGGAAGTGATGAGAAACTTAGTTAGGGGCTAATTTTTCTTGATCGGGTGACAAACCTACACCAGACGAGCGCATTCCCTCAGCCATATGCGTCGGTAAGGGAGAAAACATTCTTCCACGGCCAGGTGAAAATGAGCAGCGAGCCTAGGGTTAGTATTCTCGGTTTGATGTGTCGAAAAACCTATCCAAACACGGAGTTTGGCTAGTTTCATTGGTCGGACGAGCGTTGTAGCAACAGAAGCGCTAGAAGTGTCGGGAAGGCATCAACTTTAGTGCACACAAGGAATCATTGGTCTACTAGTCTTCCCGCTCGCTTTCGGGTGCATTTTCTTAGTTTGGTGATACTTCAGCTCGACTCCTACTCCGTTTTGAAGGTCTTAATTGCTACTATAGTAGAAGGTTTTCTGCCTTCCGATTTTTTAACATGGATCTTAGGGTTCTAACTACATGGTGGAACCTACATGGTGGCCAAGATTTGACCCTAAATTTAACAAAACTTTGCAGAGTTGTTAGTAACACATATAAACAATTATATAAAAGAAAATCATATATCTACATCATAAAATATCAAGATCAGAGCATATAAAATCCTAAATATATATTGAATGTTCTTGCCTAAATATATATTGAATGTTCTTGGCTTGATTTTAAGGTTTATTAGGATGATTCTCGGTCAAGTGACCTCGGTTCATGTTTACACTTAAACTCTTCCGAGCTTAAACTTTCAAAACGTTTTGAACCCAACAAAATTCAATTTTAAAGATGAACTTGAAGCTTTCAATCGATGGTCATCCAAATGGCCAATTCAATGGCCAATTTTGATTTTTAAAATAAGTTTGGGTCAAGGGACCCTTGTTGTATTTAGTTTTATGATTTTTTTGTGTTTTCATTTATTTTATTTACATGTAAGGTTATATGTAGGGATGGAAACGGGTACCCAAGTACCCATCTCCGAACCCGATTTTCAAATTTCTACCCGACCCCCGACGGATATCTCTATTTATATCCCCATCCCCGATTCATCGGGTACCCGATCCCCGACGGGTACCCCATTACCCGATATTAAATATTAAAAAGTTATATTTTAATTAACTAAAATTATATAAATTAAATATAATATGTTACTACAAAATATAATTAACCTACAACTATTAATAAATATTATATCCTTAAACAGAAAATCATTTACACTATAAAATATAAACTCATTCATACTACATAATATAAATTCATCCGTTCTACAAAAATACAAATAAACTTAAAATGATAGAACATAATTCTTAATTAAACACAAAAACTTTAAAAATTATTAAATTAGTTCTCACAAAAAAAATATGAATACACTTCTTCAACACCTTTAAATACAACCTACAAAATCAATAAAAAACAATCAACATTAACAAATACAAAATAGACTAATAATATACCTCAAATCTTTGACAAACAATTAATTACTTAGAAATAAGAATTAATATGATTCTTTTACCTGTCTTATAAATTAATATTTTTCTAAAAATATTTATAAAAATAAATAACTAATATGTTGAACTATTATTCTCTAAATATAGTTAAACATAATATTTTTTTAAAAAAAACTCTTTTATTTTTAAAACTAATATATTGAACTAAATATAAAGAACTTTTAATATTCCTTAAAAAAACTTTGTTGATCCTTTATTTTTGCCTTTATAAAAAATAAATTTATTTATTGTATTACTTTATTAAATTATAAATTATTTCATAAAAATTATTTAATAATATTAATATTCTATTATAATTTAGAACCGTAGTTTGTTAGTTGTGAAAATCCATCTAACACTTGGATAAATTTATATAATGTTTGATGCGGTTTATTTAATCCGAGTCAAATAACTGATGGACATATTATATATAATGAAAGTATGCCTAAATCTCTTGTCGTATATATCAGTTATGTCTAGTATTGAAGAGATTCCACATATTAAATAAAAAGTTTATAAATAATGAAAGTATTACTTACCTATTTGTGTTGTAGACTTGTAGTCATGTAGATCTTACTATTAAAATCAACTTTGTTGCTGTTAAAACGGAAGAAGAAGCTACAAAATAAATATTGAAGATTAAGTAAATAAATAAATAAATATAAGATTGTAAGAGTTGAAGAACAAATTGAAAATATTACTTACTTGCATAGCTATATAACTTATGTTGAAGAAGAAAATAAGTTGAAGAAGATAGAAGTTGAAGACTTAAACTCTTGAAAACATTACTTACTTGCATAGCTATATAACTTATGTTGAAGAAGAAAAGAAGTTGAAGAAGATAGAAGTTGAAGACTTGAACTCTTGAAGTAAGGTTAAATTGAGATATATGAGAGGGAAACATTTATTACAAATCAATGAAATTATATTAAGCGTGCATGATGTATGTAGGAAATGATGTTAAGAGTAATGATAAAATAATTAATATATTTATTTAATGATAGTTAATTAGTTAATAGTTGGAATTTGATAAGTCACTTAAATTTTATTAATATATATTAATATTTAATATATTTGAGTATCGGGTATCGGGTTTGGGTTTTCAACACTCTCCATCCCCGACCCCGAACCCGATTGGGTACCATTTTTCACTCTCCATCCCCGACCCCGACCCCGAACCCGATTTAAAATACCCGAACCCGATCATCGGGTACCCACGGGTATCGGGCATACGGGTACCCATTGCCATCCCTAGTTATATGTTACATATTTACATAGTTAAACACGAAATTGAAACCTAAACTAAAAAGAAATCATGCAATTACATAAATAAATTGAAAAGACAAAGACAATGCATTTGATTAAAAGTTAAAGACAAACACAATAAAGATGATCAAAGGAAGCTTACAATTAGAGTTGCTTCTTTGATCTAATGGATGCAAAAATCAAGATCCCTAAGCAAAACTTGAGACACAACTTGACAAGAGTTGGTATTTTCTTAGGGTGATTTAAAATTGGGCAACCTAGGAGCATAAATTGTGTTTTTGGATAGAATTGTGCATCCTATAGGCTTAAATAGGATGAAAAGAATTGTGCAGCATAGAGGCGTTGGATTATGAAGAAAAAGTTCTTTATGCAAGTGCACGAGGTGGTGTTTATATAGGGAATTTTTTTAGGAAACCTTAGGCCCAAGGCCCATCTACAACTACCTAGAAATAATTCTTTTTTTAACATGTCAAAATATTTACAAGAGAATAATCTCAATTGACATGTCATTTTCGGCCAAATGAGTTTTTATGTCATGACTTAGTTATTTAAATTTTGTATTTCAAAATAATAAATCTTTTTAATCTCCTTTTCCTTGCTCATGGCTAGGGGATCCTAGAAACTTCCACCATTTTCATAAAAGGAGATTATGCGTGAGAATTCAATGCCTCTACAAAAAACTAAAAAAATACAAGAACTTGTATTAAATAAGATTTTGCTAGAAATCACCACTTATTGTTCAACCTAGACTCTTGTCTAGATTGCTAAAACAAGAACAAAAGCGTATCGATTCTATCATATATACCACAGTCATAGGAAAATAGATGGTGAAAAAGATACGCATAATGATTTAAATATATAAATCACCACTTGTTGTTTGCCTAAAATTTGTTGTATTTGATAAATGCAAGAACAAGAGTGTATCGATTCTATCATATATACCCCGAGTATGTCTAAGGAAAAACACTTTGAGGACTAGAGTTTGAAGCACATAAATTCCCAAAGAGAAGCGAGATCTAACCTCATGGTACATGGTTGAAAGATTAAGCTTGCCGTGAACTTCAAATATTGATGTTCGAGCATATAAGACCCTTCAAGGAAAATCAATGCTACTATTCGTACTAGAGTTTGAATTTGTAATTGATAAACTCTATGTCGAAGAAATTCATTTACGGTTGTATTTTATTGCCACTCTTTTGGTTTTAGATCTTCCAAATCATTCCCACAGGAGTTTAAAATTGTATTTTATTTCTATTTATTCTTTTTAAAATTGATTTTTTTTAATAAGTTAAGACCACACTGCTTATTGCATCAAGCACCAAGCACCGATAAGGTAATTCAACTAAAGTAAGATTGGAGGAGTTTATGATGTCAACTAGTTTAGGAGATACCAACATTGCTGAAATTTACCCCCAAAGGGAATGGACATTTTTATTAAAATAAAAATGGAAAAGTTTTAGTTACTTATCTTAAGTGGACAAACTAAGACTTAGCTTAAGTGAACTAACTATTTTGAATGACGAAAATGTCTATTTTTTAGCTTAAGTAGACAAGTTAAGTTAAACGTAGAAGATTTTATTTTAAGTGGACAAGTTAAACACAAAAGATACTTAGCTTAAGTGGACAAGCAAAGTCAAACACATTTTTTTAAGAACGTTGAGTTCCGCTTCTTGTATGAAGTGCGACTAATCCCTGCGGGTTAAGCATATAGCCCGCAAACACACTTAATCACTTAATTAGGAACATAACTTGTCACCTGATGGGCTCGAACCCAGGACTTTAAGAGGATATTCTTCTCCTATTGTTGCTAGGCTAGAAGAGATGATAAGTCAAACACATTATACTTATCTTAAGTGGAAAAACTAAGTAATTTAAAGTTTCTTAGTGTAAGTGAACAAGCTAGATATATAATAATTATATTAAGTTGACAAGCTAAAAGACCTTTCTTAGTTTAAGTGAACAAACTAAGTAATAGTCAGGACAAAAGTAGAAATATTTCAGGGTTCTTAGTTTAAATGGACAAACTAAGTCAAACGTAAGGTTTCATTTCATAGCTAAAGTGAACAAATTAATTCAAACACTATAACATTTTTAGTTCTTAGTTTAAGTAGACAAACTAAGTTATAGTCGGGTCAAAAGTAAAAACACTTCAAGGTTCTTAGATTAAGTGGACAAACTAAGTCAAATTTAAGATTTTCGTTTATTAACTAAAGTGAAGAAATTAGGTCAAACACCAAAACATTTTCAATTTATGTGGACAAATTAATCCATTGGGATCAAAACCAAAAATTATCAAATTTATAGATGAACCATGATAGATAGTCATTACAATCTAAATCTTCCACCAACGTTAGACGAGTATCGGATTAGAAATGTCGTGAACATGGACATCATGTTTTATCTTTCTATCTATTAATGTTTTAATAAACAAGTGCCAATAAAATATAATAAATTTGGAAGATTCAAATGAAGTGTTTATGAGTCAAGCTTGGACATTGATTTTATTAAAACTAAAGTTTTCATCCAAACTTTATCTAAGAGGGCATTCTGTAGACACTCGTATTTGTTCCCCAAATTTATTATTTTTAATAATATCTAGCCTATAAAAATATTTTTCTAAAATCCGGTATGGGCTCATTTCACGAGAATAAAAAATTACTTTGGGTAATAATATCGTATCTATTATATCCATAATAAATTTTATCTGACTATTATTCATAAAATAAAGAATTGCAAATAAAATAAATAATAGTTTGATAAATATGTTAATTTTAAATAATTTAATTTATTATTAAAAATGTTATTTTATTTTATATGTATTATTAAAATAAATAAGAAAATAAATATGAATATATATATATATATTAATATTAGTTTGTTTATGAAAATAAATTGACTAATAAAATAATATATATTAATTTTTATTTTTAGGAATTAAGGAAAATAAAGTGAAAAAATAGAAATTATTTGAAAGCACAAAAATTCAAAATGACTGGGCAAAACTAGTAATGGCACGAACATTAATTCCAAATTTCTTTCATATATATATATATTTATTTGCTTATTTATTTTAGTATATAACACATATAAAATAAAATAACATTTTTAATAAGAGAAGTGATAGAGGAAGAAATTTGAGGGAGAGAATGGAGAGAAAATAATGTGTCACTACATTAAAAGGTGAGGAGAGAGAAGAGAGAAATTTTGTTATTATTTTTGCTAATCAAATTTTGCCACATTATTCACTCTTTCAAATTCTCTCTCAATTATTTCTCTTCTAATAATAGATTAAATTATTTAAAATTAACATATAATTTAATCTATCATTAAAAACTATTTTATTTTATATGTGTTACTAAAATAAATAAGCAAATAATTTTTTGAATTCAATCTTTAAATGTTTGATTTAATTTTTGTTTCCCAATGTAAAAAATTCAAAAATTATGTGTTGAATTATTTATAATTATAAAATTAATTTATGAATATAATAAATTTTAATTTCCTTTATTTTCTCACGATTTATTTATTTGTAAATATTATTATTATACTTTAAATTATTATTCTATTTAATGAGTATTAAAGATTTAGTATTAAGTTATATGTTAGATATTATCTACAGTTATAGTCTTGCCACAACACAAGAGGTTAATATTTTCAGATTACCTGAATTTTTAGAATTTGTTTAAAATTATTTAAAGACTTTAATTGAAGAAACAAAATTGTTTGGTATAAATAGAAACCAAATAAACTTTATAAAATTTTTCAAAAGTTGGAAATTGAAATTTTATACAGAACACAGCCGGAGACAGTAACTTCAAGATGGACTTCGTGGTGTTTGTTGTATCCAGTTTTTTGTGGACATCCCAAAATCCACAGTGCAGGTATACACAAAGAACCTAGCAGTAATTCTGTAATTTCATTTAGAACTTCAATGTCATTTTAACTGGTTTGAGTCACTCCTTTTTTATGTACAGATTCAAAGTACTGAAATCCCTCCAGGATGTATCTAAAATCAAAGACTACAACTGGTGCAAGTTTACGTTAGACGGACTAGTCGACAGTGTTTATAAGTGGAAAGAAAAAAAGACATCCTATTTCCATGGACCATTAACGTTTCTTTTGGTGAATGTAGAGATCTATTTGCTGTAGGTTGTACTTTCATCATTTTTCATGAATTTGAACGTAACATATATTGGTTTATGCTAATGTATCAGTTGTGCTACTTGGACCGTATGGTTGAGTTCAAGGTGAACAGTCAGATCTCAAGGAATTTTCTTATCTTGGGATGCTGGGACGAGAAGAAGATGTACGAAAGGGTTGAGTATGAGGCTGCACAGGGGGGTTTGGACATGGTAGGGTAGTTGCTCGCATAGCCATTCCGAATGAGCAACCATCGATTCAACAAAATGTGGAGCCAACACCACCACAATCTGGGGATGACAATCTTACTGAGCAGGCTCCAATTCCACAAAACCTGGCATCATGTTTGAGGAAGGTTGCGGCCGCTGCAGACGAATTGGCACAAGGGGCTAAATATCTGAATGAGATGCACCAGATAAACGCCATGGAACTTGTACAGTCTGCATTTGAGCCATTGGCCACTATACTAAACTCCCATTCAATCCTGAGGGAAGGGTTACAACGGAACTTGGACAAAACAAAACATCAGCAGCCAAGAGGAAGTGGCATTAACCCCAACACAGAAACCACCAACCAAGCGAAAGCCGACATCCTTCCTCCCAACACCCATGCCAACACCAAAGCCAACACCACTACAAAAACCCCGGCCAACAAGAGCACCCTTCCTCCCAACACCCATGCCAACACCAAAGCCAACACCACACCAACACCCCAAGCCAACAAGAGCACCCTTCCTCCCAACAACGAAACCAACACCAAAGCCAATAACACTCCAACAGCCCAAGCCAACAGGAGCACACTTTCTCCCAACAACGAAAAAAACACCAAAGCCAACCACCAAGCGAAAGTCAACACCCTTCCTCTAAACACCCAAGACAACACACAAACCACCCTCACTCCAACGACCCAATCCCACAAGAACCCCATTCCACTCAAAACAGAAACCAAAACCATAAGCCCAACCCCTCCAATGGCACAAGCCAAAGCCAACCCCATTCCTCTAACCACCACACCAACCCCTCCAATGGCACAAGCCAAAGCCCACCCCATTCCTCTAAAAAAAACGCAACCCCTCCAATGGCACAAGCCAAAGTCAACCCCATTCCTATAACCACAACACCAACCCCTCCAATGGCACAAGCCAAAGCCCACCCCATTCCTCTAAAAAAAACCCAACCCCTCCAATGGCACAAGTCAAAGCCAACCCTATTCCTCTAAACCAAACCCCAACCCCTCCAATGGCACAAGCCAAAGCCAACCCCATTCCTCCCAAAACAGAAACCAACACCAGAGCCACAACCAATCCAACCGACCAAGCCATAGCCCACCACATTCCTCCTAAAACTGAAACCAACACAAACACCAGCACTCCAACCGCCAAACCCATAGCCAACACCATTCCTCATAAAACAGAAACCCACACAAACACCAGCACACCAACAACCCCAGCCTTGCCTCCTACCCAAATTGTACAAAACACAGAAGAAGCTGGACCATCAAAGGCCTTAAATGTCTGTAGAAAAGTCCCCCGAAATTTGAAAATGGATTGGTTAACCGATGTCATCAACACCGAAACCAACAACAACTCCCCTTCTTTGGCGATAGTAAAAATTGAACCGGAAGAATGCATCTCTAGTCTACTACAGCCACTTCAAACTGCCTATTCTCGTCCACAAATGCCATTGAAAGAATGGCTTAAAGCATTGGAATTGCCTCCAGTTTTGAAAACCCCATATTTCAATAAAATGTTTAGGGATGTCAAACAAATTACAAACATTCAGAAGATTTTTGTGGGTTTCATATTTGCTACGGGACTTGATCCAAGGTAATGTTTCCTGGACATACTTACTTATTCATTAGAAATATAATTTTTACCCCATTCTGAAACATGTTTTCATTGTGTTATGCAGTGAAATGTTATTTTTTGGGGATAAACTAAGTCTGCACGTGACGCGCTGGGATATGCTTACAATGGCAGATAAAACCTGGGTAGACAGTATGATTATTGACATTTGGTCGTACATGTTGAACGACCTTTGTAGGAGAAATGTAAAACGTCGTTACAATAAGATTTTTTTCACAATCGCGATCACCGTAAGTTGTACTAGCACTGTTGTTTATCAATTATGTTATTCGTGTGAGACTAAAGACTATGCTGTAAACAGATTTTTCGTGAAGTTGGGATTACTACACTAGACCAATTCAATGAAAGGTTCTGTCGTGAAGGTCGGGCTTTCGACATTTCAAAAAGGGACCTCTTGGATGTGAACCTCGTAAGTACATCTCTCGCTATGATATCTTATAATAGCATGTACAACTCAGTTGAAATCTAATTTGTTTTAATTCTATCCACAGATGTTTTTCCCAATCATTGATGAAAGACATTTCTACTTGGTTTGCTATAACTTCATACAAAGGCAATTTCAAGTAATTGACAACAGAGAGTCACCCATGCAAGCGCCCTTCGAAAGAAGATATAAGAATGCACAAATCTTGGTATGACACTACAATTTGATTTTCAACATGTTCAATGATTGAATTTTAGTAGCACTAAATTACATTACATCATGTTGTTTGTAATGATGTATCAGGATGACTACATACAACAATATATGAACGTCGTAGACCCCGTTCTTGCTGCAAAATATGGCAGTTTGGAAAAGATATGTTTGAAATTGTCATGGCAGGATTCCCGGAATTACACTGACTGCGGCATTTTTTGTATGAGACACATGGAGACGTATGAAGGTCAGGTGAAGGGTTGGAAAAGTGGCTTCGGCGTTAAAAAAAATGTACGGGACCAAATAAAGACCTTGAGGATGGAATATTGTTGGCGTGTCATTGGCTCGGAGCTCAACAAATCCAGGAGCAAGGTCTACAATTCCTGCAGTAAATGGATTAGCCAATGAATTTGGAAATGTATACATTTGTACAATAATGAATATGTTGTGTAATTTAAATTTTCAAAACATTACAATTCACATTTTGACAATAATGAAAATGTATATATACAGATTGTTTTTAATGAAATTTGATTTACCAGTATACTTGTTCATTTATGTATTAAGTGAATAAATTAATTGAAAGAAACATGAAGCGCACAAGTATTCGCGTCAAACATTTTTTGTTTATTTAATAAATTATGATCAAAATTTATATGTGAGGAGTCGAGTATTAGCGAATAATTATTATGTGAAAACTTTTAATTTAGAGTAATCGAATTCGAGCAAAGAATTATTCGCTTCAAGTTATTTTCAATCTGACTTTGATGTAAAACCCCCACCCCACCCATGAGAAGCCGGATTACTTGTCATGTCATTACACTTACCCTAACATGAGAATACCAAATTCCACAAAAACATCAATTTCATGTTGAAATATGAAGCGCATAAATATTCGCCTCAAATACTACTTTTTATTGAAGCGAAGAAATATTCGCCTCAAATAAATGTTCTTGTAAAACCCCCACCCCACCCATGAGAAGTCGGATTACTTGTCATGACATCACTTTTACCCTAACATGTGAATACCAAATTCTACAAAAATATCAATTTCATGAAAGAAATGTGAAGAGAATAAATATTCGCCTCAAATACTTGTTTTCATTTAAGCGAATAAATATTCGCTTCAGTTTTAGTTTTTAAATTCTCAATTTCTAATTAAAAGATATACTTAATAGGTGTCGACTGGGGGCGAATAAATATTCGATTGATTTAGTTGTTTTTATTTTTAGTAATGAATTATTGTTGTCATTCATTTGGTATTACATAAAACATCGCATGCATTACCTTCTTCTTGGTTTCAAATCAAATATACATACAAATACATATCAGATTTCACATGAAACTGGAATTCGATAGTTGAGATGACAAAAGAACAGTGAACGGAGTATTGGCGTCCATGCTGAAACTTTCGTCCCATTGTTGAGGAGTTGAGAACTGGGGAGTGGTCGTTGGCATTGAATTTGATGGCTGGAAAGGTATATCAATTTATTTAAAAGTATGTTAATAAATGAATATTAATAACCCAATTATTAGTAAAGAAGTTAAAACAGCAAATTCATACCGGAATCTGTGATTCACTAGTTATTCTTGTTGATTTTCTTTTTCTTGAGTTCTTCTCCAGTCCACATTTCCTTCTCTTACCGGACTTTGTTGGCTTCTTAGTTTTGATTCCTTTCGCTTGAACATGGGCACCCTCGGCAGAACATGATACACCGGTTGGTGGAGTTTGCATATTTATACTCTCCTGTAATTTTTTATCCACAAACGCACACTGGCTAAGCATAATTTCTTTGACATGCCTATACGTGTCATCTCTTTCGGCTGCCTTGGTAAATAAATGCATGGACAAGACACACAAATCTCTGTATCTTATGTTATGAAGCTCACTCGGATCAACATTACTACTGTCCACGATTGGATCAGTTCCAAATAATCCATCTTTGGCTGTTCTTGTCCACCTCTTCAATATCAACGCAGGAGGAATCTTCAACACGTCAATCGTAGTGAAAATCTTTAGGATGTGAGCACACAAAATCCCTCCAAATTCAAACTTACAGCAGCTACACTCGATATTCTTATCATCATTCTTATGAACTGTAACTGTATGAGAGCATCTCCTAGTGTGGGGTGTTACCTTATATTTTCTGTGTGTGTCGACATCCTCTAACATTTCTACACCACAATCATGCGACATAAACCATTGTTGTTCAAAGCACTTAAATACCTCTGGGGTGTAAACTTTGCAGGCATCCTTTAAGATCAAAACTGGATAGTTCAGACTTGGTTGGCTGGTAATTGATTTGAAATCAGCCTTCAACACATCATATCTTCTTTCGTCGATTAGTCTTTCAAAGTGTTTGAAAAATTCTAAAAACTTGTGTTTGTAGGAGCAGTACCTTTTCAACAAACTGTTCATACTCTCACTTCTCTGTGTTGTCGTCATATCAGCACAAAACATTTGTCGTCCATAGACTAATGCCCACTTTCGCCTAATGCAAAACATACGTTTCAACCAGTCGTTGTTTTCAAGCCCGTAGTTTGTCAACATTTGATTCCAAGCTTCAACAAACTCTATCTCTTCTTCAAAATCATATATACACGAAGAAAAATCCTTCGAAAATTCTCTTAAATTATGGAACACGGAGCTAAGATGTATGGCTGCATTTTGAAATATGTGCCAAATACATAGACGATGATTTGTTTCGGGCCATGTAGACGACAAGGCCTTAGCCATGGCCGCGTCTTGATCTGTAAGAATTGTTTTTGGTTTTTTACCACGCATAGCTTTGGTGAAAGTCTCAAACAACCATTCAAAAGTCATCGCAGTTTCATCGTATAATAGAGCTGCACCAAAAATAATTGATTGTTTGTGATGATTCACACCTACAAAAAGCGCAACTGAACGACCTTCCTTATTCTTCTTGTAGGTGTTTTCAAAACTGACAACGTCTCCGAAGTATGAATAATCGGACCGCATGTTGGAATCACACCAAAAAATATTCGTTATCAAATCGTCCGAATCAAGTTGAAAAGCATTATAAAAACCAGGATCATTTGATTTTTTTTTCTACAAATACTCTAATACACCTCCTGTTTCCCCAAAATTACACTCTCTGGTTCTTTTCGTTCGCAGATAATTTTTGTAATTCTCAGGAAGAAAACCTAGATTCTCCCTTCCACCGATTTGTTTAGACATTAGAGCATGTGATGACTTAGGAGGAATTCCCACGTTAGTGGCCATCTCGATATGTAAGCCTGCAACTGCCGAAATATTCCTATGGCATCTATACATGTGAGTTTTCTTTGGACTTGCAAGAGGATGACTATGCTCACTAATAAAATTTACCACTTGGAACTTTCCATTGTCTGCCCTCTTTATCCTCAATTTAGCTTCACAACCGAATCTCGTCAAAGAACGGCTACGTCTCACATAGATATCACGTTTGTCTTTTACCCGTTCTCCCTGTGCACTACAACAAAAAACTCTATCCAGTATTTTACCATCGTTGTCAACATGTTTTGAACTGCGCCTTATACCAAATCCTATTAGTTTAGCGTATGCTAAGTAGAATACGTAGCCTTCTTCTTCACTCTCAAATTCCCTACCTAAATGTGGAATTAAGTTGACTTCAATGTCCTCCAAAGGTTGGCCGTTTCCATCGAAATTCAATTGGCGACGACAACTGGCAGATTCACTGTTCAATTTGAGAAAACGTGGAAAATAATGCTTCAACTAACCAAAACTTGTAGATTATTGTAAAATGAAGACAATATAAGCGAAGAGCGCTTCACTTCAACATTAATCACATTGTAATATTAGGCGAAGAGAGTTTCGCCTTATAAGATATTATCAAAAATGCTCTTAGTGAAGAGATCTTCGCTTACTTATGCACGAAAAAAATTAGAGGAGTTAAACGATATACCTTAAATCATTAATATCATTCTCGTTCATATCATTCTCGCTCATATGTGTTCCTTCTTGATAATCAACAAGAACAGAACATTTCATGTCGAGTATTCAAAAAACATAAAAAAGCTTGGGACGAAAAGTAAAGAAGGTAGATGACATTAAAAAACATACCATTTTAATTTAGGAAGATGGATTGATATTATAATGAACTCTCCGGCGAAGGAGAGGTCGATGGTAGACAATGGAGTATCACTCCAACGAAGAAATGGTCATACAGGTGAGAGAGAAAACAGTACAAACTTTGTCTAACTTAGCAGCATGGCTTGCTGCCATGCAACATTTAATGAAAAGGTGGCAGGTGTTAGGTGGCGGTGAGGTGACTTGATAAAAAAATATTTTATTTTAATAATTAAATGACTAAACTTATTATAAATTAATATTATTAAATCAATCAATCAATCAGAAAGCAAAGATTGCTTCACAATATTATTTTGACAATTGTTGTAGAAATATTCTTTTGACAATTGTTTTAAAACATATTAATTATTTATCACATTAGGGGCGATTAAGTGACATAGTGTTATGTATTAATAAATGAATAAAACTTTATACTTAAAGTTATACATTATTTAATGTTTCAAGATTTCGTTTAATATAATGCTGCTGTTTTAAAAAAACACAAAGCTAAGAACCAAAAAGAGAAATCTGAAATCAAATATACCATTAACAAATTCAAGAATGCAAAATATTCAAATATTCAGTAACAAATTCAACCAAGACATGTCTATGTAAACAAAGGCTGCAAATCACAAGCAGCAATGGATTCAAGAAGGCTTGTCTGAGGAACACCAAATACATCCAAATATGTCGTCAAAGGATTCACTGCCTCAAATACCCAAACAAGTTCATTAACATCGTGCCGAGACTTGTCGTATACAACTATAGTTTTGTCATCCTCGGGCTCAACAAATGGATTCTCCATTTCTTTAGTCGTACCTCCTCCAGCAATTACAAACCCCATAAGATCCAGTTTGTAAGTCGGGATGAATTCCCCTGCAAATATAAAGGTGTAACTGTCGAACAGTTTCGACAGCTGAAAGAAAATACAAAACATTTTTAGTAATCATGGAGAATTGAATATCATATGGAGGAGGAGTAGGAATAAGACAAAACTTACATTGTTCAAATACCGCATTCTGCTAGCTCTTGGACCGCCCACAGTCCCATGATTATCTCGCTGCACCTCGTACGGTTCCTCGTCGACGTAACATTTAGATCTGATTGATGATTTTATCCCTGTACAAAAGCAATTGGTATTTTTAGTTTCATATATGTGAAAATGAATATTGAGTTAAGAGTAAAGATTTAAGAATAACAGAGTCTCACAATCAATGGAAAGGACCCAACACCCGTTCAATATTGCCTTCAATACTTTGATAGTGCGACCGCATCCACCATTAGCATCGGTGGATGTTATGACGTGGGTCACATCGTCTCGCCACCTCATTGTCACCGTGGCACCACATGTGTTAGCATATTGTTGCATCAAGTGCTGTTTAAGAACAATCATAAATATTTCAGATTAAACAGGATGAAAACTTAAACAATATTTGGAAAAAAGGGGAGATATGTCAAGAATAGTACTATCTCTTCACTTGTTAATTGATTTGGGCATAAAATCCAGTCTTTGCCAAAGTTTTGGACGGATGTTGTGGCGGTTGCTTGCACATGCATGAAAAAACGGTATTTGTTAGTATTTACTAGGGTTTTATGGAAATAATATCCTAAACCCTAACACTAGGTAAGTTTTCCTAAATACGATGGATTTTCATTGAACGTGACATTTTGAGAGTAGGGTTTCCTAAAGATTAACGAGACAACGACATCACATAACATAATCTAGTTTAGTAGTTTCATAATCCTAAATATGAAAAGTTACTATTCAGGAGTACGTACCATTGTGGAGACGTGAAGATGTTGCTTCTGGTTTGGTCGACGGGGAGCCGGTTGCGAATCGCCGTGAAAGGAGGCAGGAAGAGAGAGAGATGAATCGGGCGGAAATGATTATAAAATAATCATATTCGGGTGTATATATATTCATGTAACCTGGGCGAACATGTCTTCTTTCGAAAAGCGACTATTCATTCCATTTCACAGGACACCTGGACCAGGGGCGAATAATTGTTCTCTCGAAAAAACGACTATTCAATCCGTTTTACATGGAACATGGTCTTGGCGAACAAATATTCTCTCACAAGGCGTCTATTCATTCCATTGAATCTGGGCGAAGGGGTATTCTCTATGAAAATCAATTAATTGAAGCGAATAAGTCTTCGCTCCTGAGCCTCTCCCCGCAAAAAAAAATTAAAATAAATATAAAAAAAATAGTGAAGTAATTGAAGCGAAGATTATTTCGGTTGCTGCATGTGATTTTTACTAAATGGAATTAATATTTAAAGAATGAAAATCTAAAATGCATGTTAATTTTGGTCTTTACATGCACGGGTAAGTGAATTTACATGACAGGCAAGCGGTCTTCTCATGGGAGGGAATCGGGTTTTACATGAACGTCAGGTTAAAAATAATTGAACGAAGAAATCTTCGCTTTCAATCGTCTCCTCGTAAAAAAAATAAAATAAAAATTGAAGTAATTAAAGCGAATATTTGTTCGTTTCCTGCATGTCATTTTTAATTAATTGAATTAATATTTAATAAACGGAAATATAAAATTAATAAAAAAAGAAAAGACTGAAGTAATTGAAGCGAAGATTTGTTCGGTTGCTGCATGTGATTTTTAATAAATTGAATTAATATTTAAAGAATGAAATTATAAAAATAATGTCAATTTTGGTCTTTACATAGACGAGTAAGTGTAATTACATGACAGACAAGCGGTCTTCTCATGGGTGGGTTGGGGGGTTTACATGAGGTTTTATTAAAATTAATTTAAGCGAATATATCTTCGCTCCTGAGCGTCTCCTGACAAAAAAAATTAAATAAAAAAAATAAAAAATAAGAATGAATTAATTGAATTGAATATTAGATCGCTGCATGTGATTTTTAATAAATTAAATTAATAATTAATAAACGGAAATATAAAATCCCTGTCATTTTGGTCTTTACATAGACGGGTAAGTGTATTTACATAAAAGACAAGCGGTCTTCTCATGGGTGGGTATGGGGGGTTTACATGAGGGTCAGGGCTCCTGGGCGTGGAAATCTTCGCTCTCATCGCTTCTCACCCTTCCCGCTGACACGGTGTCCGGAGCGAAGATATCTTATCCAGTTTTCATATGAATATTATAATATTTCCTGGCGTTAACAGGCGCTGCCGTTAACGGCGTCTGGTGTGAACCCGGAATGAAACCCGGATTCCGGATCTCCCTCCCTCCGTCTCCTCCCCAAATTGATTTATTATTATAATTATAATGCTGCAATTTGATTGGTCCGCAACAGGGGAACACGAGAATCGGTAGCAGAAGATCTGAATTGTTCCAACAGGCAGGCCGAACGCAAAGAAAAATCCCATAGAGCCAATATGGATGTAAAATAAAATAAATAAAGATGCATGGACCACTTTATAACAAGGAGAGAAAGTAACCCTTTGTGGTTAAAAGGGTTGAATCTCATCCACCTCCCACATAATCCTAACACTCACACTCTCATCCCCGAGCTCTCACACCTGATGAAGATGAAGCGCCTTCCTCTCATTTCTTCCACAAAATGACAACATATTCACGCTTTCTTTCGACCTTATCCATTGCGATAAGATCGAGGATGTTGCTTTTTCGTCATCTTCACAAGCAAAATTTATCGAAGACCGGAGGAGATAAGAAACACTTGAAAAGGAAGACTCCGATGTTAGATCTCGACCCTTTATCTGAACTACGTTGTCAACCGAGATTCTGAATCAGTTGATATAGCTATAAAAAGACTTCAGATTCAAAAAAGAATAAAGGAAGGAAGAAAAGAAGAACGAAGAAAGAACATAAATATGTACACAAATTTCATCAAATCTTATCTATACCTATATGTAGGTAGACAACCAATTTTTACATCCCTAATTTAAATATATATAAAAAATTCGGTTAAAAAAAATAAAAGTCAAAACAAATATTAATTAAGAGAATATGTTGAATAAAATTTATGTATATTTAACACTAATTTAATTTTTATTTATTTTGTAGGTTAAAATATATATATATAACAACAATTAATATTATAAATAATTAAATAAAAAATACTAATATAGAGCATAATTAATTATAAATGATTAAGGGCTGGGAAATTTGACGAAATGAGGTAAATGAGCGGTGACGAATTCGTATTTTTTTTTGACGAATTTGTCCCTTTTGCGAGACGCAACCGACGATTGCGAGATGTAACTGGATGTCATGTGAAAAGTCCACAATCGCGAGACGCAACCGGCAATCGCGAGACGCAATTTTATTTTATTTTTGTTTTTCAAAAAAAAAATCGTCTCGTGATTGTCGGTTGCGTTTCGCGAATGTCGGTTGCTTCTCGCAACCGGAGTTGCGTCTCGCGATGGTGGACTTTTCACAGGGCATTGTGGACTTTTCATGGGGCATCCGGTTGCGTCTCGCAACGGGGACAATTTTGTCAAAATAATATGAAGTGGTCACCCGCGCATTTAAAATTATGCGATGGTCACTAGCTCATTTTAGTCCTTTTGTAGTTGTAGGGTCATTTCGTCAAATTTCCTGAGGGCTGTTTGATGTCTGATTTTTGAGTTTCTCCACTCAATCATCCTTTAGCGATTATTTAAATATTTCAACCATCTAATCACTTGTTTTATATATTTAAACATCAAAATTATCATTTATAATTATTCTTTATTAACACTAAAAAATAGAGAAAAAATTAATATATAAATTTGTTTTTGATAATTTAACTTAAAAAAATTAGTTTTTTAAAAGTATTTAACAAACAAAATTTTTTAAGAAAAAAATTTGAAGAAAAAAAAACAATTCACAAAAAGCATTGAGTTATTCTCTAAGAGTTTGATTGAGGAAAGGGTTTATTGGATTTTATTTGAGTTTTCTTCTAAAAACTCTTATTTAATAAAAAAGTAAGAAAAATTGGTTTTTAAAATTTAAAGAGTAATTTTTTTTTGACTTTAGAGGATATGATTTAGAAGAGAGAATGGTAGTTTAGAGAGATGATAAAATTAGAAGGTAATTTTGATATTTAAATGAATAAATGATTGATGATATTGTTAATATTATGTTTGAGTTTTGAAATAAAAAATTAAATTTTATTCCAAATAACCAAACATCAAACGTCAAACGAGCCCTTAATTGAAAAAAAAATTGCTAAAGAGTGACGGTGGATTTTGAAGTTTTGGATCAAAGCAAAATTTGCCTTGTTTATATAAAAATAATAATAGAAAAAAAATGGTTGCTGATTAGGAATAGTACCGACTATGTTTATGTTTTTATTTGATTAAAAGTAATATTCAAATCCATGTGGATTTAAATTCTTGAATTTTAATATTTTTAATAATTAAAATTTAAATATATTTATTAAAATTAAAAGTGTAAAACAATTTTAAAATTGTCAAAAAAAATTAAAATAGAGACCGTCATTCTAACGAGCACAGATAAATAAGTTTGAATGTCTTTTCTCAAGTGTATCCAAACTCCGAAACAGAATCTTTAAAAAAAACATTTAATTACGCAAAATATTTTTTTAATTTTCTAAAAATTAGGTGGCGACTATATAATTTTAAAAGTTAATCTCGATATATTTAAAATATTTAAAAATATTTTCTTAAACAAATCCGGGAATAAAAAGAATTATTAAATTTTTAATGATAAATAAAAAATAGAGAGCCGAGGAATCGATGCAATACATGTACGTATGAATTAAATTTTAAATTTAAATGTCTTCAATAATTAATATTTAAACCATATGTAGAATTAAAAAGTGTAAAAACAATACATTTTAAAATTTGTCAAAATTTAAAGTAGAGATCGTCATTATGAGAGACACAGAAGAGTAAGCGCGATAGACTTGTCTCGAGTGAAACCAAGCTCAGAACCGAAACAGAATATCTAAAAAAAAATTAATTCCGCAAAACATTTTTCCTATTTTTCTAAAAATTAGGTGACAACGGTATAATTTAAAAGTCAATTTACGATTTATTTAAATTAAGGCGCTACAATTTGATATTTATAAAATAAAGTAATTAATGAGCTTGGACGTTAAAATTTTAATTAAAGAGTTAATTAATGATTTAAAAAAGAAATTCTGAGTATTTTGGGAGGAAATTTTAAAAATAAGTAAAATAAAATAAATAATTTCAAAATTGTGTAGACAATGAATTGGTCCATGTTATATTGTGAGCTTCTCATTTAAAATTTTAAGTTTGTATGATGTAACAAGTGAATGCACACATCTAGATAATTGTAGATGTTATAAACCGGTTAGACATGTAAATATTACACATGTAAATAAACCCTAAATATTTGTCATTAATAATATATATATATAAACTATTAAAATGAAACAAAAGAGTAAGCGTGAAATTAGTATGCATATAACTATTTTTTAAATATATAAAATTATATATATCTTTAATTTTTAATGTGTAAAAGAAAAAAGACCTAACTTTCTCTAATACCATGAAAATTAATATATACTGGTTAATGATTAAATATGTAACACTAAATAAAAAAGTTAATGTCTCTTTGATTCCAAGTCGTGTGAGTCAATATGAACAGATCATCTGCAAAATAAATTTACTTAATATTCTTCTCCCTGCAAAATGGATGGTGGATGTTATGCGATTTCTCCAAAAACAATTTAAAAACATAGTCAAAATCTCCATGAACAAAAGGTAATAAGAGTGAGTTCCCATTGTTGCACTACATTCTCACATTTGAAGATTTCTCCATGGATACCATTCACGTATACAATGAAGTGAGAGTCGCATCACATTGCATAATTCAATCAACAAAAATGTAAAAAAAACCAAAAATAATAAGAAAATCGTGGATTGTGGACCATTTAATTGAGTTTAACGCTTTCTTAATATCAATTATAAAAGCAACACGCGGAGTAATATTCTTCTTACCATAGCTCTTCAAAAAACTATGTATAAAAAAGATATTTTGTGAAATAGATCGACAATAAATGAAAACATTCCGACGGTCTCTGACTAACAAAATTAAATATAATTTTTTTAAAACACTTTGAAATGATTTTATAAATGATATTACAACACGAAATATGATTATTTACACTCAAGAAGTAATCTTAATTTATTATTTGCTTAAATGAAACAATAACCAAAACAAAATTAAAGTTGGGAGTTTCTTTTACTTGAACATGGCCTTATTGATATGTTGCAGTTCCCTAACAACATCGGTCATGCACATCCTATTTTGAGGTAATTCTTCCGAGCAAGCCAACCCAATCTTCACCAATGCGATCAAACAATTGTCTCTCTGACTAATAACAATGTCACTTTTTAAAATTGCCTGATCCAATACAAGCTCAACCGCGTTTTTCGCCAATGCTTGACCAACAAAATTATGAATGTTAAGACCATTCACAAACATCAAGTCAGTAGGCCTCTTTCCCGTTAACATCTCTAGCAACAAAACCCCGTAGCTGTAAACATCTCCTTTTATCGACATTTCACTTCCAATACCGTACTCTAATGAAGATTATAAAATAAATTAGGCCAACAAAAAATAAAGACAGGATTTGTTACACTATTGGTTAACATACCTGGTGCTGCATATCCGACTGTACCTATCACTCCCATCGAACTACTGTGATGCGAAATACCCATTTCTGGATGATAAAGTCTGGCTAGTCCAAAATCTCCAACATGTGAAACCATTTGTTGGTCAAGAAGAATGTTACTTGGTTTCAGATCACAATGAATAACCGTGGGTTCGCACTGATTATGAAGATAATCGAGTGCAAAAGCCACATCAATTGCAACTCTTAAACGCTGGAGTAGATTGAATTCAGATCTACTAGTGTTTTGAGATGGATGCAGCCATTTCTCTAGATTTCCATTCATCATGAATTCGTAAACTAGAGCTTTGAATTCGTTACCTTGAAAATCAATGCTTGAACAACATGTTACGATCTTGACCAGGTTCCGGTGTCTAATGCTCTTTAACGCTTTACATTCTGCAATGAAGCTCCTCGTGGCACCTGGGTTTACAAGGTTAAGTACTTTGATGGCAACATCTCCGATCTGATCAAGAACTCCTCTGTAGACGAAGCCGAAACCGCCAGCACCAATCAAATTGCTGGAAGAGAACTCATCCGTTGCATTGAGAAGCTCGCCGTAGGATATTTGCACGAAAGACTCCTTGGGCAGCAATTTCAAAGTGGTGGATTCCCTTTTCCTTTTCCGCAAGTAAAACACTAAGCTTGAAATTAGGATTAGTATTCCTAGTATTGAAGCCCCCACGATTGCATAGATGCGTTTGGATGAAAAGAAGAAGTTACGATTCAGTTTCTTGACCGGACATCTTGGAAGTTGTAGAGAAGGTATTCCGCCGCATAACTTATCGTTCCCATACACGGATACAGAACTCGAGTTTGCAAAAGTCCCGTGTAAAGGCAATTCTCCATTGAAATCATTGAAGGACAAGTTAAGGTTGATCAAGGAAAGTTTCTCCAAGAAAGTTGGGATTTGTCCCGATAGATTATTGCTCGACAGGTCAAGAAATTGAAGTCCTCTCATGAATTCCATCGAGTTGGGAATAGATCCTTGGAGCATGTTTCCTTGGAGGAATAAGGATTCGAGGCTGGTACAACTGCTTACACTGCCAGGAATCTCACCGGACAAGTTATTATTAGATATATCCAACGCCACCAAACTTTTGAGTTCTCCGATCTCTGAAGGAAGTGGGCCTGACAGATTATTATCAGATAAGTCGAGAAAAATCGATAGAGATGAAACTTGGAAAAGTTCTTTGGGAATGGTTCCACTCAGGTTGTTTTGTTCAAGATTCAATGCTATTAATCTTTTGCAGTTGCCAATACTGGAAGGTATCGTTCCCTCTAGGTTATTGTTACTGAAATAGAGCCCAATAATCAAAGAAAGATTCCCAATTGAAACCGGTATAGTACCCGAAAGCTGGTTTCCTTGAAGGACAAATCTCTGCAACTTTTGAAGTTTACCTATGGTACTAGGTATCGGCCCAGTGAATCTGTTATAAGATAAGCCTAACAAAGACAAGTTAACAAGGTTTCCGATGGTTGGAGGAATCCTGCCTTGCAGTTGGTTTGAAGAAAAGCCGAAGCAATACAAATTTGATGATAGATTACCTACAAAATCGGGAAGCACTCCTCGAAACTGGTTTCCATGTATGTTCAATACTTCCAAACTGTTGCAATTCGTAAGCGACTCGAGGAAATGCATTTCGTCAAAATCTCCACTCCCTAAATTGTTAGAATCTAAATAAAGACGCCTGAGATTCACTAGTTTTCTGAAATCAACCGTTAGTTTCCCACTGAATTCGTTACCGGAAAAAGCTAGCGTCTTGGCTTTGGTAAGATTCCCTATTGAATTTGGAAGTTGTCCGGTAAAGTTGTTATAATGGAGTTGAAGGATTTTCAAATGCGGGAACATGTTGCCAAAGTAGGGCGGAAGACTCCCGTGAAGATGATTAAATGATAAAGATAAAAAATTCAAGTTGGAGAGGTTATACAATGATGAAGGGATCATACCAGAGATCTGATTACCAGCCAATCCAAGAAATACGAGGTTCTTTAATTGCCCCAAGTTATTTGGAATAGTTCCAGCAAAGTGATTATATGCAGCAGAGAATTCTTCAAGAGAAGTGATATTGCCCAGAGATTTTGGAATTCCTCCAGTTAAATTGTTATAATGTACGGAGATCTCCTTGAGCATCGACAAGGAGCTAAATTCTTCGGGGATGGTTCCCACCAGGTTATTGAACCCAATGGATATATTCATGAGATTAGAGCAGCGCGACAGGCTAGAAGGAATCCTTCCCTGGAAACTGTTCCTTCGGAGCACCAATGCTTTCAGCCTGTACAAGCCACCTATTTCATTTGGTATTTCCCCATGGAAGGTATTGTTGTTCAGCAACAGTCGTCTAAGAAAGGTGAGATTTCCTACATGAGGAGACAAGGTGCCCGACAAACCCAAAGAGCTTAGATGAATGATAGTGACCCTCTTGTGCCTTTTACCGCAGACCACGCCTTCCCAATTGCAGAAATGGGAAGACTCATTCCATGAACTCAAAGCTCCTCCACCAAAAGGGTCGAGGATCTTGGACTTCATAGCCAATAGTGCAGCATGATCAGATTCGTTATTATTATTAAGAGCATCAGTAGTAATGATTAGTATGAGGAGTGCCAATTGTTGTAGCACCAACCAGAAACTCATCATGTTTGAAATTGTATTAGTTAGAGTATGCATCACACATCAGCAGAGTATGTATGGTAATAAATACTAAAAGCATTTCAACTTTTAAAGCTTAAGAAGTTTTTTACACGAAAAAGAGTAAGATGGGGGAGACTTGACTCTTGACTTTGAGATCATATAAAACAAATCGTGTGAGATGACTAATTGGAAATTTGGAATAACAAGAGAAACTACATGTGTTGACTTGTTGACGTAGAAAATTGAAGGCAGTGCATAAGGTAAGGTTGATCAATTTAGACAGTATACATACGTTTTCTTTTCTTGTGTACTATTCAAATGGATTGATTAAGTTGAAACTTTCTGACAATTAACAATCTTAAGAAAATTGACCAACTCAAGCTTTGATCATGCATATGCAGGGGCAATTTATTTTAACTTTAATTTTAAAATATATAAATTAAAATTAATAATACTTAATTAAATAATTAAAATATATTAAAATAACACATATATTTTTTATTTTTTTATAAATATAATATATATAATTAAAATTAAACATATTAAATTAAATCATTCAAATAAATATTATAAATTAAAATAAAATATTATACACTACAATAAAAATACACTACATCATGAAGTATAAAATAAAATATATTAAATAAAAATTAAAATAAAATAATTTATTTAAAAATATTATATATAACAAATAGAAAATAAAACATAAAAAAATGAAAACAAAATACGTTATATAATTTTCTATTTTCACATATTGTGTTAGTTGTTGATATTCTACCTAGATTGAAAATAATAGAATCAATCATATCACAATTTATCAAACACTTGTGAAATTTAGAAATAAGTGTTTAATCTAATCATTAATCAAGTATATTAGATGTTTCAACTTGTAAATAATTGAGAAATGGATTGTCTTCTTTGCTGATGAAGATATGAAGAGGAAGAAAATAAAGCATGGTCAAAGTGGTCAAAATTTGCTTACTCAAATAAATTATAAAAAGTGAGAGTTTGTGGACTATAAATACAACAATGTTATTTAATTTTATATAATATTTATTATATATTTTACGTATTTACTTGTATTACCTAAGAAGTCTAATGTTTAAATAGTAAAAATTATATATCAATAAAAAAATATCAATAAAAAAATTAAAATTTATCAATAAAAGAAAAATTGACAATCAGCAACAAATCTTCAATCAAGTATTCAATCAAGTAGCAAATCAATTATTCTCATTGATTTGTTACGGATAACATTCCATTCTTAGAATTTCCATTATTGAAATTGTTTCCTTCCAAGATAATTCTACACTCCCCACAAGTTGGGTAGTAGATGTTGAGACTGCCCAACTTGCCACATACTTCCTCGAATCGCCTTGGTGAGTATGTCAGCTAGGGTTGTAAACGAATCGAATCGAAGCGAATATTATTGTATTCGATTCGTATTCGTGAAACTATTCGAATATTCGTATTCGAAATTTTTTCGAATAATTAAAGTGATTCGTATTCGATTGGAAATTGATATTCGTATTATTCGATTCGATTCGAGTATTCGATTCGATTTTTTTAAAACATATTTTATACAATTTATTCGAAAATTTGAAACTTAATATTTTTACATAATATATAACAATATTCAATAAAATTACCTAATAAAAATTAAATAATAATGTTCAAATTACGATTTCAATATTTAACTCCCAATACAATGCAATGCAAACCATTACGCGTAACATAACATAAACAATAGTTATCAAAAGAACATTTCATTAAAGTGGTTTGTAAATCAATATTCGAATCCTTCATGGCTTGCAAATCAAGTGGTTTGCAACATGACATTGATCGGTTGTTCTTGCTCCTAAACAAAAATAAAAATCAATTAAAAAATTATTTATTTATGAAAACATGCTATAACTCAAATAAATTATAAAATAAATAGAGAACTCACATATGTCATAAGGGGTTTCTTGATCCCATGAATCTGACGAACCCACTCTGCTCCACAAATCAACACTTGTACCATATCAGATGTTAACCTTGATCGATAAGGATCCAACACTCGCGTTCCTGCACTAAATGTAGCCTCTGATGCCACTGTACTAATAGGGATAGCTAGAACATCACGAACTAACTTGGATAGAATTTTAAACTTCAATTCTTGAGATTTCCACCAAGCCAAGGCATCAAACTGTACACTTGTATCCTCGTCTTGAGTTCTAAAAACCCCTTCCTCCAAGTAAATATCCAAATCCGACTTCAGAGGATCATGAACCTCAACATTATCCAAATACCGATCAAACATAGACAAACCAGAAGGCACAAATTTTTCTTTAGACGTGGAGGCAATTGCCTCTCTTTGCTTCATATGATCATATTTACCATCTGACAAAGGATTCATCTCAAACTTGGATTTGATAGGCTAAAATTGCAATGTCTTTTGCTTTTCAGTGTGCATTTTCTTTTGCACGCACCTCTTCAAAAGAAATTGCAATGTCTTAATCGAATATTAGCGAATACCGAATCGAATATCTTGATTTTGTATTTGTATTCGTTTATTAATCGAATCGAATATTTTTATTCGAATTCGAATCACAAAATTACGAATACGAATATCAAAATTCGAATACAAATACCGAATCGAATCAAAAGTATTTGATTCATTTACAACCCTAATGTCAGCCACCTAATTGCGGGATGTAACGTAGTGGAGTACAATAGAGCCTTGGGCAGAGATTGAAGTGGGTGTTGCCGATGGGATGAAATGACAGTGAAAAGGCTTTGAATTTCCGGAGTTTCACTAGAATTTGATGACAGTGAGTGACGTTTGAATCGCCGGAGTGTCGTTGAATGTTGAGGACAACGAGTGACGTTCGAATCGCTGAAGTATCGTTGGATATGATGACGTTCGAATCGCCAGAGTGTCGCTGAATTTTTGATGACAGTGAGTGACATTCAAATCGCCGGAGTGTCGCTGAATGTTGATGACAGCGAGTGACGTTTGAATCGTTGGAGTGTCGTTTAATGTTGATGACAGCGAGTGACGTTCGAATCACCGTAGTGTCGCTGAATGTTGATTAATAAAATATTCTCTCAAATACATCAATAAAATATTATTTTCCTTCTCTCAAAATTCTACATGGTATCAGAGCCAAACTTTTGTTCTTGAGCTACAAATTTAGTCTTTCGCTGCTTCCATCAATGGTTACCTTAGTCATTAATTATTATTATTATTATATCTTTTAATAATGCTCTATTAATTATTATTATTATTTTATATTTTTTTAATGGTAGAAAAAATAAATAGAAGAGAAAATTTTTATTAGAATAAATGTTTTCGGTTACATAGGTTATGTCTATTATATAGACATTACATTAAATTTATAAGGAAACTAATCTAATAATATAAAATAATAATGATATTATCACAAATTATCATATTTTGATAATATCTTAAGATATATTATTTTATATTCTAATAATATGATCATAATTTATAGTAGCAGATCAATTAGACTAATTGATTGATTTGATACCGACTTTCCATATTTAAGAGATAATTCTACGTACACTCCCCTCAAGTTGGGTAGTAGATATTGAACGTGTCAAACTTGCCACATAGTTCTTGAAATTTGGCTTGGAGAGAGCTTTGGTGAGTATGTCGGTCACCTAATTGTTAGATGTAATGTAGAGAGGTGTAATAGAGCCTTTATTGACATTCTTTGAAATAAAGTGACTATCAACTTCAATGTATTTGGTCCTATCATGATGAACCGGAATCTTTGCAATACTGATTGCAGCGTAGTTGTCACACATCATTTGAATAGGTCCGTCTGGAGGCAATCCTAACTTTTCAAGGATGCGGCGTATCCAAATTCTTTCACAAATTCCAAGTGCAATAGAACGATACTCATCTTCGACACTACTTCGAGCGACGACAGATTGTTTCGCGCTTCTCCATGTGACGAGGTGGCCCCATACAAATGAATAATATCCAGAGGTGGATTTTATGTCGGTAATGTCCCCAACCCAATCGACATCGGTAAACACATGAATTGACTTGTCGGTTTTACTTGTGAATAGAAGTTCTTTTCCCGGAGAACCTTTTAGGTATCTTAGAATTCTAAAAATTGCGTTCATATGATATTCGGAGGGATAATTCATGAATTGGCTAACAACGCTCACTACGAAGCCAATGTCGGGACGAGTGTGAGATAAGTATAGGAGTCGCCCCACGAGTTGATGGTATCTACCTTTGTCGGTTGGGGTGTCTTTGTTGTTATTTCCAATTTTGTGGACGGAATCCATGGGAGTGTCAGTAGGCTTACATCCGAGCATGTTGGTTTCCTTTAAAAAGTTTATGGTGTATTTCCTTTGAGATAAGGAGATACCCTTCTTTGATCGGGCAAGTTCCATTCCTAGAAAAAATTTAAGGGGTCTGAGATCTTTATTGTCGATTCAGCTACTAATGAACTCTTTCAAATTTAGAATTTATTTTTTATCGTCTCCGGTTATATTGATGTCATCAACGTAGACAATGAGAATTGTGGTCTTTTTATTTTGAGCAATCTTGACAAACATTGTGTGGTCAGCTTGGCATTTAGAGAAACCATTCTCGATGATGGAGATTGAGAATTTTCTAAACCATTCCCTTGGTGATTGTTTGAGACCATACAAAGATTTATTTAGGCGACAAACTTCGTTAGGTGAAGCACTAATACCAGGAGGCACGTCCATGTAAACTTCTTCTTCAAGGTCTCCATTTAGGAAAGCATTTTTTACGTCGAGTTGGTGTTGTTCCCAATCTTTGTTAGCTGTTAGAGATATAAGTATTCGGATGGTGTTGAGTTTGGCAACAGGCGCAAAGGTTTCTAAGTAATTTATCACATATGATTGGGAGAATCCTTTGGCGACTAGGCGTGCTTTGTACCTTTTAATTGATCCGTCTGAGTTATGTTTAGTCTTGAAGATCCATTTACATCCGACAGATTTATTTCCTTTTGGAAGCTCACAAAGGGACCATGTATGATTTTTTATAAGTGCCTCAATTTCCTCATTAACGGCACGCTTCCATTTTAGTTGTTCGAAGGCTTCATGAATGGATGTAGGTATTTTCACATTGTCGTAATCGGCAATGCATGCCTGGTATGACTCCGATAAACATCTGTATGAAACAAATTTCGAGATCGGGTGATTTGTGCATGACCTGACACCTTTCTTAAGAGCAATGGGTAAGTCAATAGAAGGAATATCATGATTAACTGTCGTACCTGAAATTTATGTTGGACTCGGTCCTGAGGAGGATTCATGGAAGGGTGCAAGTTGTGCTCTTCGTCGTGGACTTTTAGCTCTTTTTCGGAAGGAGGTGGCTGTGAGGTTGTGGTTGTGGGTTCGGTTGTAACTTCGATTGGAGATGACATTGTGTTTTCAATTACAGATTCTGGTACAGGTATGAATATATGTGATGCTGGTGAAGAAATGGTTGTAGGTTCGGATGTAACTTCGATTAGAGATTATATTGTGGTTTCAGGTACAGATTTGGGTACATGTATGGAGGTACGAGGGATGATGTTTTGGGGAGGACCAACATGTTAAAGATTGTTGAGATTCTCCCCTAAACATGGTGATAGAAGGGTTGATCTTCAAAGAATGAAACATCTATGGAGTAAAAAGTCTTTTTAGAATGAGGACAATAGCATTTGTATCCTTTCTAATTTGGCGAGTACCCTAGAAAGATACATTTTGTGGCTCGAGGGTCGAGTTTGTCCCGATTGTGGTTATGAGTGTGGACAAAGGATGTGCATCCAAAAACATTTGTGGGGATGTGTTTGGATGCGATTTTAGAATCGAGAAATATTTTTAAAAGAGTTTCAATTGGATTTTGGAATCAAAGAATGCGTGATGGCATACGGTTGATGAGGTAGGCAGCGGTGGATATGGCATCTCCCCAATATATTTTGAGAGCATTTGAATCGATTAAGAGAGCTCGAGTTACTTCGAGTAGATGACAATTTTTTCTTTCGGCTACTCCATTTTGTTTAGACAGTATACATGACGTTTTTGTACTATTCAAATGGATTGGTTGAGGTTTTGTTTGGATTGGGGTTTTTGAAATTTTAAATTATTTATATAACTAAAAAACTGAGTAATAAAAAAATAATTAAAAGTCTAACTAATAAGAGAAAATAATAAAATAAATTTAAAATTTATTTTGTAATATTAAATGAAATAATATTTAAATTTTAAATTAATTTATAAATTTATAATTAAACATTTTTGATGAAAATATAAAGATTCTCCTTATATTAAAAAAAATAAAAGACCAAATTTACAAATTAAAACTAATTATTTTGGAGTAGACGAGATTACAAACATTTTACGTTAAAATTATATAAAATAAGATTTTGTCTCAACATTATAGTTAATTTATTATATACGTGACATTTATAAATAAATAAATTATGTCACTAATTTAACTAGCATTTAGCCCGTGCATTTGCACGAGTAATAATATAAAAAACCGTAAAAAAAATTACGGATAACATTTTTAATTTTATTTTTAATCGTTTTAAATTTATGGGTGGGTCAACACATAATTCGACCCAAGTATCCATTTACTCAACATCATTATATATTAGTTAGTTAAAAAGTTGAACTTATATTAATATTAAAACGTCCCGCATTTATCAAATTTGGTGTTTGAATTTAATATATAAAGTCTTTGTACACTAGTTGGTTAAAGAGTTGTACTTGTTTTGTTAGGTTGCAAGTTCGAAACATACCTTTAGCATTTTTAATTTTATTTTTAACCGTTTTAAATTTAAAAACGAGTAAACCCACAATCCAACCCAAGTATCCAAATTAACCACAGCTCTCGACCCGGCAATCCGGACACTTTAAAAATTAAGCATCATTATATATTTGGTTAAAGAGTTGTACTTGTTTTGTTAGGTTGTAAGTTCGAAACATACCTCTAGCATTTTTAATTTTAATTTTAACCGTTTTAAATTTAAAAACGGGTAAACCCACAATCCGACCCAAGTATCCAAATTAACCACAGCTCTCGACCCGGCAATCCGGACACTTTAAAAATTAAGCATCATTATATATATATATATAGATTAGTTAGTTAAAAAGTTGAACTTATATTAATGTTAAAACGTCCCGCGTTTATCAAATTTGGTGTTGAATTTAAAATATAAAGTCTTTGTAGCCTAGTTGGTTAAAGAGTTGTACTTGTTTTGTTAGGTTGCAAGTTCGAAACATACCTCTAGCATTTTTAATTTTATTTTTAACCGTTTTAAATTTAAAAATGGGTAAACCCACAATCCGACCCAAGTATCCAAATTAACCACAGCTCTCGACCCGGCAATCCGGACACTTTAAAAATTAAGCATCATTATATATTTGGTTAAAGAGTTGTACTTGTTTTGTTAGGTTGCAAGTTTGAAACATACCTCTAGCATTTTTTAATTTTATTTTTAACCGTTTTAAATTTAAAAATGGGTAAACCCACAATCCGACCCAAGTATCCAAATTAACCACAACTCTCGACTCGGCAATCCGGACACTTTAAAAATTAAGCATCATTATATATATATAGATTAGTTAGTTAAAAAAGTTGAACTTATATTAATGTTAAAACGTTCCGCGTTTATCAAATTTGGTGTTGAATTTAAAATATAAAGTCTTTGTAGCTTAGTTGGTTAAAGAGTTGTACTTATTTTGTTAGGTTGCAAGTTCGAAACATACCTCTAGCATTTTTAATTTTATTTTTAACCGTTTTAAATTTAAAAACGGGTAAACCCACAATCCGACCCAAATATCCAAATTAACCACAGCTCTCGACCCGGCAATCTGGACACTTTAAAAATTAAGCATCATTATATATATATAGATTATCGAATTTCAGCGAATTAATGATTGCTACTACTAAATTTTAACGACTTAGTAGTCAATGCGTTTGAAGCCATTAACCCATTATCTTATTTTGTATAACTTTAATAATAAGAAACCTCAAGTTATAAAGTTCGAAAAAAGTTATCCTAGAATTTTGGCCTTCTCCCAACTAGAAATCTCGATTTGAAGTTTTCGGCAAAAAATAAAAATATATAAATATATTATAAACCAATTTAATAATAATAAAAAAATTAGAGGAGAGGAGAAATTAATGGTAATCGTAATTTGTACGAGAGATCAAATTGAGCCGAACTCTATAAACCATGTTATTTTTTGAACTTTCTAATTTTTTTTATTGTAAGTTAGTTTTTTTATTTCTCTCTTGTATCTTGTAGAAGACAAATATTTGACTAAAAAAAATAAAAAAAAAATAGTTGAACGAAAGGAATATATATTATATATGTAATTCAATGTTAAATTTTAATATATTTTTTTAAGTACATGATAGTATTCTTATTTTAATTAAATTGTGTTTACGAATAGATTACTATATTTAATTATTTTATTTAAAGAAATTATTTATTTATTTTATTATTTGAATTTATAGGTTATAATATATAATAATTGTTAATTATACACTGTCAACACTTTTGACATAATTTTTAAGAATAATTTAATTAGTTTGATATAAGTTTTATATAAACAATATATTTTACTTTTTTTTGTTTATTTATTTGAACACCTTAATTTCAAATAGTTCAATTGTAATAATCATAAGTTAATTATATATTACTAATAATAAATAAAATATAATACTTAAATTTGAAAAACTAATAATTATTTTGGCTTAATATTAAATATAATCGTATAAATATTTAAATTATATATTAATATACTAGTTAATTACACTTTTTTAGTTATCTGTGTAAATTAGCACTAAATCTGTGAAACAAATCCGTTTACTCTCTTATAATTACAATCAATTTTTTTAATTTATTAAATTTAAATTATTATTTGTTAGAATAGTTTATGATATTTATGACTATATTTTAAAAATTAATTTATAATATTGGTGTGTGACTGTTATTCTTTTTTTATTGGTTCAAATTATTTAAGAAAAGACGTGATTATTGATGTTATATTATAAATATTTTATTTCTTATGCAATTTATAAGTTTTTTAAATTGATAATGAGCTTAATTTTAATAATTTTATAAAAGTACAAGTAATGAATAATTAACTGAGTAATAGCATATATAGTATATATAGTCCATTTATAATTATCAATTTTTATATAACTGGATTATTTTGTTGATTACTAATTAAATAAAAAAAATTTAACCACAAACACTAATTTAATAAGAAAAAAAGTAACAAAAAATTATGTATATTAAAATGTATTCTAAAAATAATATATATATATATATATATATGCACAATTAACGTTTTAAAAAAAAAAGACACTTTTCATACTAAATAGAATTAAAATCAAATTATTTTTACTTTACAATATTTAAATGTAATGATCAGGAACAAAATTTAACAATAAAAAAAATTCATTTTTTAATTAACAATTTTAAAATAATAATTGTGATATCTGTTATATATAATATAAAACTTAATTATTAATAAGTAGATCTCATTTATTTTAGTTTATAAGTATAAATGATTATGAATAATATATGAATTGACATATTAGTAGGTGAAGATCTTAATTACAAAATAAAATAATATATCTTTAAATATTAATAAATAATTAAAAACAAAATAAATGGCATTCTCCCATATTAATGTTAGATTATATATAATAATAATAATAATTCTAATTAAACTTTTTTTTTTTTAATCTGTGTTCTATTATTTAATTTTTTAATAAGAAAAATATAATAAGAAGTCTAGTTCTTTCTATCTTTCTCTTTTTAATTTATTTGTACGTACAATTATAGTTATTGGAAAACTATCTTACTTTAAAAAAAAATCTTTCTTGGTTAATAGGTTTGGTCGTGCGGTCCAAAAAGTGGATGTACAACCATTGGTGAGCGTTCAAGGTAAAGCAACACAGAACTTCATAAGAGAGTAGGAGAAGTAAAATGGTTAAATCGGATATCGATCTTCAATTAATTTCTAAACAACCCTTAAAAGGCGTCTCTCACATTTGAGTACGGGGAGACTTTGTACCATGAATGTCACTGGTGATAGAAGGAGGATTCTATAAAAGGGTTTGTCATCGACTAGACTTCGTGTTAACAATCAAAGGAAGAAGATATCTCTAGTTAACACGCAACTTATGCAGGAAAATAGGTTCGGAGTGGTGCAACCAGATCCTCGCAAGGCTGAAGCTTAGATTTATACAATAGTGGTAGGCGCTAGGAAACATACTATTTGGGTCGACTAGATGAAGGCGGTTCATGTCAGACCTAAATATTTTGAATTTTAAACATTGGAGACGCATCCTGGAGTTGTGGCTATATCGAAAATTAAGAACGAAAAAATAGAGCGATTGAGGTTGATTTGATTCAATTAAAGTTGTTACGTCGGGCCCTTCAAACGTCGACTTAGAACCAAGGGCGTCTTAGGATCGAATCTAATGAGAGCATCTTTTGGTATGCATTCAATTCTCGTGGAAGATATATTGCTCTATGTAAATAATTTAAAACAACATTTATCATGCAAATTGATAAGCGTATTAGACCCTTAGTCGATGAAGGAATCCGACGACTCATTGATGGTCGGTCAGTTAATATTTAAAACACACATGTAGTTGCGCCCGGACACAACATAAGACCGCTCGTAGATAGGGAGGGTACATGGATTCGATTATTTGGGATGAAAACATATATGTGGAATCATAGTCTTCTTAGTTATGCCAATAATGATCTTGGGGGATTTATTGAACTCGATGAAGAAACTCAATTAACACAAGAGAACGATTGTGTTAGAATTAAGGTGCATCATTTTGATCCAAATAGTCGTTACCCTGTGTTGATAAAGGGACACAAGTATATAAAGTGATGGTGTGTTTTGAACGTCCTATTGTCATGTCTTCTTTACGGGGATCCTCTTCATCGTCAAATCTGATTGTGTTAGAGGCATCGACTTCGTTTGGACTAACGAGAGAATCAATGATTACACCATTTTATATTGATTGGATCTGTATGGTTAACTTTGCTGATGTTGAAAAGCTAATTGTCGGGATGACAAATCCGATGGATTTGATATGGTCGGGAGGGTGGTTGAGAAGGACGATGATGAATTAAATGAGCCAATAATTTCTCGTGAGGCTGAGATGGAGCATCCATCCATAGATCTCGGGTTATGATGACTCCCAAAATGTCGAAAAAATGGAGAGTAGGTAGGTAGTGGTATATCAAGAGGTGAGCGAGCATCTACTCCTCATCCTATTTCGAATTTGTTGTCCGAGAAAAAACGATTGACAAAGTAGAAATAAATTTGGTCTAATATAGAAGATATAATTCAAGTCAATCCTATTATGATATTTTATCCTAAGATTAATGTTCTTGAATCATCCGTTTTCATTCATGATGTGTCTGATGAGACATTGGTAGTTTCTAAGCTAGATTATGATGTCAACAAGAATATTCAAATAGAATTATTGACACATAATATGACGATGGATGAAAACAATTCCTACATGAAGGAGGTTCTTGAATTATAGACTAAAATATGGCTCAATGTGCACGATATTTCACCCCTCCCGTATACATTCCACCCAAGTCCTTCTTCATAAAAAAATCTACCAACATTGTGATCCAAAGAAGCTAAATAATCTATTATAGGGTTATATGCATGTAAGAAAGTGTGTCTCGAAGTGGAAAAAGAGTTATTCCGACTAGATTTATCAATTATTGGAAAGATTATTGCTTGCAATGTTTATGGATTAAATGATGGTGTGAAGAGATATATCATATCGTCATTAATGGGACCCTTGGTTGTAGCATATACTGTTTTAGTGAGCCTAAAATTTAGAAGATGGATAAGTAGATCGTTAAGGATCTATGTAATTGGTGGTTCTATAGTTGGGAGGCTCTTAATTCTATAGGGGCATCGGGTGGAATTTTTGTTGTATTGAATGAAGACATGTATAAGAAAATGGATGTTAATTTGGGTAGATATCAGTTAATGTTCAATTAAGAAATCGGAAGGATAATTTTCGATGAGTAATTTTTGCGGTCTATGGACCAATTCTTTCATAATTTAAAATAGAGTTCTTTAATAATATGAAGAATATGGCTAGTCTCTATAATTTACCAATTGTTTTTACGGGCGACATGAACGAAGTTAGATTCCCGTCTTAAAGAAAATGGGTCAACATGCATAGTAGCCTAATGCGCGAGTTCTTACAGACAATTAAAAACTTGAACGTTTAGGAGAGGTAATAATAATGGGGGTCAAGTTCATTCTCGTATCGACATATTTCTAATTAGTGAATCATTTTTTTGAGGTTTTTTTTAATATATTTCAAAAGGTCATTCCATAGAGTTGTTCAAATTACCGACTAATCTTGATGGAACGTTGAATGGTGGAGGGAACATGTCGATTATTTAGATTTAAAAATAAAAGGTTGATCAAGAAAGACTTTATATCGTGTGTGCAATTATGGTGGGTGAATTAGACATCGATTGGTTCTCCATCGAGTAACATTTTTGTGAACTTCTCAAAAATTGGTTCGTGGGAGATTGTGCTTTATTTTGTGCTAAAAACAATGACTTGTGTAATAAAATTAATGTCATTAACGGGGTAATGTGATTCGTGAACTCTCCGTTGATGAGGTTAGTTCTCGGATTCACATTGTTAGCAAGTTGCTCAATATGTGTAAGGAGGAAGAAATTAGGGCACGAAAGTGAAGTATAGCTACATGGTTAAGATTCAAAGATAGAAACACCAAGTCTTTCCATGGGATCTCTTATGCGTAAATAAGAAAAAATGTGATTAATTTGATCTCGATCGAGGGAGAAGTTCATGATAGTGAAGCTTAAATCTCTACGAGTATTTTCAAATTCTATAAGAATTTTTCTAAGGAGTCATTTAAGGTCAGGCCTAAATTGAATGATATTACTTTTGATTCAATTAGTACAATGCAAAAAAATATGTTGGAGACTAGTTTTACGTTGGAGGAGGTCGAGGAGGTTATTAAGGGTGTTGAAGTGATAAAACACCGAGATGCAACGAGTTTACTTTGGCTTTTTTAAGAAGGCATGACATTTCCTTAAGACTGAAATTATAGAAGCGATTAATCATTTTTGTCGATTTTCATCATTTGACAAGAGTTAGAACTCTACTTTGATATGTCTCATTCATAAAGCTCTAAGGACTATTAATGTGAAGAACTTTAGGCATATTAGTCTTATTTCGTTTGTTTATAAGATTGCCGCAAAATGTTTGACCAACATGTTGCGGAGGGTATTAGAGACAGTCATATCTAGTAATCAGATGGCGTTCATCAAGTGTCGTCAAATCTATGATGTTGTATTAATAGTCAATGAGTGCATTGACTTAGTTAATTTAAGAGGTGAAAAATGTATTTTTCTCAAATTAAGTATCGAAAATGTTTATGATCATGTTAATTTGGAGTTTTTGTTTGATGTAATGGACAAAATCAGAATGTGTGCGAATATGATTAGTTGTATTAGATTTTGTCTCTTGACGGTTAAGTTTTTTTATCATTGTTAATAAGAGTTTTCAATTTTTTTTTGAGAGCTTCCGAGGGATCAAACATGGTGATCCACTCTCTCCTTTTTTGTTCGTCATAACATTATAAAAGCTCTAAAAAAATGATAATTTTTGCAAAAAAAACTCAAAACTCATCCATGGAGTGAGTTGTGGGTCAAGAATATATCATTTTTCTATATCATATTTACTTTTTGCCGATGACAAGCTCTACATGGTTCAAGCTACCTATATGAATTTTAAACACCTTCATGATATATTTATTTAGTGCATGTTTCGGTATTTTGAGTTAATTTTAATAAGTCAGACATCTTTTTCTCATATTCTGTTTCGAATAGAAGAAATATAAGGTTAACAAATATGGTGGGGTTCAAAATTGGTGATCTTCCATCAACATATCTTGGTATGTCATTAGGTACTAAATTACGATCCAATTTCTCTTAGGACCCGATTATCAATAAAATGGAATGTAAATTGTCTAGATGGAAAAGTAAAATAATTTTAAAAAGGGGTCGGCTTATCCTCATTAAGAGTGTGTTTTCATATATGCCAATATATGATGTCTTTATTCATTCTTCTTAAGAGTGTGACGGTAAAAATTGAGAGAATAATGTGTAAATTTCTATGGGTATCTTTCAACTCATCATTTTGTCATCTAGTTAGTTAGGATAAGGTTAAATATTAAAAATATCAAGAAGGTCTGAATATTCGAGATCTTATTTTCTTTAATAGGGATCTTCTATCAAAATGGTGTAGTAGGTTTACAACAGAGCCAAATAGTCTTTGGGCATCGATAATCAGATGTAAGTATGATCATGGTTGGTCTAGTTGGTTCATCAAAATGTCTAATTATCCAAAAGGGTGTAACATTGGAGGGTAATTTGTCCTATTTAGAAATTTTTTGTAAGCAATCTAGATTCATTGTGAGGATGGTTCTTCGATTAATTTTTGTAACGACATTTGATGTAGTTTCAAAAGTCTAGATGCAACATATTTTGAGATTGCATCCATTGTTATATGTTGTCATAGTTAAGGACATATTTGATCATCAGTATTGTAATTTTGCTAACCGAATTAGATATAGAAGGAGGTTAAATATTATGGAGACTTCGTCTCATAATAGAGTTTTAAAAGGATTAGTGGCACCAATAAAGACAGGGGTCTAACTATTGATGACAACCTAGTACAAAAACGGTTTGATAGAAATCTGGTTAGGGATTTGTATCACTTTCTATTCTTTACAAACCCTTGCAAAGTCTTGAACGATTCAAGTGCAGAAACGTTTGCTTAGGTTTGAAGCTAAGAACCAATGAAGGAGAAGATGACAGAATGTAAATGACACAAAGAGATGTTTATGGATGTTCAGAGCAAAACTCTTATACGTCACCCCTTCTTCCAACCACCGGAAGGATTCACTATACTTTTCTTAGAATTAATTACAGTTGCAAAACTAGCTCACTGTTGAACAGATCAGACTCTGTTCAACTTACAGTATATTGAAGAATATCACTCAGCTAGACAATACTTTGATTTTATCTATCTCTTGATGTACAAACACAGTAAAACAAGAAAGCAATTCGTGAGATTGTAAGTTCAGTAATTCGTTCGTGTATCAGCTTGTATGTTTGCGTGTATATTCGTCTGTTGTCCTCGAAGGTCTTTAAATAGAGAATAGGTACCAATAGTTGAATCTTCTAGAATGACACATGGCAAGCACCCATTGGGAAGCCTCCATAGTACACTGGTGCAACAGACTCTGTGCATAAAGATCGTGGCCGTACCAATCTGGTAGTGTGCCAAATATTCTTCTAGGATTGTCTTGTAAGAAACAAGTAGTGGGAAGAATATTTGTTTACGTGACATTAATTCATAGGATATAATTGGTTGTCGTACTAATCTGCACAAATTAGTGGAGTAGGAGTAGCGTACAACTAGTTGATCATGGGTAGACGGATGGTAGCTTTAAGCAACTGCTAAAGCAAGGCATTAGACGTGCTCCAATTAGACTGACAAGTCTAATGAAGTTAGACGTCCCCGTCTAATAGCAGGATCCATTAGACTACCAAGTCTAATGGAGTTAGACGACACGTCTAACTACGTGTCCCTTCAAACTAATCTGAAAGAGTTAGACTGCACGTCTAAATACATATCTGTTAGACTACACGTCTAACTACGTATCTGTTAGACTGCACGTCTAACTACGTATCTGTTAGACTGCACGTCTAACTACATATCTATTAGACTGCACGTCTAACTACGTATCTGTTAGACTGCACGTCTAATTACATATCTGTTATACTGCATGTCTAACTTCGTATCTGTTAGACTACACGTCTAATTACGTATCAGTTAGACTGCACGTCTAACTACGTCTGTTAGACTGCACGTCTAACTACGTATTTGTTAGATTGCACGTCTAACTACGTATCTCTTAGACTGCACGTCTAACTAGGTATATGTTAGACTGCACGTCTAACTACGTCTCTATTAGACTGCACGTTTAACTACATATCTGTTAGACTACACGTCTAACTACGTCTGTTAGATTGCACGTCTAACTACGTATCTGTTAGATTGCACGCCTAACTACGTATCTATTAGATTGCACGTATAACTACGTATCTATTAGATTGCACGTCTAACTACGCATCTGTTAGACTGCACGTCTAACTACATCTCTGTTAGATTGCACGTCTAACTACGTATCTATTAGACTACACGTCTAACTACGTATCTGTTAGACTGCACGTATAACTACGTATCTGTTAGACTTCACGTCTTATTACGCATCTGTTAGACTGCACGTCTAACTACGTCTAATAGATTGCACGTCTAACTATGTCTCTATTAGACTGCACGTCTAACTACGTATCTGTTAGACTACACGCCTAACTACGTCTCTGTTAGACTGCACGTCTAACTATGTATTTGTTAGACTGCGCGTCTAACTACATCTGTTAGACTGCACGTCTAACTACATCTCTATTAGACTGCACGTCTAATTACGTATCTGTTAGACTACACGTCTAACTACGTATCTGTTAGATTGCACATCTAACTACGTATCTATTAGACTGCACGTCTAACTACGTATCAGTTAAACTGCACGTCTAATTACGTATCTGTTAGACTTCACGTCTAATTACGTCTTTGTTAGACTACACGTCTAACTCAATGCGTTTAATAGCTAGTAAGTCTAATGAACCTCATTCAGACTAAGTCTAACTTAGCACGTTTTAATGCACCTGCACAAAAACAATTAGACAACTTAGTTTCCATCTTATTCAAATTTTACACAAACTCATCATCAAAATTTTGTTAGTCAAAATAATTTGACCCTTAGTCAAAATAATTTAACCCAACAATTTCCCCCTTTTGATGATGATGTTAAAACTTTACACAATCACTTAGATAAATATCCATCCAATTAAAGAAAGAATATAACTTGTTCACAAACTATAGAAGTAAGTTCCAAAAACCAATATTCAAAGAGTCAAGTTTAAAAACCAAGTTCAAAAACCAATAAAAGATAGTTTAGAAGAGGAGAAATTATTGATCTTCCCTTTTCACGATTGGGTAATTGAATCCTTCACCGCTGAATCCTTCACCGTTCAGAAGGTTTCGAAAAGGAGGGAGAGAACGACCATCACGACCACTTCCACCACCACGATCACCACTACGACCTCCACCTCTTTTGGTTGACCTGCAACTTCCATCACTGGTTTGTTTTCTCTTTGATCTGGTGTCGGTTGAAACACCACCGCATCCTCTACTACTTTTGCTTCCTCTAAAACTTCCTTCCCCCTGTTTAACATTATCGTCGCCATGAGAAATGAGGTTCTTCTCTTTACTAGCAGCTTCTTCAGCATCTTCTATAGCTTGAATTTGCCTTGTAAAAGAATCAGCTTGTTCATTTCGCTCAGCATTAGCTCTACTCATATGACCTTGTATCTCAACTATTTGACTTTGAAGCAAGCTCACTTCATCCATGACTTATTGATGAAGTTCAATGGAGTTTTCCCTTTCATAGTCATATAAATCGGTTTGCCGTTTGAATAAGTTCTTTTCGAATTTGGCGTATGTTTTGTTGAGGATGTTGATTTCGTACGTGTTCCTCTTTATGGTTTGCTCCATTTCATTATGAGTTCTAACGAGAGAGGCAAACTCCTTCTTGTTAAATTTATGATTCTTTAAGATCTTCACCATGTTGGATTGCAAATTCGCAACAGTCTTCTGATATCACTTCTGTCATAGACTTCAGAAGCTTTGCACCACTAGCGGATGTTCCTTCATTTGATAAAATCTCTTGAGAATCTGCTGGAGCGGTCCGAATGAGACTGATATGAGTGTGAACCTTCAGGGACTGCTCTAGTTCATCCTTCTCTGAATCACTTTTAGACTTTCTCTCTTCTTCATCACCCAGAATATCTTCACACACCTTGTGAATCTGGTCAGACGTACCGTCTGAATGATGAGGAAGGTCAACAACGTTATCATGAATATTCGCGGCCGTAATCAACGGAGTTGGTTGAGGAAAATCTTCAGAACTTTCCGAGGAAGTATCATTGTTATTTGGTTCCCTCTCAGATGAAGAATTCTTATCAGATTCCTTGTCTTTTGAGGGTTCCCCCTCAGACCGTGCTTCGATGGGCTGACTGGCTTCAGCCTCCTTCTCTGGAGATGCCTCTGAATCGAAAACAGGAGACTTCAGCGCTTCCTTTTTTGGGTTACAAGTGGTTGAACAGGTTCTATATTGATTTCTTCTTCTTCAATTATAAGATCGGGTTGAACTGGTTCCACAATCTGATCAATTCTAGGTTGAGCCATTAGACATTTTTCTTCAATAGAAAGGCTTCCCAGTTCAATGAGAAGAGCAGCGACTTGCTCATCTTCCGGAAGAACAAAATTACAATCATCGGATAGTTGCATTATATCATATTCATCTAACACGCTTCCGAAAGGACTAACCCCGGAACAATCTACTTCATGAACGTATCTAAGAATGATAGAGATGTAATCCTGCATGATTTCATTAAGTCTTTTTAGAGCCTTCTCCTCTGCATTAGCATTCCTTTCCAAAGGATTGAAGTTGGCTTTTCTGGCTTGGAGGATCGGAAAGAGAGCCCGACCTCTCAGATTGGCTTCAACTAGCTCTTTTCTCTTTAGAGCTTCATAGACTTCGAAGTTTTAGTCCATTCCAATACTCTATTTTCAACGTTGACCAGCTTCAACCATTGCCTACTTATGCCTTTTCCATTGATGACCTCATCATACCTAATGGACATTCTGTTTAAAACCCAAGTATTGAAGATCTTGATCTTTTCACCAGACCTTACTTTGGCATAATCCATCATTAAATTAACAATACATGTTGCTTCAGAGACCTCCTCATTTGAATAGGTTGCAATTGCCTTGCCTTTTCCAATGACCTTAAAAGGTTTTGGAGTAGGCCTTGGTTCCCCAATGGTTATTCCAACAGCCTTTCTGGTGGCTCTCATTACCTCGTGAGCAGAAAGAGGTCTTGCAAAGAGCTCAGGCGTGGCTTCAAACTAGACTAACTTTCTTATCATTATGGACACATCTTGGACTTGTTTTAAAATATATCATTCTCTCTCCATATAATATAATGAGAAATGATTAGGTGAGGGAATTTGGTGAGGGAATTTGGTGAGGGAATGACGTGACATAATCTTATTCGCTGAAAAAATCAAATAATTTCTCTCTTTTCTCTCTTTCTTCCCACTTTTACATTTTCCAACCAATGAATGTGATGTCACGTCATTCCCTCACCAAATTCCCTCACCAAATTCCCTCCCTCTATCACTCCTCTAATATAATATATATGGATTCTTTCATTCTTTTGTACCTAACATTGAAGCACACTAAATTGAGCCTCAAAACCCTAAGCTCAATTCCACAAATATGTATATTGTGATTTTCTTGCTTCACAACATCGAACATGCTCCTCCATCACTAGATCAAACTCAGCAACCATTTCTATCATTTGCAAAAAATAGTCCATTGTTTTCGACATAAAGTTTCTCATCATTTCCTCGGAAGGCCAAAGTATTTTTGGAAAGTGTTTTCACAATGGAGATTATTCTTGTTAACACTTGCCTCCAATGTTGTCTTTCTTTGTTGATTTGAAGTTGCATACTGTCATCAATTGTTTGATTTTTTTCAGCCTCTTTTCTAATTCAACCCAAGCAAACATGCAATCTATATGATCCCTACTAACTTCATGGTGTTTAAGACTTCTATGTATATTATGCCAGTCTTTGTATCCGTCATTAGCCAAATCCCCCATCCTACTCATCATTTGTTCAGTCTTGAAAAACATACAACGATTAAGCAAAATATTATATCTAATGAAACATAATATATACAAGCCATAGTCTATCAAATGTTTGTCCATTTTCTATTATCCGTGTATAATGCGATGAATCAAAATTTTTATTGTTACTATCCTTAGGAAACAAAAAATCATCCACTCTTTTTGGACCCATATGTACCAAGTAATCTATCAGTTTTTTACTGATGTTATTCCAATGTCTAGGATCCTCCAAATTCTTAGTCGAATTTAATTTTTTTCATGTTGAGAGTCATTCTCCAAGTTCTCATTCGATTCACCCAAATTAACAACCTCAACCAATTCTTCATTTTCATAATGACTTTGTTCTTCAATCACCAAACTATCTCCTAATTCCTCTTTTTCTGTTATGTTATTTCTACTAAAATATTTGTTAATATCACTCGGCTTGACTTTGAATTAATGTATCCTCCCTTTGTTTCAATTTTTTCTTTTGAGCTCCAAATAAATGTTTAGGAGGCCTTTTACACAACATCAATTCCAGTATCTACAACCAATTTTTGCAGTTGACAGATTCTGAAATTGTCACAATTTAGAATTTCATCAAATAAAGATTGAATTCATCTAACTCTTTTCAAACAAAGTTAATTTATTCAACACAACCTAACTCAACAACACATTCATCCATACCATAGAGCAATAGAAGTATAGAACTAGGACTTCTTCGTTTCAATATATTGGAATATCTATTATAATTAATTGATATGATTTTGATTTTGAGTTCTATCCTACAAATTCTAAAAAATCATTGATAATATAATAAAGAAAAAAAATCTATTAATGCAAGTAAAGTACTAAAGCTCCACCTGTTTCAAACATTTCATCAAAATCACATAAGTCTATAAGAGAAAATACTTCTTTATTCAGCTTGTAAGATCAACAAATTGAAGAATAAAAAAATATTGGGGATTGTTGATACCTTTGGGGCCATGAGATGGTCAGATTGAGAAAGATTTGAATTGTTGATACCTTTGCGGCCATGAGATGACCAGATTGGGGACGATAGTCGGTAGGTTACGCAAGTAGAAATCTTGGCGAGCCTTTTTCATCATATTAAATATAATATATATATTAATATTAAAAAGTTTGAACCCCTTGATAGGCGGAGCCCTGATGCAATGGCCTCTCTCGCCTCCAAATAGGTTCGACCCTGGATGCAAACAAGTGTCCCCTTCTAATATATATAACCTTAATAAAAAAAAAAGATAATAATTCTAATTAATTTTAAATTTTATTTTATTAAAAAAATTAATTATATATTAAATTAATATTGATATATTATCTTTCAACTTACTTTAAAAATTATTATATTTAATATTATATTTTTCATAATTATATGATTATAATATACATACTTATTTTATTTTTTATTTAACTATAAACATTTGAATAATAATATTCTATTATCATTAAAATAAATATTTTTAAATTTATTTTATATAATTTTTAATAAAATCAAATAATTATTTTATGCATTTTATGATGTATGGTATATTTTAATATATTTTTAAAATATTTAATTATCAATTATTAAATTAATAATTATTTATCTTTAAAATAAAAATATATAAATTCGTGCATATTCCGATTTTTGACCAGTTTAGTTAATATGAATATATATATATATATATATATATATATATATATTTAATTTAAATGAAGAAAAAAAATGAAGAAAATGATTCATTAATGTGGGAGCTTGATGCTTATAATGGAAGGCATGACAGTATAAATAAATACTGAGTTAACGTACGTAGTAGTCTTGGTTGGTCTGGACTCTATGGGGTCCACATTAACTATTCATGATTACACGTCTTGATTGTGCTTGTTTTTCATCCAAAATATCACAGCCGTTCATTTTCTTTTCGTGCTCCACATAAGTCAGTCTTTGTTGTGCCGTTCATTTTCTTTTCGTGCTCCACATAAGTCAGTCTTTGTTGTGCTCCACCGTACACAATTAATACTCTACCTCATTAAATAATTATTTTACTATTTTCTCGGTCATCAATTTGTCCAGCATTTCTGCATTTTTGTCATAATTAATTCAAAATTTAGAGGTGTAAATAAAATTTTAATTATTTGAAGATCAATGATAAAAAAAGAATTTAGAGAACGAAGATGTCACTGTATTACTATCTCTAAATGAATGAGGAAAGAGAAAAAGAAGAAATATTATTATTTTTTCAAAAAATTAATTTATACCATAATTTTTTCTTAACTTTTTTTTTTCTTCCAAATTTCATCCAAATCATTTATCTTATTTTAATAACCCATCCCAACTTATTTATTTTTTATATTTATAATATTATTTAATAATTAATATTATATATATATATATAAAATGTTATGTATATTTATTAATTTAATTTTAAATATTAATAAATTATTTAAATTAAAAAAGAATATATATTAAAAAATAAATTATATTATATATTAATTTTTATAAATTTTTATTAATATATAATTTTAAATATTAATAAATGACTTAAATTAAAAATTAATATATTTTAAAATAAATTATACGAATAAAGTAATTTATTATTATTATATATATTTTTCAACTTTCAACCATTTCTCTCCTATTCAATATTTAAATTGTCAATTCATTTTCGATTTTCTCCACCCTATTAGTATTATCATTCTTTCGGCCACCTTTAATTCATTTCAATTGTAATAGATACTTTTAAATAATTAATTAAAGTTAGGTTGATTTCTGAAATTATAATTATAAATAAAAATGATGAGAGAGAAAAACACTGATATTATAATCTTAAACGCTGAAGAGGGAGGTATAAAAAAAATTGAATTTGAACAGAAATTGTGTGTTTGATTATAATATTGTGTGTGAACTTATTACACAAAGTTACTGTAGCAGCTTATGAAAGCGGATGCCCATACGCGGCTTATTAACGCTGAATCAAACGAGGCATGAATCTTTATTAAGAGCATCAGCAGCGCACAAGCCCTCTGCCCTCTTATTTTGTGAAATCAATATTCCACATCAGCAAAAAGCGGGCACACATTGTACTTGGCCAAAACACTCCAACGCTTTTGCCCGCCCTCTTATCTAAATAATAAATTTTATTTATACTATTTTAAATAAATAACTAATTTATAATATAGGAATATTATAACTAATATTCCTATATTATAGGAAAATTTGAGATCGTGTTAATATAATTAATAAAAAATATATTAATTTATTTAAAATATATATTTATTAATTAAATATATAAATAATATTCCTGTATTATATATATTATAGGAGAATTTGAAAATTTCACCCTTAAAACATATTAATATAATTAATAGAAAATATTTTATAACGGATATAATTTATAACTATATAAAACATGTTAATATAATTAATAGAAAAATATATTAATTTACAATTACAAGAATAAATTTGAGAATATATAACCTATATTACTATATTATAGGAAAATTTGAGAATATATAATTAATATTTTTATATTATAATAAAATATAAAATATTTTTATAATTTAAAATATATTATAATATTTTTATAATTAAATATATAATTAATATTATTATAATTTAATATATAATTAATATTCCTATCTTATAGTAAAACTTTAGAATATATATTTATTTAACGTTATTATAATAATGTTACTTAAAAATAGTAGGAAAAAATATTATAATTAAATATATAACTAATATTCCTATATTATATAATATATTATATTATATAATTATGAAAAAGTCAGAAGAGGGCATGACCAGCATAGAGGGCACTGCCCTCTTTTTGCTTTTATCTCCAATGCAAAAAATGAAAAAACCCAATGACCTGCCCTTTTCCATGCTGTCCGATGCGGGCACAGGTCATGCGCTGGAGATGCTCTAAGGAGCAACTCCAAACTTTTATTTATAATCAAACACAAAAATAAACATTGTTTTACACCCTAAATTTTATTTGTTTATTTTATGAAAGAATTGTCTCAATTTATTTGATTTAATTTAATTTATTTTTTTAAAAATTTTTAAAAAAGTTTATATTTTATATTTATGTAAAGAAAAATTATAATTGGTACATATTTTGGACTGACATTTTAAATGCTTATAAGTATGATTCTCAAATTAATTTTTAATTTATTTTGTGCTAGAAATTTTTTTAATATTATTTATTAAAGAAAAAAAAACAACAAATGGCAGAAAGGAGAGATTCTGAATCTTAATTGAGATTGTAATATGGATAACATATTACTTTTAAATTTCATTTTGTATCCAAATAATATTTAGATTGCTTTTTTAAACAAGTAGATTGCCAAAATTATTTGATCTGATTGACAATTTAATTCTATTTATAATGAGTTGAATAAAATTGAAAATGATTTGATTATATATAAAAGTTGTTTGAATAACAAACAAGGCTTAATAAGATAGTCCTTCTATCTCCCTCCCCAGTCTGTTTTCTTTTACATTTTAAGTATTTACTCTGGTTAATAATATTAATGACGGAAATGTATAGTTGAAGGTTGAAGAAGAACAGAGAAAGAGAAACTAAGGACGGAAGGGAAGAACGAAGAAGAAATCAGCAGAGTTTTGAATTGAGTTGAGAAACTGGATAATAATGCCTTTGAGCCGTTACCAGATAAAGAATGAATACGGATTGGCCGATCCAGAGCTTTATGGAGCAGCTGACAAAGATGATCCTGAAGCTATACTTGAAGGTGTGGCCATGGCTGGTCTAGTCGGTCTCTTGCGTCAGTTAGGAGATTTAGCCGAGTGAGTTTTCTTATTCCTATCAGTTCCTTCTTTAGGTTGTTTTTTTTATTGCAATTCGTCTTGTTTAGTTAGCGTTTGGATGGAATGTTGGAACTATATGATGAATTGTATAATTTCGGTCAGATTTCTTCAAGCGGAAATTTGTGCGTAATTTCTCCGATGAATCCGGACCTGTGATCTTTTCGTGTTTAAAGTTTAGTTTTGATGCTATATGATGAATTCTGTTTGGAGATTGGTCATTGATGAATTCCATTAGTTCTTCAATCGGGACAAATTGGACAATAAAATTTACCAAAATGTTGTTGATTTTGAGATTGAGATGTATACTGAGCATTTTTTTTCTTAATCTAACTTGAATGCATGGTGATATTTTAGTGACATTGTGCTCAATCAGCTTCTGATTTATGTTGTGTAAAAAGTAAGAATCAAGCCTTCTAAATCCTAGTGATATACATGAAAAAACTAGCATATTATGATTTCAGGACTTAAGTGATTCTCTTTTCTGATTTGAGGTGCATATTCTCTCATACATAAGCATTTCACAAATTTCAAACAAATATTTGTTGTTTCTGTTTTAAGTCGAAAAGATACTCTGGAATTCTCACCTTTTGAGCAAATGATGTGTGGATTTTTCTGAAACAAGTATGCTCAGATGCCATTAGGAATGTAAGTAGTAGTATATGGTTAAGCACATTCTTGTAAATAGAAGTATATTTTTTCTTACATTAGAAATTGACAACTGAGCCTGGATGTGTTATAGTTACCACGCGGCCTTCAACGATTTTTTTTAAACCAGAGTTTAGTGTCTTGAAGAAGCTAGCACGATTCTCCACAGTCACCTCCCACTTTGTCCTTAAAAAGATGGTTCCTGTTGGAATGAAAAGCTAGAAAAACGTTATTTTCTATATTATTTATTTGTTAATAGAATAAAATCCCCCCAGATTGAAAAGACTACCTTTCTGTTTCTAGAATAAAAAATTAAGGTCTTATTGTTATGGAATATAGGACTCTATGTGTGTAGAGAGAAATAAACATGGATAGAGCAAAATATGTATCATTGGGTATTTTATTGTCTTCAGCATAGCTGTTCTTAGGAGGAATAACAGGTATAACCAGAAGACTAATTTGTTGCATATTAGGTACTATATCACATAAATCATCACCATTCCTTCACACAAAGGTTTTGTAGATAGAAGTCTCAATCAAGAACCAATTCTATGAGTGTTTTTTGTAAGGTAAAAGCTTGCATATATTAGAATTGTCACAAATTTTGTGTAAATGGATTTTAATCAATATCAATTAAACCTATTACCCTTTGCTTTTTGGCTTTTCAAATATAGTGTATCCAGTTTTTAATTAGCCCATTTGAGAGCTCTTCCTTCTGCCCATTTGTCTTTTCAAACATTATGTGCAGTAAATTGATTCTCAATAAAAAGAGCATATATGGGTTAATGTAGATATGCACTGCAAGATAGTAGATTAAAACATAGATCTCTCACTGGATTAACCATGATCTTTTGATAGATTCTCTCACTTGCACATTTTCCTCATTATTTTTTGGAAGACGGTAAGGAAACTCATATTTGGATCATTCCTTCATCTCTTTTCTTCTCTTATTCTGTTGCCATCAGTTTATTTGTACATCTGTTAAATATTCATCATGAATCACCAATTTCTTTCAATTTCTCAAGGTTTGCTGCAGAAATATTTCATGACTTACATGAAGAAGTAATGGCTACTGCTTCCAGAGGTCATGGTCTATTGGTTCGTGTTCAACAGCTTGAAGCAGATCTTCCTTCTATTGAGAGGACATTATTATCCCAGACCAGCCATTCATATCTCCTTTATAATTCAGGTAAGGATGCCTTTTAAACTTCATTGCTTCTCTTTTTGGGGGTATTCTATTTTCTTCAAATCTTTATTTTCTTGTTGAATGGAAATAATAGCTTAGTAGCAAACAATGATTATTTGGTACTCTTTTCGCCACTAAGTGCACCTGAGATTTGATCATGCTTAAGTCTATATTTTTTTTCATCATTTGAGTTAGTCTGTTGACGTGAATTGCATTACAAAGTAAATGCTTACATTTGAGAGATTTTCTATAGCTTTTTGATGTGTAACTAATGTAGGTAGTGACTGGCATCCTAACCTGCGGATGGAGCAGAATCTGATCACACAAGGCGATTTTCCACGGTTCATTATGGACTCTTATGAAGAATGTCGTGGTCCTCCCAAACTATTCCTTCTAGACAGGTGTGTTCTTTTGGTTTGTGCTTGTTGGAGTAGTTGAGGATCTTGAGATGCAGACATGCAAGAGACTAATTTGTTATATGGATGGCAATGCAGGTTTGATGTTGCTGGTGCTGGTGCATGTTTGAAACGTTACACTGATCCATCTTTTAAGGTTGATGGACTGGAAAATTCTGAAAATCATAGGGAAAACAAGACAAGAAAAGCTAAGGTGAGTGATAAGAGCAGTGTTACATCAGAAATAACTTGTGGAACAAACTTTGGCTTCTTTTTTTACCTGTTCATAACAAGCTATTGTATTGTCTGATATATTCGGTCTTCATGGATACAGCTAAGCATTTATATCCCCTGACATAAATTTCTAAGGCTGAGGTCCATGAGAATATCAATGTCTTGTTACTGTGTCAGTTGTTCCTCCTAAAGGGTTAGAATTCCTTAGGCTCATCTTTGAGGAAATTATAACTATATTTCTTAATAGTCCATGGTTACTCAAAGAATTATGAGGTTGTTCAAAAGTTTCAATCATTGTATAAATAATATTTTGAATGGCATGACTGTTCCGTTACAATTATTTCTCTTAGGTTTCATATGATTTTTATACGCATCTTCAAAATGTATATGGGATGTAGATTTTCTGGATGTCAAGACAATAATCTTTGAGATATTGCTGTCAATTCCTTGGGATGAAAAAGTGAAAAATCTTCTCTTAATAGGTTAAGGTATAAATCAGGAGTACTGTGATAGAAATCACTATTTGGAGAGAAGTTAGGGAGAGAAAATAAAGGGAATAGAGTTGAGAAGCCAAGAACTCCAGTCATTTGATTATCAATAATGTCATGCTTTATGTAATTTCTATCACTGTCAATATACAGTAGTAGCTATTTAAATCCTAATAAAACTATAACTTATCTAACTCTATCTTTACTAACTACCAACTGTAATCAAATAACACCTTTTCATTTTTTTCTTTAATCTATTTATTTACTAATAAATACATAATTATCCTATTCTAATTTTTTGTCTCATTGGTCCTTCAAAACCCTAATCTTTGTTTTGTATCATATTGAGCATGATATATAGGGCAAATACCTAGTGACATTGAGCTCATTTCTTCCTTATATAATACAAGTTGCCAAAGCATTTCAAGTTTTTTTTTAAATTTCTTGGTATCGAAGTTTGCCATGAACAATAACTTACATGTTTACATATGTCTTTTCTTTTTGCTAAAAAAATACATATATCTTAACTTGCAGAAGAAAGGATCCCAATGGATGAATGGAGGAACCCCCCAAGCCTTGCCAAAAGGGCAGACTAGGTGGGATCTTAGTTTTCCAATCATGGACTGAATTTCTGGGTGTTTTTAACTGCAAGTATACTCTAACTATAACTTATCAATCAATGACTCGTGAAAAATGCAGGTTGCATGACTTGCTTCAAGAAGAGAGAGTCGGAGGTCATCTTAACGTCCCTGCACCTCATGTAAAATTGAAGAGAAGACTGAGTGAATTTCCTTGTAATTTGAAAAGTGGAGGAAGTTACATGGAGAAATTCTTGAAAATAAATTCGAAAGAGCTTGATTTGGTTAGTGAAACATCTGTTAGTTACACACCTCTGGTGCCTTGTAATGGAGGTTCGTCATCAACGGTTGAGGAATTTTATGTCAACAACGTAAGTAGGGAAGAGGTATCGCATAAAAGAAGGTCATCTTCATCTTCAGAGATATACGCCACTCTACCGAAACCATCAATTTATCAGTTGCCCATGGAAGCTAATTATGAACTCTCAGGGATAACAACGGACTCGAGTTCTGAACTGTACGACACTTTCTTCCCTCATCAACAGGCTGATGAAAAGGAAATAGAAGTTGATGGAGAAAGAAAAATGGAAGGCAGCACTGCTAATAGTTACCGGTCAGATGAAATTGTTAGTGATGTTGACAATTACATGGATGCCCTTGCTACAATTGATTCTGATATTGAATCAGATATTGAGTACAAAAACAGTAATAAATACTTGCATAATGTTGAAGATTCAAGTAAGCTGCAAGAAAATCTGTCCGACTTGCCAGACTCTGAACCTGTTGGAAGTTTCAGTAGTTTAACAGATAATGAGAACCTTTCTTCCAGCGAAGAGCTATCTGAACTATCATCCGATGGTATTGAATCTAGTGATTATGGAATAGTCGAAGATGTTCATAGGTTATCTGAACAGACTTTAGATGATTTGGAAAGTATGTACAATGACATTGGGGAAGAACAACAACAGACTTCTAGTTCACGTCGTACAGATTCATATCCTGTTACGTTATCATTTGATCTTGAAGGAAGTTTAGAAGGTGATGCATTTGAGCATTCAGAATCCAGTGAAGTATATTATACTAATAATGACCTTTTTGTTCCTTCAGATGCAGCTCAAAATTTTCTCCATGTATCCTCTTCTGAAAACCATCTAGACGATCAAGATCAAGCTGTTACTTCACCTATTCTTATAAAAACCGTACAGAGTGAAATCAGTAACTATGCAGATTTCACCGAAAATTCTACTGAAGGAGACAATGCAGGAGATGTTCCACCTTCAAAAGATTTGATGAATACTGTGACAGAAGAACCTGATATTGACGTGAAGGATTCTTTTGAAAGTTACATGAATCCATTCCATTTCTCTTTTTTGCATATAGATGTGAAACCTCAACCGATTGTTGCACGGGGGGGAGAAAAGCAACTTGAATTTTCTGTATTGTATGAAGAAGAGCAACCTGGATTGGTTGTTCCACAGTCAGAAGACGAGAAGCCTCAAATGTTGGTTTCACATGCTGAAGAACAGCATCAGTTTGCTGTTTCACATTTAGAAGAAGAATCCCAATCGGTGCTATCATACACAAAGGAAGACCATAATCAATTGTCTGTATCAAACAAAGAAGAGCAGACCCAATTGGTTGTTGTGGACATAGAAATGCAGAGGAACCCATTGGATACACAAGCCGAAGAACAATCTCAATTGACATCGTCACAAGAAGAATACCCTCAATTATCACCATCACAAGCTGAAGAAGAGCAGCTTCAATTGATAACATCATCAACAGAAGAACCTTCCCCAGAAAGTTTAGATACTGTTTCTCCAGTTAACCTTCGCCTAGCAGATGATGGAGAAAATGTTAGCATCTCTTCTGATTTCTTCATGGATAGGAGAGATTTTGTCCAAGATGATGCTCTAAATTTGGAATACTCTCCCTTAGTTCTTTGTGCTGAAGCTACAAACACGGAACAATCAAAGACCACGACGGCAGTTTCCATTTCTTGTGATAGGGACGATGTTTGTTTGTCAACAATTTCGGTAGAAGAATCTCATCCTGTTGTACAATCTTTTCCATCGTCATATTTTCTGGTTAAACCTGAAGAAATCAGGGTTCCTTCAATTTCAACATTTCCCAGGTTCAGTCTTCCAGGTCCATCTCATAACATGTTCGATGAAATGCCTCCCCTACCACCACTTCCTCCAGTTCAGTGGCGAACACCAAAGTTTCAGCATGCTCCCTCACCTCAAGATATCGATCCTCCGATGATGTCATCATTGGATCATGAAACAAAAATCCCACACCCATTCTCAACTTTCTTCTCTATGAAAGACGAAGTATCTCATCATGAGTTCAATTTGTCCTCAGTATCAATAAAAGATTCTCCCATTTCAGAGGAGTCCCATTTAAACCCAGGGCCAATGGTGAATGAGGAAGATAATAGTTTACAGGAGAAACCGATTGAACCTTTAGACGGTTTAGCTCCAGAAACGAGCTCAGAGAACGAGAAGTTGTCACTGTCTGTAAAGACTACGGAACAGACATCAACCAATATGAATGATGAGAAACCATCACTGTCGGTTTCTTATTCATCAAGTATATTAGCTCCAGAAACGAGCTCAGATAACGAGAAGTCGTCACTTACTGTAACAACTGTGGAGCAGACATCAACCAATATGAATGATGAGAAACCACCACAGTCCGTTTCTTATTCATCAAGTATATTAGCTCCAGAAACGAGCTCAGAGAATGAGAAGTCGTCACTTTCTGTAACAACTGTGGAGCAGACAACCAATATGAATGATGAGAAACCACCACAGTCCGTTTCCTATTCATCAAATATATTAGCTCCAGAAACGAGCTCAGAGAATGATAAGTCGTCACTGTCTGTAACAACTGTGGAGCAGACATCAACCAGTATTAATGATGAGAAATCACCACAATCAGCTTCTTATGCATCAAGTATATTAGCTCCAGAAACGAGCTCAGAGAATGAGAAGTCGTCACTGTCTGTAACAACTGTGGAGCAGACATCAACCAATATGAATGATGAGAAACCATCACAGTCGGTTTCTTATTCATCAAGTGTATTAGCTCCAGAAACGAGCTCAGAGAATGAGAAGTCGTCGTGGTATGTAACAACTATGGAGCAGACATCAACCAATATGAATGATGAGAAACCACCACAGTTGGTTTCTTATTCATCAAGTATATTAGCTCCAGAAACGAGCTCAGAGAATGAGCAGTCGTCACTGTCTGTAACAACTGTGGAGCAGACATCAACCAATATGAATGATGAGATACCACCACAGTCGGTTTCTTATTCATTAAGTATATTAGCTCCAGAAACGAGATCAGAGAATGAGAAGTCGTCACTGTCTGTAACAACTATGGAGCAGACACCAACCAATATGAATGATGAGAAACCACCACAGTCGGTTTCTTATTCATCAAGTATATTAGCTCCAGAAACGAGCTCAGAGAATGAGAAGTCGTCACTGTCTGTAACAACTATGGAGCAGACATCAACCAATATGAATGATGAGAAACCACCACAGTCGGTTTCTTATTCATCAAGTATGTTTTCTGATCCACTTCCAGAGGTTGCGGATGAACAATTAAACGGAGGTCTACATAAGAAACTTCCACGACCTAGAAATCCTCTAATTGATGCTGTTGTTGCCCTTGATAAAACCAAGGTATGTTTTCTTTTGCGACAATTCAACAGACAAAAGAAGTATTTATAGTTAATTAATTATATACTTTATTTTTTGAAACAGTTGCGAAAAGTAACAGACAGGATTATGCCTGCAATTGGCCAAAAGGTTGATGAAAGAAATTCATTCCTGGAAGAAATAAGATCAAAAGTAAGCCAACACTATTTTCTTTTCCTTTGGCATTATATTGTTTTCTAGATTATGATTCAGATTATAGCGTGCTTACAAATGAAAAAAAATCATCTTGAATTCACCAGTCTTTCAACTTGAGACCTACGGCAGTGGCACGACCCAGCATTCAGGGTCCTAATAAGACAAATTTAAGAGTTGCCGCAATATTGGCAAAAGCAAACTCGATTCGACAGGTCTCTTTCTATCCTTTCTCCATCTCTATTTACATCATTACTGAGAGCATTGGTGTCATATATGATGATGGTTTGGGATTTCAGGCACACGCTGGAAGCGATGATGACGACGACGATGAGGATAGCTGGAGCGATTAATAAAATCAACCAACCAACCAACCGCATAATGTGCATAAGGTATCGTTTGAAACGAGAATTTGTGTAATCAAAACATGCTTGAAAGAGTCTCCAAGGCCCATTTGTCATGGAGAGGAGAGGTTAGTAATAGTATGTATTGCTAATGGTTCTTAGTACTAGTTAGATTGGAGTGTCAATAATTTAATGAATTATAAGTTTCCTTAATTGTATATTTTCTTGTAACTGTATAAATAATATTATGGAGAAGCTGAGGACCAAATAATTTCTTAATTATTGAGTGGTGTTTTCTTGATTTCATATTAGTTTAAGTGGGTATATTATATAGGGTTTGAATTTGTGAAGTTAAATGTATCAAATTGGAAACTTATTTAAAGCACTTTGATTGATGAAAATTGAACTATAACTATGTTTTGATGTTATGGGCTTTTTAAGAGGGTAACTTAGAGCATGATAAGATTATTGTTTGTTAATAAACATATTTAATAATAAGTTGGATTAGGTCAAAGAACATAATTAATTAAGCCAGTCTAGAAATGAATGGTTGGATCAAAACCCATGATATATGAGATGTTCATATTGCCCTATGAATCATCATATAAAAGATTGTTGATGATTGAATTTGAGGAGAATTATGAATAAAAATGTTCAATAATAGAGTTATGATTTATTTGATGGTTGACCTTAATAATGTTTCATTAATACCTTATAAATGAATAATACATTTATTGCACTTAATTATTAGATTAGTGATAGTAATGATGGGATTGTTTATTGTTATTATATAATTGGATTATTGTGGCAACCACCAAACCCAATCCAAATGAGCATCAAATCTAGTTCCTTTTCTTAAAACAATTTTATTAAATTTTAGGTAGCTTCAAATCGGCCTAGTTCAGAGTCTATACCAATCATCTCAAAATTGAGAGGTTACACAAATTGTCAAAGTACAAATAAACTTGTAAAATGTAGAATTTAGATAAGATTTTGAGATTAAAAATATATTATTATTATCTATATATATAATTAAGTATTTTATACTTAACCAATTTTAAAAAAATTATATATTTAAATATAAATTAATTAAAAATTAATAATAAATAAATAACACTTAAACAAATTATATTTACAAAATTAATTATTTATTTGAATATATAATAACATTTTTTGATTTATTAATATAATTTTTTTAACGTAAAATAGTATAAAATCGTAAAATTTTATTATCGTAAATTTAAAATCATAATAGTTTATCTATTTAAAAGTTTATTTAAAATTACACTAATTAACTTTTTCTGAAATTTTAACCACACCTTAGTCCAGGCCCATTAATCGTCTTGGTATAGATGCGATTGATCTGTGATATTTTTTCATTTTCTTCCCCTATAATATAGTTAGAGAATAACTCAATTATTTCTTTAGATCTACATAAATTTAAACAATTTATATTTGTATGAATCAATCTTGAATTTTTTTTTTAAAAAAAATTAATCGCAAATTTTGAAATAAAACTGGGTTTATATTGATTTTGAGATTTTGAAAATGAAAATCGTGTTAATAATGACTATAAAAAACTAAAAGAAAAAACTAAAATTAAAGAATTTATGCTTATTCGGACTAATATTACATTTTTATAAATTTCTATAACATTTTTCTCCTTAATAATAATAAGGAACTTATGCGAGAATGATGTCTGAACTATTGAGTACTTGCTTGAAAGTTTGGAGAAGCATCGATATAGCAATTATACATATTTGTGTTATATCCCAATTATTTTCGTTATTTTCAGATAAATTATCTGAAAGAAATCGTCCAAACTTCAATATTATCTTAGTTGTTTGATACATATTGTTTAATTATATTATTATTATGATCATTTTTAAGAGTCGTTAAAATCAATTAAGAGAGTTAATTATTTTTCAAAACATATGTCAATAATCTATTAAACAATATGGTTGTATTCTACTCTTCTTTTTTTCATTATCATTAAATTTAAATAATTGTTATCATTTTTAATATAATTGATATTTTAAAAATAAAATAATAATAATAACCATTTTTTTTACTTAATAAGCGTGCCAAATCCGCCCATTTAAAAATACGATGATAATTAAATAATCCAACCATAATTAAATAAAAAAATAAAAATGTCATTTTAAAAACAAAAAGACAATACTACCCTTTCCTTCCCTATGTCATCTATTACATAAGTAATATTATTTCTAGGCTGTCTATCTGTACAAATGTAGAGCACACAAGTGTCAAATAGGGAACGCCGTATACGATTACTCCCCCCATTTGATTCAGCCGCCTGATAAAAGTCCAGTCAAAGCCACAACATTTGACCAAACATGTTTGTTTTTTTTTTCCACAGTCAAAATTCTCGTATAAGCTTCTTCCCAGAAACAACTTCTAAACATAAAAAACCCACATAATATAAACTTCATCTTCTTCTTTCTTCCCCATAAAATATCAAAACCAAATCAATCAATCTCAAAATCTATCTTCTGATTCTTTGTTCAAATGTCTTCCTCTGGTGGGAATTTAAACAGTTCCTTTTCTTTTCCATCTCAATTCATGAGTTCATCTTTGACTGATCTTTTAGCAAAAGGAAATGAAGAAATTGGAAGTTTTGGTCAAGAACTTAATAGTTATGATAACAATTGGGGATTTAATTCAGAGATACCAAAGTTTAAATCAATTCCACCTCCTTCTCTACCTATTTCTACACCCTTTTCACCTTCTTCATTTTTCTCTATTCCATCTGGTTTAAGCCCTAGTTCTTTCTTGGATTCTCCTATTATGTTATCTTCATCTCATGTAAGTTTTTAATTGTTTAATTTGGTTAAAGATTGAATCTTTTTGTGATGATTCATTGGATTAATTGTGGGTTTTGATTATTAGGCTCTTAATTCTCCTACAACTGGAAGTTACTCGAGTTTTGCTTCTTTTAAGGATGATAAGAATGGTGGTTCTGATTTCTCTTTTAGATTGCCTCAAACAGCTCTTGTTAGATCTTCTTCAAACATGTTCTCATCTTCTGCTAATGGGTCAACTCTATCGGTATGTTTCATCATTTTTTATTTTAATTTATTTTTTCATAAAGGAATGATGATTTTTGTTGATTTTTTGGATTTAGACAAGCACATGGAAAGCATAGAAAAAATAGGAACAATGTTACTTTGATCTTAATTACTCCAATATGTTCATTAAATCTCTCTTGATTAATAAATGATATTATTAATTGTTTCTTAATATGTTAATTTAAATTTGATCTCTGCTGGTCTAGGGTAAAACCTAAAGTGAAATTTTCTTATTTTCATTTACTTTAAGGTTCTCCTTTATGCTAATACTGACATCCTAAGTCATTTTTATTAAGAATTTAACTTGAAAATTTTGTATTTTACAATTTTTTTACAAATTTGATTCTTTCATCTTCCTTTACAACTTTTCTAATTGATTTTTTTTTTGAAATTTTGATATTTGGCAGATATTATTAGATTGGAAATAGAAGAATTAAATTCTTAAAAAGAAATTAACCCAAAATCCTTTGTTTTTTTAGCAATTGTTTTACAAATTTGATTATTTCATCTCTTCCTTTATAACAACTTTCATCTTTTCCTAATTGAAATATTTGTTTTTTGATTTTGTTCGAAAATAACTAAAATTTAAAGTGTTTTTAATAAAAATTGAACTGAAATCTTTGGTTTTTTTAGCATTTTTTTTTCAAATTTGATTATTTCATCTTCCTTTACAACCTATTTCCTTTTTTACTAATTGGAATTATTGGTTTTTGAGCAGAAATCATCAGGATTGAAAAGAGAAGAGCAAGAACATGGTTGGAACATGAACAATCAATTACCTTCATTGAAAAAATCACCGGAGTTAATAATGCCAATCCAATCAATAAGCAACCGAGAACCGAATCAACATACCAACGGCCCAAATCACTCCCAAAACACAAGAGAATTACAGAAGAAATCAGACGACGGTTACAATTGGAGAAAATACGGTCAGAAACAAGTAAAAGGAAGCGAAAATCCTCGAAGTTATTACAAATGCACATACCCAAGTTGTCCAACAAAGAAAAAAGTTGAAACAAACATTGATGGAGGAGAAATAACTGAAATAGTATACAAAGGAACACACAATCATCCTAAACCACTTCATACTTCTAGAAAATCATCTGACCAAATGACAACAACAATGTATGCTAAACCAGAGTGTGTCACCACGCCCGAGAACTCCTCCACGACGTCGTATGGTGACGAAGAGTTCGATCAAGAATCTAATTCAATGACGAAATCGGAGGAGGAGAACAATGGGAATGAACGGGATGCTAAGAGATGGAAAGGTGACAACAACAATTTTAGTAATGAAAATGAAGCTATGTCAGCTTCTGGAAACAGAACTGTCCGTGAGCCACGTGTTGTTGTTCAAACCACGAGCGATATTGATATTCTTGATGACGGTTATAGATGGAGGAAATATGGACAAAAGGTGGTCAAAGGAAATCCTAATCCTAGGTTGGTAATTTCAAACAACAAAACATTCTCAAAATATTGTCAATTTCTTTTCTTGGGTCCCCAACTAATAATTAAACTTTACAGGAGCTATTATAAATGTACATTCATAGGATGTCCAGTGCGAAAACACGTGGAACGGGCATCCCATGATTTGAGGGCTGTGATCACGACATACGAAGGGAAACACAATCACGATGTTCCTGCACCGAGGGGGAGTGGAGGTTATGGTGCTGTTAATAGGGTTCCTTCCGTTAGTAACAACAGTGGTCCCACAGGGGCAATTAGGCCAGTGGCTATGAACGGTGGTAACTCGAACAATTCTTCGGGTACAAGACCACCGCATAGGCTTGAGTTGATCCAGGGTTCAGGCAATTACGGTTACTCGGGATTTGGGAACTCAAACATGGCTAACGTTGTAAACTACGCTGAAAATGGATTGTCTAAAGCAAAAGAAGAAAACGTGGAAGATCCTTTCTTCAATTCGTTTCTACGTTGAGCGAATTTTTGGATAGAACATCGAGACTAATGACCACAAGAGGGTGAGTTCTAGCGACTATTTAAAGAAGAAAAATGTTATGTAAATTATAGAAAAGAAAAAAAAGGTGGTTGTATTTGTTGGTTTGTTGGTTGGTAGTTGAAATCATACCAGAATATATAGATAGACAAATAGATACGGACATGAAACTTTATATGTAGGAAATCTAGATTTATTACAAGTAAAGTTGGTTTATTTTATTTTTTGTAATAACAGTCAGCAAGAACATTATATTTTGAAATTATTTTGTATGTTTCTCTTCTGGATTATGATACAGGTCATTAAATTGTTGTTTTGATTCATATTAGTAACTTAAACGTTCCAGTGTGGATTCAATTATTATTTACAAAATAATTGCTAATTAGTATTTGATAATATTAATTGTTTCAGCGGATTTCAAATTAATAAATTTTGACAAAGATATGTTTGGTCCACATTCATCTTTTATGTTATATCTTGCCTATGTCTTTTAAGTTTAACTAGTTAGTATTAAAGCATCCAATAAGAGTATGTTTTCTTTTAAAAGGATTTTGTCACTCAAAAGAACTAGCATGTTTTAAGTTATAGTGAAAAGATTGACTCTAAACATCAAAACAAACCAATGATGAATTTAGAAAAACAAGATTGAATAATTTAGAATTTGTGAATCAAGCTAAATAACAAGATGGTAGATACTTCTCTTGTTATTTGGAAAAGAAAAATCTTGAAAAATACATTCAACCACAATAATTACATAAAAATATGAGTTAAAATTGTCTATAAGACCTTGGTAAGTTAGTTTTATATGGGCATTGCGCCCTAGTTTAGAATTAAGGGGCAGCTAGGGGTATTAGTGTCAGATATTTTTGTAAAGTGTTTTTAACTTTTGTTATGTAGGGAATGGTAGTGGAAATTTTAGGTCCAAGGCCCATTTAAAACTAACTTACAAGTCTTGGGAGGCTAACTACCTATCTAGTCTCATGACATTTGAAATGTCATTAGTTTTTCTCTAAGTAACACATGTAGTAACTTAAGGAAAACTCATGACTCTTGAGGTGGCTCACTTGACATGTCATGAAATGATGTGGCACATTTTGGCCAATAAGATTAATGAACAATGTCATGACTTGGTGTTATTTAGTTTACATCTCATGACCTTAACATTTCAATTTTGAAATTCAAACCTTCCCTCATTTCCTTCATGACAAGCGACTAGAATTATTGGAGGCTCCATGGGCTTTTCTTGAACAAATATTGGGTTGAGTCATCGGTTGGATCCAAACCTTGACTTGACATTGACCTTGACCTTGACGTTGATCATTGCTTGAATTTCGAATTGGGCCTCTTCCTTGGTGGATCTTGACCCTTTTGAATTCCTAGATTTTTTTATAGACCTTGATTTTTTTCTGGATCTTGATTTTTTTTGTGATGAATCTTGACCCATAAAACCCTATTTTTGGTTTTCCTCTTAAGATTCCCTTAAAAAATGGAACAAAATCAATTAAAATAAATTATAAAGTTAAGCAACTAACTCTTAACTAATCTAATTAACTTTCTAAAACAAAAGGCTAACTAACTTTTCAAAATACAATTAAAAAACTAACTCAGAAATGATCGTATGTACCATCGACAGATGAGTTTGTATTTGACACACATTAGAAATTATTGTATGTATCATCGACATGTGAGTTTGGATGACACACATCAAAAATAATCATATGTACCATCGACATATGGGTTTTGATTTGACACACATCAAAAATGATCGTATGTACCATTGACAGATGAGTTTGGATTTGACACACATAAAAAATGATTGTATGTACCATTGATAAATGGGTTTTAAAACAAATTAGAAATGATTGTATGTATCATGACATATGGGTTTGGATTTGACCCACATCAGAAATGATTGTATGTACCATCAACATATGTGTTTGGATTTGACAAACATAAAAAATGATCGCATGTACCATCGACATGTGTGTTTTGATTTGACACACATCATAAATGATCACATGTACCATCGACAACTGGGTGAATTTGACACACATCATAAATGATCGTATGTACCATCGACAAATGAGTTTAGAATTGATCATGTATAATGATCTTGTGTACATATCGACATATAGGGTTTTTGTTTGATCATATAAAAATGATATTGTGTAAATATCAACAAATATAGTTTTGGTTTGATAATATAAAAATGATCTTGTGTATCTATCAACAAATAGGGTTCTCCATTTCTGGAGATGCGACTACTTATTTAGTTTTCGCATCTTAGCTTCTCTTGCATTTAAGAGATTATTTCAACATAATCATTTCCCTATTTTTCTTTCAAAGTTACCTTCACAGCTAGTTGAAATCCGTCAATAAGCGGTTTCAAGTTTAATTTGTCAATAGGTAATCGATGTGTCTAGATAAAGGGATATTTTTTTGCCCCCGATTTTCCTTAAAAAACTTGTTTAAAAGGAAAAGGCCTAAGGGTTTTCAACAAAAGTTGAATTAGTTTGTTTTCTTTTGAGAATTTGAATATACCTTTATCATTTTAATGAATTATGATATTTCGAATTCAAAACGTGTTCGGGGCTTAGCTCTGAACATCCTTTCATGACCTCTTGCGATTTTCTCGTAAAGAAATTGAATTTCTTTTTCTTCGATTTTCGATATATTTGTTTAAAATTCGATCTCGTATGTAAATGATTATCCATAATCTTAACTCTCAAAAAAGATGTTCAAAACTTTGATGTTTTGACATTGTTCAAATATTTTTGTAGTTTTTAGCCACATTTCCTTAAAAGTTTACTTATCTTAAAATAATTTTGGAAAGGGTTTAAAAACTTTCAACTTTGAACTTTTCTTTGCCATATATGTTTTTTTCTTTTGTTAACTTTGTGTATATCTAGTATAATCGATACATTTTTTCTCTTACCGTAATAATTAAGATTAGAGCCTGGGTGAGTAACAGATGGTAATTTCAATACATCAACTTTTTTTAGTCGTTTTTTAGCTTCCATGTTATATCTGGTAGAATCGATACATTTTTGTTCTTACCGTAGAAATCAAGACTAGAGTATAAGTGAGCAACAAATGGTGATTTCAATACCTCAACCAACACAGAAGCATTTTTTCTCTTTTTTTGAGATTTTTCATTTTTATTCATTTTTGTGGCATTTTTGTTTTGTAGTTTTTTTTTCAAAACATTGAGTTTTAAACCTCTATTTTCTCTTGCATCAAAAGAGATGAGGTGTTCTTTCTCAATTTGTGGCTCTTGGTCTAGCTCTTTTTTGGTTTCTTCTGTTTTATTTTTCAAAATCTTCTTTGGAGAGTTACTCTTAAGGGTAATCATGTAGAACGAAAAAGAGTTTATGATCAATATCCTTCTATTAGAGTCATTATGAAACCGTCGAGTTTTTTTTGAGATAATCACATTTGGATGAAAGTGATGATCATAAATTTGCTCTTACCTGTTTCCTAAAATCCTCATTACTAGTTCGTAGAAGGGATCAATGTTTTCTTCTTTTCTCAAAAGTTTATTAAGAAAGGAGTTGGAATTTTTGGTTTATTTAAAATCGGATCTACAAAATATAGGTTATCTACGTATCATCTTTCCCTCTTCTTTTTTAGAAGAATCAGGTTTTTCATAGTTTAAACAATAGTTTATTAACTAGTGATGAAAGTTTTACAAAATTAGGATTATATTCTGTTGAAAAAAAATAAGTCAATTTAAGGTTGAGCTCAATGTCATATTCCGCATAATTTGATATTATACAAAATATCTTTTAAGGGTGTCAGATTGTTCGAGACAATGAATATTTCACCTTCTACTGTAGATAAGCGAGTTGTTCCTCCAAAAAATATTTTTTTAATCATTAATTATCATTCCCATTGGGGGCGAAATTTTTCCCTCAAGTATAGGAGTTTACGAGTTTGTTTGAGAACCAAATCATCTTCTTTGAGGCTTTTGGGTTTTACTTTCTCGTTATCCAGATTTTTTTGACTTTCTTGATTGTAAGGTACATGTGTTTGTCCCTGATATGAAAGACTTTGGTGATTAGATTACACATATTTGTCTTTGTATCAAGTTTCTATTAATCTTTATATTTAGAAGCTTGATAATTTTGTTTAACCCATAAATTTTATACTTCAATCCACATTTGTTGTAGTAGCTTATCAATGGGTTAACGATCATATGTGTTGTCTTAAATTGACATGATTTTGCAAACTAGATGCAAAGACAAGTGAACGGTGATACCCTTTTATTTTGAAAAGAATAATATACTTGCAGATGTTCATTTTATCTATAATGCATACACATATACACATATAGTAGTCACGTAATGATTTAGTAAAGATGTTTTGATTCTTTGGCATGTCAAACAACGAGTCTAGATAGTGTAACCATAATTTTTTTGCTATGGTGAATCATAAGAAAGTATCACTCGCCGATAGTGGAGGGGGGAGGTTTAACACCGCCATAAACCGGGAAGTATCAACTCAATTAGAAATTTTTCATCATCTCCACAATTCCTACGTTCTATCGGACAGCTCATTGCCAAAGAGAATGATCGATCCCTTGTATTTAAGGTCAAACCTCTCGCATCATATGCACTCGGTTTGTAACAAATTATTGTTCCTCATTAACCATCTTTACAGATAATTTATAGAAGTATATGCAACGTCCTTTTTATTGGCATATTTATGAAGATAATAGGGTTATGTATCATTTTATCATTCATGTCTAACCAATTATCAAGATAAAGCTTAAGCATCATTTGGACGGCATGCCCTATGATTTGTGTATTATCGGGATTTGAAAACGTAAAAACATATTTTGTTTTAATAGCCAAAATTTTGTTTAGTTAAACAAATTAATTCTTCAACCAAGTCTCCAAGAGAATTGTAAAACCGAAAATCTCTTTGTCATATAAAAGCTTTGAAAAATGCTTTATTTTGAAATTTATGTCAACCCTAATTTGCGTGTCGAAAATATTTATACAAATGTATTTCGACATTTTAAATTAATTAATTAACAATAATTAATTCTTTTGTTCAAATTTAAATCGTCTTTTTAGATTTAAAATAATCAAATTATAATTTGATTAAAATAATATTTATTTTAAATTAATTTAAAATATTATTTATTTGATTAAAGTATCATTAATTGATTTTTTTTAAATCAATAAAACATTTGTATATGTGTTTACGTAATTTCATCATAGATTTTATTGAGTTCGATGTTTAGTCATACTCGAAAAAAGGCTTTCGCGTTATGTCTTTCGTACCCACTAAAAAATGATCTTTATTTTATAAAATTTTGATTATTTTAAAAAAAAATTAGTTTATTATGTTTTATTTAACTAAGTTTTAGATATATATTTAGATTTGACATTTTAATTTTAAAATATTAAAATTAATATCAATGTTAAAAATTATTAATATGACATATGTCCATAGGATTTATATCAAGATCGATGGATCATCCCTTCTTTATGTCCGATCAATTCCCTTTGCCATTGTAAAAGCAATCCAGATCTTCTGTTACCGATTGCCGTGTTCCTCTGTGGCGGACCAATCAGATTGCAGCATTATTATTTTAATAATAAATCAATCTGGGTAGGAGACGGAGGGAGGGAGAATCCGGAATCCGGGTTTCGTCCCAGGTTCACACAAGACGCCGTTAACGGAAGCGCATGTTAACGGCATCAATTAATATAATATTCATATAGCACACGGATAAGATATCTTCGTTCAGGGCACCGTGTTAGAGGGAAGGGTGAGATGCGATGGGAGCGAAGATCTACACGCCCGTTGCCCTGACCCTCATGTAAACCCCCCATACCCACCCATGAGAATACCGCTTGCCTTTCATGAAAATACACTTACACGTCTATGTAAAGACCAAAATGACATGGATTTTATATTTCCGTTTATTAAATTTTAATTTAATTTATTAAAAATCACATGCAGCGATATAATATTCGTTTCAATTAATTCATTCATTTTTTTTAGGAATTTTATATTTCCGTTTATTAAATATTAATTCAATTAATTAAAAATGACATGCAGGAGCAAAGATCTCCACGCCCCGTTGCCCTGACCCTCATGTAAACCCTCATACCCAGCCATGAGAAGACCGCTTGCCTTTCATGAAAATACACTTACCCGTTTATGTAAAGACAAATTTTATAAGGATTTTATATTTCCGTTTATTAAATATTAATTTAATTTATTGAAAATCACATGCAGCGATATAATATTCGCTTCAATTAATTCATTCATTTTTTTTAGGAATTTTATGTAATTTTTTATTTAATTTTTTTGGCTTGGAGACCCTCAGGAGCGAAGATATAAAAACGGTCTTTGTTAGTATTTACTAGGATTTCATGGAAATAATATCCCAAAACCTAACACTAGGTAAGTTTTCCTAAATACGATGGATTTTCATTGAAGGTGACATTTTGAGAGTAGGGTTTCTTAAAGATTAACGAGACAACGACATCACATAACATAATCTAGTTTAGTAGTTCCATAATCCTAAATATGAAAAGTTACTATTCATGAATACGTACCATTTTGGAGACGTGAAGATGTTGCTTCTGGTTTGGTCGACGGGGAGCAGGTTGCGAATCGCCGTGAAAGGAGGCAGGAAGAGAGAGAGATGAATCGGGCGGAAATGATTATAAAATAATCATATTAGGGGGTATATATATTCATGTAACCGGGGCGAACATGTCTTCTTTCGAAAAGCGACTATTCATTCCATGTCACATGACACAGGGACCAGGAGCGAATAAGTGTTCTCTCGAGAAGCGACTATTCAATCCATTTTACATGGAACATGGTCTAGGCGAACAAATATTCTCTACCAGCAAAAAAATTAAATAAAAAAAGAAAAAAATATGAATGAATTAATTGAAGCGAATATTATATCGCTGGATGTCATTTTAAATTAATTGAATTAACATTTATTAATAAACGGAAATATAAAATTAATAAAAAAAAAATAGCCAAGTAATTGAGGCGAAGATTTGTTCGGTTGCTGCATGTCATCTTTAATAAATTAAATTAATATTTAATAAACGGAAATATAAAATCCATGTCATTTTGGTCTTCACATAGACGGGTAAGTGTCTTTCCATGGCAGACAGGCGGTCTTCTCATGGGTGGGTATGGGGGGTTTACATGAGTTTTTATTAAAATTAATTTAAGCAAATATATCTTCGCTCATGAGGGTCTCCAGGCAAAAAAAATTAAATAAAAAAAACAAAAGAAAAATAGCCAAGTAATTGAGGCGAAGATTTGTTCGGTTGCTGCATGTGATGTTTAATAAATTAAATTAATATTTAATAAACGGAAATATAAAATCCATGTTATTTTGGTCTTCACATAGACGGGTAAGTGTCTTGCCATGGCAGGCAGGCGGTCTTCTCATGGGTGGGTATGGGGGGTTTACATGATGTTTTTATTAAAATTTATTTAAGCAAATACATCTTCGCTCATGAGGGTCTCCAGGCCAAAAAAATGAAATTAAAAAAACAAAAAAATTAGAGCCAAGTAATTGAAGCGAATATTATATCGCTGCATGTGATTTTTAATAAATTAAATTATTATTTCATAAACGGAAATATAAAATCCATGTCATTTTGGTCTTTACATAGACGTGTAAGTGTATTTTCATGGAAGGCAAGCGGTCTTCTCATGGGTGGGTATGGGGGGTTTACATGAGGGTCATGGCAACGGGCGTGTAGATCTTCGCTCCCATCGCATCTTCTCATGGGTGAGTATGGGGGGTTTACATGAGGGTCAGGGCAACGGGCGTGTAGATCTTCGCTCCCATCGCATCTCACCCTTCCCTCTAACATGGTGCCCTGAGCGAAGATATCTTATCCGGGTGCTATATGAATATTATATAATTTCCTGCCGTTAACAGGCGCTTCCGTTAACGGCGTCTTGTGTGAACCCGGGACGAAACCCGGATTCCGGATTCTCCCTCCCTCCGTCTCCTACCCAGATTGATTTATTATTAAAATAATAATGCTACAATCTGATTGGTCCGTCACAGGGGAACACGACAATCGGTAGCAGAAGATCTAGATGGTTGTAAAAGAATGGCAAGTTGATAATTATCAACCACCTCTTGTTTTTAATAGGAGATAATCCTGCCTCCTATACAAACAACTGATTCCTCTCTGTTCATTAAGCAATCTTTTGATTAACAGTTATTTTCTTTTTTCTGTCTATCCCGATTATATATTAAAATAACAACAGACTAAAATAAGTGATGAGACTAATATAATAATTTTTTATATTATTTTATTATTATTTAACTTATGACAAATTTAAATTATTTTAGAATTTAATAAATAAAACTTTATTTTTAAAATAATTACTTATTTTATTTTTATATGAGATTTTAATTTGAAATTATATAATTAAAATGGAATTAATTAATACAATAATCATTCTAAATAATTATTTTTTTTACTCTTATTTTAATTATTTTGAATTTATGATTACAACATTTATTTAAAAATAATTATTTAAAATTCATAAAGAAGTGGTAGTATTTTAGTGCTTACACGTACCGATATTGTATCGATAATTTGGGTATTAGTACATGAACGGTTTTTTTCAATATATCAAAAAAAATAGATATTTTGATATTAATAATTTTTGAACCTAATTAAAAGTGAATATATGATTGATTTTATTTATATATTATAATTATTCAATAAAATTACTATAACTAGCTAAGATATCCTGCCTTGCATAGTTGAAGTTATAAATTAAAGATAAAGATTACATAAATAAAAAATAAATTTTATAAAATTATATCTTATAAAAAATGAAACAATTAAAAATACGTACATTCTACATACCTTAAAATTTAGGTTTCATAATTTTTTTAAAAAATTTAAAATATTAACATAATCTTTATAATCATAATATACTTGAATTATGATGTTTGTAATGAGAATCAATAATTGATGTCTTAACCGGACTCTTAACAATTTGAACTATCATAATTAATTTAGTTAAATAAATTTTTAAGAATAAAATAACACATTTTTAAGTAATTCTTATTCTTAACCTAACAGAAGACTTTTTATGACAACAAAAGCTTTTTTTTTAATCTTAAAATGAAAAATAATAGTAATAGTATGGTTAAACAAAAATATAGTTAAAATTTTAATTAAAAAAAATAATATTTTATCAAAATAAACTTCGATTTATTTGTGATCTGACTTTAAAGTTTATACAATTTTTAATTATCTCTCAATAGACTTCACTTCGAACATTTTGTATCGATCTTATCCTTATTTTTGGTCTTCCCAATCGACCTCTCGTATTATTAATCTCGTGACTAATACTTACTCTCTCAATTCAAACCATAATTTTCACATCACTCAAATTTTGACTCAAACATACTATTATATCTTATCTTTCCAAGATAATATTAATAATGATTAAATAAAAATATAGTTCAATTTTTAATTAAAAAATAACTAGTATTCTATCCAAATAAATTTCTAAATTATTAATATTGTGACATTGCTTTAAGCATTCTCTAATTGATATCTCATTAGGCTTCACTTTGAGCATTTTGTACTGATATTGTCATTACTTTTGGCATTCCCTAATCGACTACTCATATTACTAATCTCGTGACTAACACTAAATAAAACAACTAATATTCCACCAAAATAAACTTTGACTTACTAATATTGTTACCTCACTTTAAACATTCTCTAATTGATCTCTCATTATTAAGTATGCATTCACTCTCATTCCCATCACTCTCAAACCATCATTCTCTCATCCTCAAATTTGCCTCTCAATTGAGACTCGAACTCTAGTCTCAAATATGAAATTTAAATACTATAACTATTAGACCACTTATGATTGTATAATTTAATTTAAAATTTTGTGTATATATAAATGTTTAATTATTGTTATTGAATAATAAATAAAATATATAATGAATAAAAGAAAATTTATTAATTGTACAAATAATAAATATGAAAAGAAGGTATAAAAATATTTTTTTAATAAATTATTTGGAAATTTGAATTAAAGATTAAAGTAAAAATATTTTTAAAATCTAATCTATAATTATATTAAATTAATTAAAAAAGTTAAAATAATTGAATAATAAATAAAAGATATAATGAATAAAAGAAAATTAATTAATTATATAAGGTATAATGTTATTTTTTAATAATTATTTAGAAATTTTAATTAAGGAATAAGGTAAAAATATTTTTAAGAGCTAATATATAATTATATTGGTAAGTATGAAAAATTCACCTACCTATTTTATAAAATATTATTATTTATAATAATATTAAAATAATATTTTGATTTTTTTTAATTCAAAATAACTAAAAAGAGGAATTAAAACTAAATTAAGGGTTAATTATTGTGATAATTAAACCTTAATTAGGAAAATTATTCAAAAATTCAAAAATAATTTGATGTTAAAATATTGTATTTGTTTTGCCCAAAATAAACCCAATTAAGGGTTAAAATTATTTAATTGTGATTTAATCATGAAGTATGTGTAGTTTATGACTTAAAATAATTAAATAAATACCCCAAATTCTCCAAAATACCAAAAATAAAATAAAAATATGATCATAATTTTTATTATGATTCTATAAAAAAAAAATTGAATTTTTTAGTGAAGAAAATCACAAAAAAAAAGATTAAAAACAATTTTAAATAACCCTTTTATAAAAAATAAATCTGATAATCTAGTACAACAAGAATTATGTTTAGTTTTTGCAGCAGCATCCTTAACCATCAGATTAGCCTGGATTTTGATTCAGTGCCCGGAAACGCGCCACACAGTCTATTGTAGAGAAGCTAGTGCGCGCCTGCTAAACTAAATCAACTAACGGGATAAGCTAACCCCGTTAGCCTAATCGTTGACAGACTGGATGGAACGCCTAACGGCGTCACGAAACGACGCAGTTTTAGGTCATCTTCTTCGCTGGAGTCAGATGCTTACCGGAATCGCGACTCGTCGGCACGACTCTTCCAGAAGGGCTAGCGTAGTCATTTCTCTACCTTATCCCCTAATTTATTCGCCCTTATCCTCGCATCGTCATCGCCTACAATAGCAATTAGCTAGGATGAACACCTTGCACGGGAAATAAGATGTCAAGAGTGAGGATAAACTTAGGGATAAGAAATTAGATCGGCCAATTCGACTTGAATTGAGCTTCCTCAACCGACCTAGCTCCACTATAAATACTTCCTAATGGCTTTACACCAAATCATCGAACAACATTAAACAATTACATCAAGAATCGAAGTTGAAGATTTCGTCCAAGGACTAGTTTGAATTTATTCAAATCAACCTGAATCGAAATTTCTGTAAAATTAAGCTTGAAAATTGGATTTTATAAAATTTTATATTCTTGAGTTTAATCTGGATTTTTTTACTCAAATAGCAGCTAAACATGTTTGTAAATATGTTGGGATGAATTCCCAATGACTGTAACAACGTTTTGATCATGTTTGATCAAAATGTGTTTTTGAAATTTTTTGGATTTTAATTCAATCTTTAAAAACTGTTTTAATGTTGGAATGATGTTCTTGTTTTGGTAGTGTTCAACTATATTCTTCATTTCAAAGCTAATGGAACAAAAATCAGGGAAATGACCTAATTTGAAAGATCCCAAATTTTAACCTAAAAATGGTTTTTAGAAATTGATCGTTGTAAAGATCCAATAATTGTGATTTATGTTATGCCTTTTGTTCTTCATAATCATATGAACTAACTGTATTTTATCAATCATGATTCCATGATTAAATCAAAAGTTATAGCAACTATAATTTCTTCATACCAAATGAAGAACAATCGGTCATATGACCGAGTTATATAGGATCGGGACTGAGAAACAGGACCATAAAACTTTGGTCTGGAACAAGGCCAATGACCCGTGTTCTTGAGTTAGGACCGAGACCAAGGATCAGTGTTCTTGAGCTAGGACCAAGGATTACGACCAATGTTCTTGAGGAAGGACCGAGCCCTATGACCGATGGTTTTAGCCTAAGACCGTGGACTCCAGTCAAATTTCTTAGCCTAGGACCAAGAACTACCTAACCCTAGGACCGAGGACTAGGACCGATGAACTTGACCTGGACCCAGCCTCCCAGGCCTAGGACCGAGTAGTCCGAGTTCAGGACTAAGCCTTCCGAACACATGACCAAGCCCTCCGGATCTAAGGACCCATGCGCCCGAGCCTTGGTCTAGAACACCCCAATCTAGACTGAGCCCGACCGAGACCAGATCCCTAAAACCAAACCCAAATCCTAGGACTCGGGTCCTAAAGCCGGTTTGGTTCCACTTTTCAAAATTCAGAATTATTTTTGTAATTTTGGAACCCGGATCCATTTTCAAATTATCCCGAAAGGTTAGAAAATGATATTTTAATATTTTCGGGATATTTCTCAAACAAACCATTTGGCTAAGGTCATGTTTGGAATTTATTTTTAAATTCTAACACATTTTCTGATATTTTTCAAGGTTTTACTTTGTAATATATCAATGCAATCATAGGTACGTCATTCTAAATAATTTTGTACAATTATTTACGCAATCTAAATTTATCGTTGTTTAGAACCCCCAGACTACTAATTGAAGAAAAATAAATGTTATCAATAAAGTTTTAATAGACAAGGTATTTCATTTAAAAATAAATGTCGTCCTTTGACGGACGCGGAGAACATAGCGTGAAAGCTATTTCCCGAGCCTAATCAAGTCACGAACCCTTTACAGAAATTTTAGTATGAATATGTTTATACACATATCATTTTATTGATTTTCATAAAATCACTTGGTGACTCTAATTTAAAATAAATAATCTTTTAAATTAAGTTATGTTTAATTAATTTTGGCCAAATTATTAATTGACTCCCAAATTATTAAAATTTTAGACAACAATTAATTATTTTTACATAATTAATTTCACAGCTCTCAACCATTATTTTAAAAATATTTTAAAATAATGTTTTATTTTAAAAGAAATCTGACACGCAAACCAAGGTTAAAACACATTGAACCTCGAACCACTTTGCGATGTATTCTCATGTATTGTCACGTATCCACGACACTTGCTAAGATACAGAGGGGAGCCTATTTCCGGGGTTATAATATTAAATTAAAAAAGAGTTAAAATAATGGTGCATATAATAAATATGGAGAGAAGATAAATAAATATATATATATATATATATTTAACCAAATTAAAAAAAAATTGTTTTAATATCAATTTAATAAACATGAAACTAATAATTTAAAAAAAAATCTTCTCATCTCCTTTAATATAATTTTTTAGTTGGTGACTTTTCATATTATTCCATAATTTATTTATATGATTCGTGGGTTAACGAATTTTTTAACCCGATCTGATTTGTCTCATAAAATGGGTCGTGCGTTGTGGTGCAAAGACCCGCTAATCTAATTTTTTTTAAAACTTTAGCGTTATTATATATATCACACTTACAAACAAATCAAAATATAACATATAAATATTATAAGTTCAATTAATTTTAAGATATATATTAACAGTTTTGATTTTTTAAATCAGGCAAAAAAAATATTAAAAATAGCTTAATGTTAAAAGATATATATTAAGAAAAGTTTAAGGTTGATATTAAATAATATTAATATTTTGTTTTTTCTAGCTAGTTAAAAAAACATTATTTTGACAGGGAGCGTGCAGCCGTGTATAAAGGAGTGCTGACGAAACTAAACATTATGGCCGTTGTAGCGATATTTGTGGGACCCACAATACTCGTTTTCACACTTTAGAGTTTGACCTTTCCTTATGGATATTTTAGAACCGTGTAAATGTTGAAGTGGGATGACGTGTCACCTACACATAATAAAGCCCGTTACAACTCATATAACTAGAAATTAATAATATCCTAAACTTTTAGGAAAATCTAGTTTGATCTTTAAAGTATTATACTATGTTAAACTTAACCATATTAAATTTTATTTTGTCTAAATGAAACAATCTAATCTTACAAATGTGGTTCATATAAACATAATATCAATGACAAATCTAATTTTAATATTTGAATTATCAAATATGAATTCCTTATTCGGGTATAATCGAAATTTAAAATTTATTTTTTAAATCTCACCATTTGATATTTTTTATTATTAAAGTTATAAAAAATTAAATTTTATAAATAAATAAAAGATTTATATTACTAATTTAACTTATAAATTTTAATAAATCAAAACTTTTGATAAATCATTCTCTAAACTTCAATAATAATCAACTTGTCAATTGACTACCCATTGGTTCAATTTAGACCAATTTAAATCGCATCCTATATTCAACGGGTTTAATATATATTCGATAATTGTTTTGATATACAATCATATATCTTATATTATAATCGATTTTGTTTAAAATAATTATAAAACAACAAATTAAAATAAAAAATAATATAATAAATTATAAAGAATTTTTTTATGAAAACTAAACCAATAAAAGTTAAGTTGAAACTGTAAAATAAAAAAAATAAAAATTAATCATAACATTAACTTAAAATATTAAAATACATCTATTAACTTTTATATTAAAAATTATATATTCCAATTTCCAATCAACAACAGATTGGATTGATTCATTAATATATACAAATAACATGTTTTTCGACCCGAATAAGGTTGTTTATGGATTAACTTAGTAATTAAGGAATACTTTATAAATATAGTAAGAATAAAATAAAAATGGAATTCACCGGAATAAATGGTGGTTTATTACGCGTTTTCATCTCTCAGATCTCTCCGCGTTTCTGATCAAATCCCCTGTTTTTGCTAACCCTAGACCAAAAACGGCTACTTAACGAGAAACACCATAATAATAATAATAATAATAATACAAAGAAGAACACCCAAATCCATCAATCCATGACTGTACCAATACCCATGTCTTCTTCTTCTTCTTTCAATTTCCTTCCTTCCACATCCAATCTTCACTTCTTCTTCATCTTCACCCTCGTCGGCGCAAACCACACATCATCTCGCTTCTGTTCTCGCTAACCCATCTCTCATTTCAACGATACAGGTATACATACATACATACAATACATATATATATATATTGGTCATGGAATGGTATACAGGAAAACCCAGTTTGTTAAAGAACTTATTGGTTAGACTATTCTTATTCTGTCTTACAATAATCGGTATTCGATTTACATATGTTGTCATTATTCGAGGTGAATCATGTGATTCAGATGATTTCTGTTTCTTCTCTTCGCCGGAAAAACCAAATCTTGTTACTGGTGTTAAGGAATCAAGTTCATCTGCCATTATCCTCTCCGACGCTGCCTCAGCATTATCATCTCCGGAGAAGACAGCTTTGTCTACAAAAGACTGGAAAAAGTCTGTCGATTTCTATTCTTCAGTCTTTCAAGACCTTATTGTTGATGGATATCTTTTACCCAATTCGAAATCTTTATGTTTAGAGACACAGATGGGTCAGGAGGTTTATGCTTTGAAAGAAATTGGAGTTCTTGATTCAATTGGAATTTACAATAAGTCTTCCAAGGCAAATAATCATCCGTTTGAAAACAACACTTTTGATTTCATCTTCTCGAGCAATACTGGTTTAGATAGTTCTTTAAAACAAGGCGAATTCGCTGCAGAGGTATGTCGGACATTGAAGCCAGAAGGGTTTTTAGTTGTTCATACATCTTCTAAAGATACATATAGTTTAAATTCGTTTATTGATTTATTCAATTGCTGTAAATTCATACGGTCTCGTGATCTTACTACTACAACAACAAATGTTCGAGAAATTGTCATGAAAAAGGTGAATATACTAAACGGAGGAGAATCATCATCAGTTAATGAATGTTCGATTCCTGAATACAAGAAGGAGTTAGTCAAGTTATCTGAACCATTGATTGAAGAGGAGCCATTGAAGCCATGGATAACATTGAAGAGAAACATCAAGAATGTGAAATACCTGTCGTCAATGGCTGACATTAACTTTAAGGAGAGATATGTGTATGTTGATGTTGGAGCTCGTAGCTATGGTTCTAGCATTGTTAGCTGGTTTAAGAAACAATACCCGAAACAGAACAAGACATTTGATATCTATGCTATTGAAGCAGATAAGGCTTTCCACGAGGAGTATAGATCAAAGAAAGGGGTAACATTGTTGCCTTACGCGGCTTGGGTGAGGAATGAGTCATTGTTCTTCGAGGTTAATGATGTTAAAAAGGGGGGTGAAAGAGGAATGGGTAGGATTAAGCCTGTTCAATCTTCTTCTGTGGGTGGTAATGAGATCATTGGATTTGATTTTGCGAATTGGCTGAAGATGACTGTAACAGAGAAAGATTTCGTTGTTGTGAAAATGGACGTGGAAGGGACCGAATTTGATTTGATCCCGAGGTTGTATGAGACAGGTGCGATATGTTTGATTGATGAAATATTTTTGGAATGTCATTATAATAGGTGGCAGAAATGCTGCCCCGGTCAGAGATCGCCAAAGTATGAGAAAACTTATGGGCAGTGTTTAGAGCTTTTTACTTCTCTTAGACAAAGTGGGATTCTTGTTCATCAATGGTGGTAGTAGATGATATACGTATTAATCTCCTTTCTTCTTATTCTTTTGATCATCCTCCATTGATGAGAGCTTCAGTTTCTCATGTGAAATGTTGCTAGTTAAATTTATTCACAATGTTTAATATAAAGATGAAATAGTGTTGCTTCTTTCATTTCCATATTTTTCAAATTTGTTCTTTTATTATTGTTTTGGGGTGTGTCTTGTTAGAATCATGTCTCCTTCAAATGAGTTTTCAAAATTAGAGATTTGGTAAAGTGTTTACAAATCACCTCAATTGTCAATAAATGTATCTTATACAAATTGAGATTATTTGATATAAAGGACAAGTCAGGATATTAGGTTGAATTCGACTTAATCTTCCTTCGTATGAGGCTTGAGTAGTGGTCATGGAGTAAGCACCCACCTTTCTCAATAAAAAGGCACCTTTCTCAATAAAAAGGCATAGATATAACTAAGCATTCAACTTTGGGTTACCTTATATTACTCTACTCTGCTTTTAGAAGAGCTCTGCGCTCACAAATTTGAAAGGGGTGTTTGTGCCCCTGCCGAAGATTCCAGCAGCATATCGATCTCGAAGGAACTTTCAGTCCAATTGGAGCTTGATTCCAACGACTCGAAAGTGAAACATAGCCAACCCAAATGATATTTGAGGCTCGAATTTAGGTTGTTTTCGCGAAATAGGACTCAAATTTTGAATTGTGTCGTATTAGCTTTAACTATCAAACATACGAGGTTTTCCAAAATTGAAAAAAACATGTGACTTCTTATTTAAATGTATTATTTTCGTTTTCTAAATAATTTATCATGTTTTAATGATATTTAGAGATGTTTTTGACGTATTTGTTTTAAATTGAGTATTTTTTTTTAAGATTTATGCATTTTAATTTGTCGAAGTTGGTTTGAGTGACTAAGAAATATGTAAACTAATGAAATTAAAAAAAATGATATTTATTTATTTTTCACATAATTTTGATTTATCAATTTTGACGTATGCGTTTTAAATCAATTATATTTTCATGATACACGCCTTCACAACTTTCGAATACGATTTGAATGCGTTAAAAAAAGTGTATTACGTGGAATAATCGTAAAAAGTGAGTTTTGTTATTTTGCTTTTACTACTGAGAACAAATTTATTAAGGAATAAATAATATTATATTAAAGTAGGATATAAATAGTTAAAGCTCTATACTCCACAATTCAAAGTTCGGTATCTCGTATCTCGTTTTCGAATCTTAAACCTAATAATATAAAAGTGTAACTTTACTTTTAGGACTTTTCACAATTAACATGTCTTATTTTTTAGTATTCAATGCACCTAAAAAAGATTAAAGAAAAAAGTTTTGTTAAATAGAATAAATAATAAATCTTCTTTTCCATCTATTGTTAGCCTTCCTTGATTTGTGTTGTTTTCATCACATATTCATTTTAACATAAAAAGAAAGCAAAAAATTTTGGTCGGACCTTTTCTTAAACTAACCCCTTTTCTTCTCCGAGAATACATATCTCATTTTCCGGGAAGATCTGTTTATTCCTGGAAAATGGGTTCATGTTGCAGCATTAGTTGGACTCCAATTGGATCCATAGCCATAGATGCTTATGAAAACAAAGAACACACAGATGAAACAGAGTATGATCATCATAATCATAATCATCAAAATCATCATAATTACATTCAAAATGGAGATGGTGCCCGTGTTAGATTTCATGGTTCTTCCAAATTCCTCTCAATGTACACACAACAAGGAAGAAAAGGAATCAATCAAGATTCCATGACTTCTTGGGAGGTAATCATAACAAAAAAAAGATTCAATCTTTTCATAATTTCATCATTCCTTAATCCAATTCAATCTTCTTCTTTCAATCAGAACTTTAATGGGGAAAATGATACGTATTTTTGTGGCGTATTCGATGGGCACGGGCCATCGGGACATGAGGTGTCGCGAATTGTAAGAGATAATCTACCGACAAAGTTGAGTTCGTTTTTGAAGAAATCGAATAATATTGTCGCGACATCTGAATTCTTCTCGTCTTGGGAGAATACTATCGTTAGGAGTTTCGAAGATTTGGATGAAGAAATTGGTGCTGCTGATTCTAGTGTTAATGCATATAGCAGCGGATCGACAGCAGTAACTGTTATCAAACAGGTTTGTTTTAATTTCATTTGTTTTATAAACTTTAGTTTTTCAAGATATGATTGATAATTAATATATATATGTGATCAGGGTGATAATCTAATAATTTCAAATTTGGGAGATTCTAGAGCTATTCTCTGCACTAGAGATGATAATAATAAGCTTGTTCCTGTTCAACTCACCAAAGATTTGAAACCCGATCTTCCAGGTATTCCACATGTTCAAATATACACGAGCGTTTAACAAATAAGTTGGATAATCGGAAACAAATAAGAAGATAAGCTAGAGTAATTAAGTTGTGAATAAGCTAAATCAAATTATGCTATAATATGTAAAACATAATTAGAGTAGTACCTATAAAAGATCAACAAATAGACCACTCATTCAAATAAAAACATAAAAATTGTATCAAAATGTGTGGATGCATTTATTTTGAACGTGTCTATTTAAGTTTTATTTTCAAATATGATTTTGTTAATGATATTAGGAACCCTGTGATAGTTTAAGCGTCGAGAGTCGGTCGATGTTTAAGAGAATAAAGTTTACGGGTTCGATTTTTACTTAGAACGTTTGAAGATAGAGTAAAGTCATACTTTAAATATTGTTTATTGATAAATTTTTAAATATGCATCTCTAACTAAGTACAATTTTGCATTGTTAGGATATGAATTTACATTTGATTGAGAAACCCTTACATTTGTATAAATGTTTTCAAATGGATCTAAAGCGTCGCTATTTCTCAAATACTGTCGCTATTTCTTAAAATACTGTTGTTAATTTGATGATTATCGTCGCTAAAAGTCATGTACATTATCTCTTCTAAAACAAAAAAAAAAAATTATGTTGGGTGAGAGTCTTTCCTTCAAATGTTCTTGGATAACATTTTTGATTGAACACAGATGAGGCAGAGAGGATTAGGAGTAGAAAAGGCAGGATCTTTCCTATGGAAGAAGAACCGGAAGTATTTCGAGTATGGATGCCCGAGCAAGACTCTCCCGGCCTAGCAATGTCGCGTTCTTTCGGGGACTTTTGTTTGAAAGATTTTGGTCTAATCCCAACCCCTCAAGTATCTTACAGGAAAATCACAACAAAAGATGAATTTGTCGTTCTAGCATCCGACGGGGTAACCAAACTAAACCATATAAACCGTGATTTTTTTGTGTTAATTGGGCATTAATTTGTTAGTCTTTGCAGGTATGGGATGTGTTATCAAACACGGAAGTAGTAAAGTATGTTGGATCGGCAAGAAAGAGATCGATAGCAGCTCGATTACTCGTGGAACGAGCTGTTCAAGCATGGAAGTATCGTTATCCTACATCAAAAGTTGACGATATAGCCGTTGTTTGTTTGTTCTTTAAGGAACATCAAGTGGATAAATTGGATGAAAGCGAATTGAACAACACATTCTCGGAAGAGGTTCGACCTGGTCGTCATAAGAAGTTGAAGAGCGATGATGGACTCGACACTGTTGTGAACTGTGAAGTCACAAGAACTCATAATCGGGGCGTGACTCGTCGGAAACAATCATCGCATCATCGTTGAAAGCGAACAATTTATCGAACATTTTGGCTATTGTAAAAAAATTATGTAAATGTATGCTTGGAAATGGAGAGGGGGGTCTTGTTAATTTGAATGTTAGAAGTTGTTTGTGTATTGGGGGGAGTTTTTGAGTGAATGAAATAACCTTTTTTATAAATGGATTTGGAATATTTGAATATTATTCAAAAACATATTAAATATAAATGGCCAAGAAACTTTAGGACTATGATTATTGAAACTTATAAGTTGAATTAAACTAAATTAGTCCTTAATAATAAATTACAAGTTATAAAATTATTCGAAAAACAAAGAGAATTATCATTTTTGCACGACATAACGGTAAGCTGCAACCTTTTTTCTCGATGAGGAGGTATTATCAATCGATAACACCATTTTTCCACTGCTGGTTTTCGTCGCAAAAGAATTGTGAATCGCCGCATCCTTCGCGGGCACCCATCTCGGTTTCTCAACCGCAATTGTGTAGCTTCCTTCTGCTGTCGGGACAAACTCAGCGCTGTACTCGACTTCCCATCCTCCGACCACTATGTCCCATGTTATCGACGAACCCGCCTAGAACCATAAACCGTGTTAAAATGTTTATTTGTTATTAAAATGTTTGTTAGAAAAAGTTAATATAAAAAAATTCTATAACTTTTTCTCATTTACCCTCAACTAACAAAATTAAATCTACAATCACATTATTAATAGTTTTCAAATAACCTCACTTCTGATTAAGTTACTACTTTTATGTTTATAAATCCTATAAAACTCATTAGCATAATCAATTATTTACATAAGGGCAAAGTAAACCAACATTTAAAATCATTTCTTTATATAAGCATTTTATCTTTACTAGATAAATAGTAAATTTATTATCTTAGGCCTTGTTTATTTGAGATTATTCAAATAACCTTAACTTAAAATCATCGTATCACTCTCTTATTTATCACATCACTCAATTTATTATCTAAAATATTATATATTTTTTATTATTATTATTTTTTATTTTATTATTATATATTAATACCTTTAAGCTATTTTTATATAAAAAAAAAAAATCTCCACCACTTTCAAAATTTCGCCCATCATTATTTTTCAAATAACCCGATTATTTAGGTAACCTGAATCCGAAGAACCCTAATTAATTAATTTAATCAAAAGAACATAATTCTTTTAAAAAAAAATTACTCTAAGTGGAAACTAACCTCAATGCCCACTATTTGTATATTGACTTTCTCTCTTCCTTTGACAGTGAACTCCGACGCCGATTTCGGGTGACTGTTTTGTACATCGTCGTAAGTCCGGTGAAGTCCTCCGTACATAACCGGAATGTTTTCCGGCCTTATAAACCTGAAAAACAAGGATTTGTGAGAAAAAAAACAAGAATTTGTGTTTTTTTCTTCTTTTTTCTGTATACCCACTTACTTGTAGAGGATTTCTGCAACATTTCCTTCATTGGCAACAACGAACTTGTTCTTGGTTCTTTGGGTTAGAAACGGGCTAAACATTGAATACAACACACTGAAGAACCAGGGCACATTAATAAAGATCTGCACCCAGAAAAAAACTTAGATCTTTAAAGGAAAAGAACACAATTAAACATGATTGAGGGATCTGACTTAATGAATGAATACCTTACGGGCTACCATTTCAGGATAATTATCTTGGAAAATAGAAACAATATGATTAGATGCAGCTTTAAGTTCTTGTTTAGGCATATCTTTAAGATCAATAACCTGAATAATCGAGTTAACCCCACCATGTTTAAAATGCAGAAGTTTAATCCCTCTTTCAAGAACTTGAATTCTCCATCTCAAAAATCTCTGCAATTTCTCATCATCTCCAAAGAATTTCTCATACATTTCTTTATCTTGAAATATTCCATAAGAGTTGTAACAAACAGGGTGACCTTCTTTGTCATACCCTTGCATATAAGCTACAACACCTTCAAGTTCTTTAAATCCTAATTCTTCATCAACAATGGTGTCTGCTTTGAAATCCTTGCGCCAAGATAAGGACTTTATAAGCATTTGAAGAGCTTTTTCGACATGGAAGTCTCTGGCTTGGAGGAATTTGAGGAGAATAAGATCGGATTTCTCAGATTCGTTGTCTAGAAGAGGAATAGACCATATGGAAATTGATGGGTCATGTGAAGATTTGAGCTTTTGTTTGAGCTCATGAAGGGATTTGATTTGAGAGAGGGAATATGTTTCTTGTCTGTGGGAATCCATTAGAGAAAAAGTAAGGAAGGTTTTCTTGTTCAATTGATTAAAGAAGAGTTTGTAAATTGCAAACTCAGGAGTTTGAATTTTAATAAAAACAAAATATTTTCAAATAAAGCCATTAGGAATGGAAAAAGTATCTAAAGACAAGAGAAAGTGGACAATTTGGGATATAGTGAAAGTTGCAATTTGAATTTTGAAATTAGGAGGCAAAGATAGTTACTTTTGACTTTATTAATCCATCGAAATTCCACCATACTATTCCATTATTGTTCACATTTAAATTTGGCCCAAGTTCAAATAATCTATTTTTTGAAAACCCCTGTGAACATTAATCCAAAGGATAAAAGGACTAATAAAAGTTTTGGAGGATAGTAACAGCTAATCATTCTAATGATACAGAATTGAGTGAGGCATGTGATTTAATTCATTTTTTTTTAAGGTTAACTTTTATTAAAAATAGCGAAAGATACGTTTAATCGATATAAAGGGAAATTGAAAAAACAAAACAGATACAACGTCTATCTAGATGTATTTGTTAATTTGACAACAAGTTAAGAAATCAGTTTACAAATCACTATATATATGAAAACAAAGTAATTATGAACAGATCTTGTTTCCAAGGTGTAATATTTTTGCACATCTAAGAAAGAAATTACACCTGTTGAATGACAATTATAGGAACTGGCATTATAAACATTCTGACATGATGAATTAAATCTAATCTTTTTACAGGCCAGTAAGGAAGTTTTACCAAACTTTTCATAAATGTTTTTTAAATTTATTGAATTAGTGCTTAAATAATCACTTTTAATGAATTTTGGTGGCACACAAAGGGTGGGCTTAAAAAGGGATGGGATTTAGGGGTTTTAAAGTTATGAATAGAGAAACATTAGCAAAACAGGCTTCAGAATATCAGCAAATGAAGATAATTTATCGTAACATATACTTTACAACCTATTTACTTTCTAACTGTTCAATTTTAAAAGTCTAAAAACACGATATTTCCAACAAGAACACCTTAAATTAAAGTGACTTATACTTGTGGAGTTGTGCTAATCGTCCTCCACAGAATAAACTCTGGTTTCAAGAAAGAAAAAAATCTAATAACATGACCAATTCTGTATGAATCTGAAAAAACATCATGTGGGGGAAACTAAACTACTGCTACTCAAAGACAATGTGATAAAATGGTCTACCACAAATGTAAATCTGAATATAAGTTTGTTGTGTCTCATGAATTGAACAATTAGGTAGAGAATTAAATGGGGAAAACTATTTGAGACTTAATATGTATTGAATTTTTTTAAAAGGTTAGATGGAGAGCTTTAAATAAGGATTTAACAACTAAGGTAAACATCTAAAAAGAGATACTAATTTGATTTGCAAAGTGTGGTTTGTCATGTCAATGTGAAACAACTAATCATTCACTAGTTGATTATTCTTTAAGTTCATTGATGTTATTTTAAGATGGAGGCAATTGACAAGAAACAATGTTCATGGCAAAGGAATTGAACATCAAGGAAATAACAGTTCTATAATATTATCAAACTGCAGTAAATTAAGAATCTTGCATTACACACATATAAGTCATATTGGGTAGCAAATTGTTTGGATTAAATTGTCTAGGGATTCCATTTAATTTTTTGACATGTCCATCATTTAACAAAAATAAAATAAAAACTTAATTATGCCCCCTGCAATAAATTTATAAAAATATATAGCCATAGTTTTCATTGATACTAAATAATTTTAATTTAAAAGACCCAAAATAGAAATAAACACCACAAAACTCATAAAACCCTTATTTTTCTTATATAAAAAAAAATATACTACTAATATAAAAAGGGTTGAAAAGAAATTACAAAACACATTTACATTCCGCCGCCGCATGCTTATTGTTGTGACCGAGAGTTCATTTGTCAAAAGCTCGATTTCTCGGTTAGGTATTGCTTTCTTCTTTTTATTTCTTCTGTTGTTGTGTTGTTGACTGTTATTCTGATTTAGTTTTCAAATAAATAAGTTTGTACTACTCGATTAATGTTGATTTTGCGTTTATTAGATATAAATATTTACATTTCTTGAAAATTGTTATTCTTTCTCGATTGGTGATAAATGATCGGTTGTTTAACCTCCTCAATTACAGGATGGCAAAGACGCGGAAATTTAAAACCTCGCATACGAGGGAAAGCTCAAGTATAACGGCGGTACATGCGACTTATAGGAATCTGAGCGAGCATAAACTTGGCGGTGTTATATTTGTTTGCAAAAATAACAACCTTATGGAATGCATAACCAACCAACTCTTTGGTACAATAATTTGTATTATAATAATTTAATCTATACAAAAAAATGTAACTCATGAGTAATTTTTTTGGGGGTAATGAACAGGATTGCCAGCTCACCATTTCATTTATGTAATGAACATTAATCCTGGTATGCCATTGTTCCTGTTCAACATTTCAGACAGACATCTTTATGGCATATTTGAGGCAGCTAGTCCTGGTCGGTTTAATATGAATCCTTATGCATTGACTCCAATTCCAAATGGTTCAAGAAATCAATATCTTGCTCAGGTTAAAGTTAATGTTAGATTTCAGTGTCTTCCTTTGTCTGAAAGGGTATTTAAGCCAGCTATTCTAGACAATTATTATAACCAAACTCGTTTTTGGTTTGAGTTGGATCATGATCAAACTAGAAGATTAATGTATTTGTTTTCATATGGACCAATTTATGATGGTCCTTATGTCAATAACTACAATACTGGTAGTAGATTTGATGAAATTGAGGTTGATTTGGATGATGAGGACAATGTAGCTAAAGAAAAGAAGAATATGGTCATATCCCAGGTATATACTTAACTATTGTTGTTTTAAATTAGTAGATTGAAACACATTGTTTTGTTTAATGTAGTACAATTGTGTTGTTTTTAGTTGGTTCAAAGATTTGAGGAAATGAAGACTTCGAATGAGGAACGAGTTGGAAAGATTGACTCGATTCAGCAGAAACTGGTATGGTTTGTAATGAAAATTTAGTAAGCGATTGTTATTGCGATTTTTTAAGTTGATTTTTTGTTTTCAGATTGATACTGAATTGGAGATTGAAAAATTAAAGGGAAGGTGCGAGATTTTGGAGTCTGCCATCCAAAGTTACATTAGGCCTTATTAGAGAGCATCATATTGGTAACACCATTGTTGTTGCATTATTAATTCAAACAAATGATTTTTGAATTTTATTTTTGTTATTGTTTTGGATGGGTTAAGGATATTAAGTTAGTCTTATTCCCTTTTTTATAAGACTGTTATTTGAGATATATTTTTATTTATTTTTTTGAACAATTTTTTTTTTTTGAGAAAGAGATATATCATCTCAAGTAGATTGGATTCTTTTGCAAAGTTTGAATTTTGCTAGTAAACTATGTTGTTAGTTATTTTGTTTTTGTTGTTCCAGTTGATTTGACTATTGGTTTTTCTTTTTCATGGCCCAATTTGAAAACTTGCCCATTCATCTGGGTTTGAGAAAAGAAATATTTTAAATTTATTTAAAAATTATTATTTTAAATATTTTATTATGATATTATTTTAGACAAATAATATTTTAAAATATATTTTAGTTATATATATATTAACAAATTTAATAATATTTGTTGAGGGTAACTTAGATGTAATGCTTTTTATTTTTCATACAAACTCAAAGTGTCGTTATAAAACTTTTTGAGTTTTTTTATAATAGAAAGATATCCTACATCTTTTTGTATTCACTCTTTTTTACCTTTCATTTATTTACATGAGTATTTATCCTATCAAAGAGTCTTGTTATAGTATTTAAAAGATTGTTATTGTGTTAAATGAGTATTTATATTTTATAATCCTTTTTATAATATTCTTATTGAGGTGTGATTTTTTTTTTAAATAAAATTAATGTTATTGAATATGAGATAATATCTATTAAAACAAGTAGCTGGTTTTTTATTTGCAAAGTTTAACTTGCATGTTGGCTGCTTTGTTTGTTTTAATTGCTCTGCCTGTTAGTTTTTTACATATAAAGTGGTCTAACTCTTTTTAATTTTTTATTTATTTATGTACATATTAATTTTGGCGTGTTAGAGTATGGAATTAAAAGTAAAATTAAAATTTACATTATAATTCTATAAGAATTGAAAATAAATTAAAATACAACTCTTATGTTTGAAAAAATTATATAATTATAATTTTTATGTTTATAAAAATTATAATAAAATCCATTTGAATAAATATTATTAATGTTATTAAGATATCGGTTTGATACAACCCACTGTATAAAATGTTATAGTTTAAATGATAACTTTTTCTAAGTCTTAATTCTTAATAATCCTATCATAAATGATAAATTAATAAATATATGTTTTTAACTCACTAAAGTAACTCAAAGTGACCAAAGTGGTTCTTAAAAAAACAAATTATGGTTGACAGTTTTAGACTTAACACGAAAATGATATGAACCGAACACGAAAAAATCAGGTTAGAGTTATGTATTTTTTTGTTTAGGTCAAAATCATGTCGACATGTTTAACTTGATCAATAAACAAGTCAAAATTGGGTCGACCTAAAATGACCCAAAATAGACTCGGTAACTCGTTTACAAGTTTATTTTGTTGAGTTTTGTATTTTTTTTTTCTACTCACTCATTCATTTTCTTTTGTAGAATTTTTTTTAAGCAGATTTAACTTAAATTGTCACAATTTTGATTGTTACTCTAATTGATTTATGTTGAAATAAAAGTAATGGATGTCGGTGATACTAACTTCCTATATTCAAAAGAAATGATAAATTAATAATTAAGATGCTTTGTTTTAAAAAATTAAAAATATATATATAATGTTGAACTAAGAAGAGTTGAATGGAGAATTACAAAATTAAATTGATTTAAATTTCATTGAAATTATAATTGTAATTTTAATTCTTAATTTTAAAAACATAAAAAAAACTCTCTAATTCAAATTGTCACCTTAATAGAATAGATGAGATAATATTTTGTTAATAATACTTTCTAAATTAAGATTAATTAGTTAATATAATTAATATGATGGAGATATTATTGTTAGAATGTATGCAATCAAAGTGGTTTGAGATTTTGACATAACATCTTTCTCTAGATTGAGAGATTGATGCAACATTTTTCTCATTTCAAAGGGAGTTATGAAATTATCTCTTCTAAATATTATTCTTTAAACTCTTGCATTGATATATATTTTAAATTATGTTATCATGCTTAGTAACTTAAATGATTAGAGATTTGGAATAAAATAATTATTCATCTCAATAAACATTTTATATCTTAGGTGGAAAAAGATTTATCTATCAACAAAAATCAAAGAAATTAGTCAAAAATGGATAATAAGATAAAAGATTTGTTTTCTTAAAAAAATAAATCAAACTAAACACTAAGATCTTAGTGGTGGTTTAGGGAGGTTAAATATATAATTAATGCTTAATTTGAATTTGTTTGGTTTGTTGGTCGAGAATTGTGGTTAATTTAAATATATATGTGAGAATAAATTGATACTTGGGTCAGATCGTGGGTTGACCCGCTCATAAACTTAAAACGGCTAAGAATAAAATAAAAAATGTTATAGGTAAGTTTTAAACTTGCAACTTAATAAAACAAGTGCAACCCTTTAACCAACTAAGCTAATTAGACTTTATATTTTAAATTCAATACTAAATTTAATGAACGTGCGACATTCTTAACAATATAAGTTCAACTTTGTAACTAATATATATATATATATATATATAATGCTTAATTTGAATTGCTAGGTTTGCTGAGTCGAGAGTAATGGTTAATTTTGATATATATGTGAGAGTAAATGAATATTTGAGTCAGATGACTCAGATCATGGATTGACCCGTCCATAAACTTGAAACGGTTAAAAATAAATTAAAAATTACATATGTATGTTTCAAACTTGATAAAGAAACGTATGAAAAAGTGTTAGTCACAAGATGTCGACTAATAACTAATTGGTAATAAATAATAAATACAAAATATATATACATACACAAAATTATAAAATTATTTCAACTATCTCAAGTGGTCTAGCGATTAAGGTGTTCATATTTCAATTGGTATTGGTTGTTAATTTGTTGAAGTGGGGGTAAAAGAGGTCGTTTAAGATTGGTGGGTTGTTTGTAGAGAGGGGGTAAAGATGTATATGAGGGGATAAAGAGGCATATGAATAGTGTGAGTCACAAGATGATGGTCAATTAGAGATTAATGGTTAGTTTCACCAGGGATAAAAGGTTTGTGATTGATTGAAATTGGTTGTTGATTTGTTGAAGTTGGGGTAAAAGAGGTCAACTAAGATTGGTGGGTGGTTTGCCGATGGAATAAAGAGCGTATGAAAAAGTGTGAGTCAAAAGAGGTCGACTAAGATTGATGAGTGGTTTGTCAATGGGTTAATGGTTGATTTGATGAGGTATAAGAGGTGTGCGATGACTAATATTGATGGGTGATTTATCAATGGGTTAATGGTTGATTTGATGAGGTATAAGAGGTGTGTGATCAATTGGTATTGGTTGTTGATTTGTTGAAGTGGGGGTAAAAGAGGTCGTCTAAGATTGGTGTGTTATTTGTCGAGGGGGTAAAAAGGCATATGAGAAGATAAAGAGACATATGAAAAAGTGTGAGTCACAAGATCAATTGGGGAATTAGTGGTTGGTTTGACGAGGGATAAGAGGTGTGTGATCGATTGGAATTGGTTGTTGATTTATTAAAGTGTGGGTAAAAGAGGTCAACTAAGATTGGTGAGTGGTTTGCCGAGGGGATAAAGAACATATAAAAAAGTGTGAGTCACAAGTGGTCGACTAAGATTTGGAGTGTGGTTTGCCGAGTGAATAAAGAGGCATATAAAAAAGTGTGAGTCACAAAAGGTCGATTAAGATTGGTGGGTGGTTTACCGAGGGGATAAGAGGTGTGTGAAAGTGTGTGAAGTCACAGAGATAAAATGTTATTTGGGATTTGGTGGTTGGTTTTCCGAAGTGAGAGTAAATATAAGAGGTTTTTTTTAATAAATTCAATATTAGTGGTTAAAATTATATGAATGAGATGTTGATTGACTGAGGTGGTTGATTGGAGAATTGGTTATTGATTTGTTGAAGTGGGGGTAAAAGAAGTTGCGATGAGAGTAAATATGAATAGATGCAATGTGGGGATTTGTGGTTTATTTATCTTGATAAGAAACCGATATTAAAAGGAGATATCAACGGTTACAAAAAATATATAAATGAGATGTTGATTGACCAAAGTATAAACATGTGTGTGGTCACAAGATTAGAGGTCAAAATTAGGATTGGTGAGTGGTTTCCAAGGGAATAAATAAAGAGACATATGAAAAAGTGTGAGTCACAAGACAAGAGCTGTGTGTAAGGTCATGAGATGCGATGAGATGTCGATTGAGATTTGGTGGTTGGTTCGCTAGAAGTGGGAAATAATTTAAATGGTTGATAACAAATGAGATATTGGTGGTTAAAAATATAAGAATGAGATGTTGATTGACCAAAATGTAAAAGTGTGTGAGGTCACGAGATTAGAGGTCGATTGTGATTGGTGAGTCATTTGTCGATGGGATAAAGAGACATATGAAAAAGTGTGAGTCACAAGATGAAAGGTCGATTGAGGGATTGATGTTGGTTTAACAATGATAATAGGTGTGTGAAAGTGTGTGAGGTCACGAGATGAGATGTCGATTGAGATTTGATGGTTGGTTTACTGAAGTGGGATAAAAAAGAGGTCGTAGTAATATAAAAGAGCTCGGTAATAAATGAGATATTAGTGGTTAAAATATATGAATGAGATGTTGATTAATCGAATTGTAAAAGTGTGTGAGGTCACGAGATTAAAGGTTGATTGGGATTTATGGATGATTTTTCGAGTTGATAAAGAGGAATATGAAAAAGTGTGAGTCATAAATTAAGAGGACGATTGGTGGTAAAGAGGTTGTGGTAAGAGTAAAAATCATGAGATGAGAGGTGAGATTTGTGGGGATAAGAGACCAATAATAAAGGAAATATCGGTGGTTAAAAATAGTATAAATGAAATTTTGATTGACCGAAATGTGAAAATGTGTGAGCTCCGATACTAGAGGTCGATTGAGATTGGTGATTGGCGATTGGTTTGTCGAGTGTGATAAGAGGCATGTGAAAAATCTGAGGTCATGACTCATGATATGAGAGGTCGATTGAGAATGGTGGTTGATTTGACGAGAGAATATGTGTGTGAAAGTGTGTGAGGTCACAATATGAGATGTGGATTGTGTGATTGGTGGTTGGTTTGTCGAAGTGGTGGTAAAAAATATCGTGATAATGGATAAGATGTCGGTAATAGTGTAAAACACGTCTAACATTACTTTAGATAAGAGCAAAATATATGACACAACTTTAAGTAAAATTTCTAGATCGATTTATAGTAACTAACAATATCAATAGTGTAATTGACTTGGTTTTTATTAAGAAGAAAATCTACATTTCTTTTAAGTGTTTTTAAAACTTGTAATTTTTTTTTTATTTTAGAATTTTAAAATATAAGTTAACATTAAATTTTAGATTAATTTAATTTTTACCAACTAAAATTAATTTTAAATTAATTAAATTTGAATAATATTAATTTTATTTAAACTATTTATAAATAAATAATATTTTGTTTATATTCTTAAACTTACAAATACACGATATTCATGCTAGTTAACATAAGTTCGATAATAAAAGTTGCATTAAATAAAACTAAATAATGAGAGGAAGGAAAGATTACCAATCATGTGTTGCACTTACATTAAGTTAATATATATGGGATAATTTTTTTAGTTGGCTAATTTTAACACGAAAACAAACCATATTTTAAATAAGAATTAAAATAGTTTCTTAAGAAGAAGGGAACACTGTTCAATAATTACGATCGATCTATGTGTTTACTCTATAACACTATTATTATTATTATATAGGATGTCTATACGAGAAAAGTAGTGAGGCAGTATATGAACTCATCAATATTCTTGAGAATCTCTAAACTCGTTAACACTATTATTTTTGTTCGTTGGTAAACATTTTTTTTCTTACATTTTTTATTGTTTATATTCCAAATATTTAACCTTATGTTTTAAGTGTGTTTGGTGATTCTTTGATTCTACTTTGGAGAATCGAGATTTGTATTAATTTTGTTTTTATGTTAAATAATTATTATTTATATCATATTGTAATAATATTTATTTATTTTAAAAAAATAAAAATTTGACTTCATAATATTTTATTACTCAACCATATATATATGGTTAAACCCTGTAGTAAGCCAATAGGTTAAGGAGGACAACCCATTAAAAAATCAATAGTAAACCTAACCGGCAAAATAAATTTGTTTTAATTTATTATTTATAAGAATTTATTTATTTATAAATAAAAATAATAATTTATATATATCTACTGAGATATTTATTAAATTACATAATTATTTTTAATATAGGAGGTTAACTCACTTCAACTTAATAAATTATAAGTGAGTATAAGTATCAACACTATTGCCACTTAATTAATTTTAGTGAGTTTTTTTTTTTTTGACAAATATATTGATTAGGTTACAAACAAATATTTGACAAAATTAATTGGATACAATCTTTTATATGGTTTGAGGGTAATTTTATATGGTTTAGGGTTATTTTCGTCATTGCATAATTTCACCAATCCAGATATATGTTTAATGGCGGAGATGAAACATTTTCCAGAATCCAGACAGCAGAAAACAAGGGTTTTGGTTTCAGGAGATCAACGAGAGATATTACTATAAGAGATAGAGTGAGAAAATGCCTTGCCTTAACATCTCGACTAATGTTACTCTCGAGGGTGTTGATATCTCCGATATCCTCAAGGAATCTACTAAATCCGTCGCCAATATCATCGGCAAACCCGAATCTGTATGTTTCTGTTCTCTCTTCATCCTTTTCATTTTGCTCCTTTCTTTATGCCTGTGTATTCTAGATAAATCTACGGGTTTAGCTTGTTCTATTGAAGAGGTGTACATAAACAACTTTATGAACAGAAATTGAACTTTCTCGATCGGTTATGTCCATATACCATCTGGGTTTAGTTGATTTGGAGAATATATTGATTATCCTTTTGACACCCTTGATTTGAAGTTGTGGGTTTGTTTTCTTATTTTGTCATCTTTGTTTGTTCGATTGTTTATCTAAGTTATGATGTGCTCCATTCATTGATAAGTGAGAATCAATACAGAAAGATCCATCTTTAGCTAGACATCTAGAAAGATAGCTGGATCATGGATACACTATTAAGGTTTGATTAACTCTCTTTTTTTGCAGTATGTGATGATTGTGTTGAAAGGTTCAATACCAATTGCATTTGGTGGGACTGAAGAGCCAGCAGCTTATGGGGAATTGGTGTCAATTGGAGGACTTACACCTGATACCAACAAGAAGTTAAGCGCAGCAATTTCGACCATACTGGAAACCAAGTTGAATGTACCCAAGTCTCGTTTCTTCCTGAAATTTTACGACACAAAGGCAAAGACATCTAAACTTTTTTCTAAATTACCTAAACAAATCAATATCTGCACTTGTTTATCCTCATTTCAGCGTTCCTGTTTGTTTAGGCCAATCAAATTCAAGAATATGCACAGTGTCTTCATGCTTTACACCAGTTCTAGATGATCCTGTAAATAAACAACAAACTTCACTGGTTAAAATTGTCTGACTAATGTTTGTTTTGTTTGATTTGATTTGTTTATCCCCTTTATTACTTTGTATTCACTACCCATGAAGAACTTAATTATGTGTTTTGCATTCTCTGACATTCATATATACATACATTCGTTCCTTAAGTGGTAATACGAGTTCTTCTCATGTTGTTGTTGTGCAGGGCTCTAACTTTGGATGGAACGGCTCCACCTTCTAGAATCGATCTCAGTTTCTTCGGACCTTCTAGAATCGGTGGTGTTACTTTAACTCTATGGTGGTATTATTGTGTCGGTCTTTGTTAGTACATTCCTCTTAAAATCTCGACTTCTATATCATGAAATGATGGATGATATGATGAGACATTCGAATAAACTTTGTTTTGGATGTCAAACAAAAATATTTTATGGGATAATCCATTATGTATGGAGAAGTCTGGATGGTTATTGGTTTAATATTACTCTTTTTTAAGAATATCATCCTATCTCCACTGAAATTATTCTCTTATTTCAAAACTTTATCTTTAGACCTTATTCTATTTGGTTAATGATGTATCCGATTATACTCTGTTCAAGACTTTATATTTAGCCATACAGTTCGGGTGAAAACGACAAAAAATTATGTGTATTTGGACATTTTTGTAAGTAAATAATTTGGGTTTGAATTTTGATAGTCATATATTTGTTGATTTTTTTATGTTAACTTAAAAAAAAAATTACTTGAATTTATGACTATTAGTAAAACTATTTTTCTAACTAGATTCTTATATTATTTATTAAGAAAAACTGTATATTTAATTAGGTGTTGGAAAATTATTGATATTTTTAGTATATATAAAATATTTTGATGTAAAATATTGATTATTTTTTTTGGTATATCAAAAATAAGTTTAGTCTTAAATTTTGTATATATTAAAATAATATTTTTAAATTGAAAAGATATAATACTTATTAATAATGAAATTATAAATAACTAAATTTTTATTTTTAAATTAGATTAACACAATCTATATTATATATATTTTTTTCAAATATTTTTTTTTTCTTTTAACAAATTTGAATATATTTTTCTTCTTATAATTTTCTTATTGTTTAGTCTTATACCAACTTTTTTTTCAATTAATAATATATTTTTTTTATAGAAACGATCTAATATTGATTTTGTACTGAAATATCCAAATTTTAATATGGTAGGAAAATATCCCTACTTATATTTAATCAGTTTTACATGTATTAGTTTATTGTTATTTTTTATTTTTAGTTCTTTTAACTATTAAAATTGATCATCCCACTAAATTGAACTCAATCAACCAATTAAATAATTTTAAAAAACTAATATAAACAATATTAATTAATTTTAAACATTTTAAACCAAATAACAAAATTAGACCTTATTTAAAAATTCAATAGTCATCCTATCATAAAATAAAATAAATTTCAAGTGAAAATAAGTTAAATGTTAAAAATGAATATGTCACATAAATGACATAAGATTTTGTGTCACCAACCTTAAACAGGGACATTAACCACGTTTGCGTAACGTTGTCGCGTTGCGTTTGCGTTTGCGTCTAAATGACGCGTTTGATTTTACAAGATCGACCGCCCCTTCTTCATATGTATTATATTTCACCCCAATTTCGCGTCTCCTTCTTCTTCCAACCCTTTTCCACAAAATTCACAATCTTGAAATCGAATCAATGACTTCATCAGCGCCTGTAATTGTCCCAATTTCCAACACCCAATCCACCGGCGCCGCTCAATCTCAGCCGCCAATCGCAACTCCGGCTATCCGTTCATTCATCTCCAACATTTCCGAAACAGTCCGCAATGGTTTCGCCCAACGACGTCCTTGGTCCGAGCTAATCGACCGATCTGCCTTCTCTAGGCCGGATTCAATATCTGAAGCTACACAGCGTATTCGCAAGAACTATTCCTATTTCCGTGTAAATTACTCCGCCCTAATCGCTGTTGTTCTCGGCATTTCTCTCCTTTCAAACCCCTTCTCTCTGATCCTCCTTGTTGCTCTTCTCGCCGCTTGGATCTTCCTCTATCTCTTCCGACCGGCAGATCAGCCGGTTGTGTTTTTTGGGCGAACATATTCTGATAAGGAAACTCTGGGTATTCTTGTTATTACTAGCATAGTTGTGATCTTCTTGACATCGGTCGGTTCGGTTCTGATCTCTGCATTGGTTGTTGGGTTGGCTATTGTTTGCACCCATGGAGCTTTTAGGATGCCGGAAGATCTGTTCTTGGATGATCAAGAAGTTGGATCTACTGGATTCCTTTCATTCCTCTCTGGTCCATCTGCCAATTCTGTTGCTTCTGTTGTGGCTGCTCGTGTTTGAGGATCATCAGATCTGTGGGTATAATTTGCAGTCTGCTTTATGAATTTGTTATATCATTCAAATGATCTTTGTTCATTTTTTAGTCTCGTATACTGTCTTTCTGTTCTTTTTCATGCGTTTAGACTGATTATTACATAACAAGAGTCATATTATCCATGTTTATCTTGATTTTGGATTGATGGATGATGGATGATGGAGGGAAACAAGAAAGTAGCTATTTTTTTTCTTTCTTTTTTATTGAAAATGCAAATTTGCTACTATTTTGTTTGCTGAATTTTCTATTGGTTTAGCCTTTTTGTTGTTGTTGTTGTGTATACATAGTAGAAGACTTAGGAAGCTTATGAAGATCATACTAGAGCTGCATTATAAACTGTGATTCGATTCATAAAATTATTGCTCTTATTTGTTTTCAATTAGATCCTTAAATGCATATCAAACATGGTTGGTTCAGTAAAATGTTGGAATGATGAAGAGCAAAGAAATGCAGACAATTAGAGTAGTTTGGTTTCTTCATATGAAATGAAGAACTAGTCTCAATTGAAGCATTCATCATCCTACTAGTGGTGAGTGGATTGAAACTAATGAGTGTTAGGTTAATACTATTACTGGTTATTTGGAAAACTACAAATTTATCGAAACCAACAGCTACCAGGTAAGAATTCCACGCGAAACCAACCAGAATCATTGTTGTAAGATCGGATCAGATCATTACACAGCCCATGAAACTGGCTATCTAGCGGAAAAGAGGGTGAAGAAGCAATAAAACTCAGGATGGATAGCACCACAGCTTATGAAACTCAAGACGGCGCTATCCCTCCTGAGCTTTATAGATTCTTCGACCCTTACTTTCGAATATTGCTGACTGAATATGTGTATATGTTTGATGAAATATATATTGTATACTTTGGTTATGTTTTAGATAAGATTCTTGATCTAAAATAGATTAATCTGATGATGATTTCAATCCCTTGCCCGGGGCCTGGGGGGCCTGTTGTGGTTTGTAAAAGGGGCCTTCTTCTTCTTGAGATCTTCTTCTAGTCTAGACTCTTGTCAGCTTTATTTTTTTTTGTTAGTGGGATTATTTGAAAAAAATAATAAAGTTGATTTTATAAAAAAAAAAAAATAGTAAAAAAAATTTGATATTATTTTATAATATAAATAAATTTTGTTTAGAAAATAAGCTCATAAGAGAGAAGAGGGGTCAAATTTTGATTATATGAGATTTTGCACACCCCACTCGGATTCTCTGAATTTATTATTATATTTTAAAAATACAAAATTTAGAAGGGTATTTTTGGTAATAGATAAAAAGCCAAGCTATTTTGGTATTTAGATTTTTTTAAATAACAAAATGTTAAAATGAAAATTAGTTTGACAATAAAATTTTACCCAACTACAGATTTTACATAAACTTATTTTTTTAGTTCACTTTTATATAAAATCATTTTATCTATTTCAATTTCTTATAAATTATGTATGCAAATATTTCCTGTCATAATGTTTAAGAATGAATATGACTTGGGTCTTGATTTATGTTTTTTTTAAAACTAAATATGTAGGCCATAATTAAATATTATTTTAATCAACTTCTCATTAATTATATTATTTAATTTATTAACTAAAATATTTTATATTAATATTTATGATTTGAATTTGGTCAGCTTAAATAAAAGTTGAAACATTGAAAATTGTGTCTTCCTTATAATAGTCATAACAACATTATCATTCCATAGCAACCAAACGCCACCACTTCTCCCAATGGATTCCATGGCTTCCATTCCACCTATGCGATCTCGGAATATAACTCCATTCCACCTATGCGATCTCGGAATATAACTTGACTAGTTGATTGAGTTGACTTTTTAATTGTATCAAAACCTTCCTATACTCTACCCTATATACTTGAGGGATAACGAATCTTTGACAGCATGCTTTCCGAACATGGAAAAGAGTCAATTGCCTACAGCCCTACTCGAAGCGAAGGCGTGATACCGTTATTTAGTGTTGCACTTTCGTTCTTGTTGCTATGGGTTCCAATCTATATGACCTCAAGACAGTACAAAGTACACCTCTGGAGTAGAGACAGGATCGATGTAATTGAGCTTGTTGAGTCTGTTCAAGGGGGAGCTCTCTTTCTTATCTATCAACGGAAATCTTTCCATGTGTGGCATGATAAAGAATCCGAGAAAAGATATTGAGACTCCTTCCATGGTAGGTATCGTATATAAGAGAAAGCTTTTACTCATCTCCCCTGGTAGAGTTTGAACTCTATTTCAGAAATTGTATAGAAAAACTTATGGGAAGAAAGTCTCAAAAACCAAGAAGTAGTCTTCTCATTAATAGTAGCGGCATTCTCCCATTTCTTTTATCAAAAATTTAAAAATCACATGGACATGAACTCATTGATAGAATTATTGTACCGACTTGTTGGATTGCTTTCTGTCGGCTAGATGGTCTAGCCTCTTACTACTACTCTTCTCGTCTTTTATTGAAAAAACGAGAAAGGAACGAAGACTCATCACTAGAGTGTAAGCCCGGTTAGATGATATGATACTCCAACTATAAGGTTTTTTTTCTGACGAATTAACGACAATCTTATTACTTAAACATAATATTTTTCTTTTTTAATTAATTTATCACATTTGTAAAAGTAAAATAGCAATTTATCTTTTCATTCGATTTTTTAATTATTCTCACATGTTACACATTTTTTTAGAGTATTTCAATCTGTATATTTGAAAAATAAATATTTAATTTAAAATACAAATACGTTTAATTTGTAGTCTTACACAAAGTTATGTCGTTATGAAGTTCTTTTAAAAATAAATACAAAATTGATCTCTATTCAGTTTTTCTCAAATTTTTCCTCATATTAATCATTTTGTAGTCACTCAAATCAACTTTGACAAATTAAAATGTATAAATCTCAAAAATAATACTCAAATTCGTCTCTAAATATCATTTAATTTAAAAATGTGACAAATTAATTAAAAAAAATGTTATTTGTTCATTTGATAAAACCTCTCTTAGATTAAAATTTTGATAAGTCAATTTATTAGACCTATTATTAAACGAATACTCTGAATACATATAAAATATCTGATTTGACAAAATGAACACTTTGAATACAGATTCTAATGTACTTATTTTTTATTATTATTATTGACATTTCCACTTTTAAAACAACAATTAATAATAACCTTGTCGAAAATAAAAATAAAATGAATAAATAAACAAAGAAAGATCTATTAAGATGATTGCATGATTATATAAGCATAAAGTAACTCATTCCAAACATCTGGAACACCAGGAAGGCACCAATGACCACAATCTGCATAACTTGGAGGATTAGACCGGTCTAGTTTACTCGCCGGCTCCCATTGTCTTCTATAAATCGAAGGATGTCCATCTTTTCTATACTCAGACAATTGCGTTACATTCAAAAGTTTAATCTTAACCGATTTCGATCTCAATTTCTCTATTTCCCCTTCCACTATTCTCATCATTTTCGCATTTGATAAACTTCCCCAATAACCTTCTTTTCCTAAAATTGGCTTTGTTTCGTTGTAGCAATTGTTGTTGCCCTCTTCCATTCCCCATTCACTAGCCCTGCATGCAAAAATTCTAGTTAACTAAACAAATGAATTTATTGTTATTAAAAAGAATGATCAATTATTAATTAATAATACCTAAGGTGTGAAGGTGACATGCTAATGAAAAACAATTGGGTTTTGGTGAGATTGACATGTTTTTCTATCCAATCTGACCATGTATTGAGACCCATTTTGTATCTACTCAACAAATTCATTTCTTTGTATCTTCTTTCATCTGGGTTGTCTTCAAAAGATCCCCACCTAATCATAATTGACCAACTCCATAAGAAAGTTAAGATATATATATATATGTTATAACTTTAAATATTATATTATGGTATAGTTGGTTAATTGACTTCTTACAACAATTTGATAATATTTTGTTTGTTGGTGCTAAAATAGAATTTCAGTTTGAAAATATTGTAAAGTTTTGCGATTTTTATTTTGTAACAATGTTTTTGGTACTCAATTATAAAATGTATATTACTTACATGATCTTGATCGAGTGGTCCAGCCACCAAATGTATGAATCAAATATCACAATGTCGGCATCTGTCCAATATTTGGCATGCTTCTCAATGGCATGAGCTCTAACGATACGATTCTCCACTCGATGATTTATGGGATCATCGCAATTCGATTCGACCAGGAAAGGTGCCCAATAAAACTCAATAGAAACATTGTATTCCTATTTCATTAAAAGTACTAAAATCAATCACCCATTGTTTAAATTTTTTAACTTGATTTTCAGCCCAAAAAGATTGAGAAAATTAACAAAAACTCACAGTGGACTTGAATGTATACATGGAGCCATTTACATGGCTAGATATGTGCAAATGATCAAGTGAAGACTCTACCAAACAGACCAATGAAACCCATTGGTTCCTACTAAGTGAGTCACCAACAAAAACCATTCTCTTTCCTCTTAGCTTCCTTAAAAACTCCCTTGCATTGAACCTTTCATGATTTGTATGACTTAATTTAGAATATAAAAAGTAATACTCATAATTCAATGCATTAACCTATATATAGGGCTCTGGTAAGCCCAACAAACTCACGGGTTAGGGCACCCACCCCAAAGCAGTCCATTTAATATAAGAAATGATATTTGTCTAAATTTATTGACATTTTTAAACATAATAGTGTTTAGTAAAGTGTTGTCCTCTGGAAGATGATGAAAATTGAAAATTTTTTATTTGGTTATGTATTCAAATATCACTAACAATTTTTTTAAATAAAACTAGGCAGTCAAATTATTTTTCTCACTTTTGTACATTGTTCTGGCGGCGCAAAATATAGGGCCGTCACTGAATTCCTAAACCGAGCCGACCCCAAAATTTGGAGGCCCTAGTCGAAAAAATAGTCTTAATTTTGTTTAACTTGTATGCTATAATGAAACATATAATAGAATAGAATAGTTTAAAAAAAAAAATATAATCTAGTTTAATTGGTTAAATATACTTTATAATGCTAATTTATTTAGTTTTAAGGGTTTAGGCTTTACCTAGCTCGCCTCACCCTAGGGCGACCCTGGTCCCTTAGGGTCATGGGTTCGAGTGTTCGAACCGAAAGATTTACAAAAGAAAAAAGAAAAAGATCAAACCTTGGAAGATGACATTGGTGAGGTTTCCATCTCCAATGTTGATACATAGTATCCTTTCTTCCAAACTTTTCACAAGAGAATTCATCAAGCATGAAACTACATTCCTTTTCTTTATATAAAGGATATGATATATCATCATACACCCATTTCCCTGAGAAAATATCACATGATTCTGTCATCATCTCATTATTATGATTATTCCGGCCGGCCGCCGGCATCATCATTATCCGGTGGTGGGTGGTCTGATCTGATTTTCTTGTTAAATAAACAGCTGCCATCACCATTAATGATCCTGCTAAGATCATCATCTTTCTGCAATAAAACCTACATTCCATGATCTTTCCCGTTGGTCCCATTATTGATTTCATTTCTATCATTGTTTGTTTACTATATAGTTCAAATTATAATTGCTTATGATAGATTAGGTCATAATTGGATATCAATTATTACAAATGAATTTGTCTTTGTATGAAATAAATGGAATCAACAAAATTTGTCCACCTAATATATTATTTATTAATGTTTTCTTTAGCTTTATCAACTACTCTAACCTCTAAATTATCTAAATTTTATAAAGTTTTGGAAGATACTAAGACCAATTCAGTCCAAAACATATAAATATCGAGTTTTACAGTTAAAATTTTACGATTTTGTAAAGTAAACTAACAAATTAAAATTTAAACAAAAATCTTAAACTAAGATTTTTTTAATATATATATATATATATATATATATATATATATATATATGAATTTAATTGATTTTATAACTATTATTTTTTTCAGTGTTAATTATTTTTTAATATTTAAATTAATTTTATATGTATTAATATATACAAATTAATAATAATATATAACTTATATATTTAAAGTAATCACTGAAATTTTGTTTTTAAAACTATATTTTGTCATTAAATTTATAAAAAAGATAACTACCCAACTAAACTAAGTTAATAATACAATTATATTATTTATAATAAAAATGTATTAATATATACAAATTAATAATAATATATAACTTATATATTTAAAGTAATCACTGAAATTTTGTTTTTAAAACTATATTTTGTCATTAAATTTATAAAAAAGATAACTACCCAACTAAACTAAGTTAATAATACAATTATATTATTTATAATAAAAATGTTAAAAAAAAATAAAAATGACATAAACCCCAACAATTCAAAGCGTTTTGAGATGAATTCATAATCTCTTAAATCGATTATTTCCACTTTCTATGTTGTTTTAAAGTAATTACTCTTACTTATTGAAATGAATTCTTAATTCTATAAGTTTTTAATTGATTAATAAACTCAATTCTTAATTTTATCGGTCTTGATTCAATTTATGTTCAAACTAATGTCTTGATTTAGGTTATCTTCAAACCTAGTGTAATGTTTAGGGTTTAAGGACATATCATATGCATCAACTAACTTAATGAATTGATTACTAATTTGAATTAATATGCAAACAAATATCATACAATTAAAAAAAAAAAAAGACAATCTAGTCACAATGGGTGTCTAAGAAGCCATGACTTATAATTTATATATTGTATATATTGGTTATTGTAGTACATATATAAATATGTAATAGTTAATACATTGAGCATAAATAACAGTTTGTATGAACAACATAAGAAATATTACTATTAATTAATTAAAGTACAATACTAATTAACACTTTAAGAATTTCTATCCGACCCGACCCTGGCCCGTTAACGGAGAATGTAGGCAAGTAGAAGCTCATTCCAAACATCGGGAACTCCGGGTAGGCACCAATGGGTGCAGTCGGCGTAATCTCTCGGGTTAGCCAGTTGCTCTTTCGTCAAAGGCCGCCATAATTTCCGATAAATTGATGGATGACCGTCTTTTCTATACTCGGATAATTGAGTTATATTGATGAAATGAATGTTGAATCCTGTTCTTTTTAGTTTCGAAATTGAAGACCCGATTGCATTAAGAAATTCAGGATCCGAACCTCTTCCCCAATATCGGGTATTTGAGATTGGCTCCGTTTCATCCAAACATCTTTTATCTTTCTTATTACCCCAATCGATAGACCTGTATATATATGTGTATAATAAAGTCAAACAGAGTAGACAAGAATGTTAAGTAAAACCATTGTTTGTACGAGATGAATTCTATTCCTATGTGTATAATTCAATTCTATACTATTAATATGTATGGATTTATTGCATTGAATTTAAGAACGTGACTTGATTGTGTGATATGTTTCTAAATTGAGGAAATAAAGAAAAAAGTAATTTGTACCATTCATGGGTGGCGGGTATGCCCATGAAGAACATTCTGGTCTTTGTTTTGTTTATATGATTGTCTATCCAATTTGACCATGTCTTCAAAACCATCTTGTAGCTTTGCAAACTTTTCACCATTTTGAATTTTTCATTCGGCTCTTCAAAAGATGCTGATTCCACCCTGATTTTGTAACATATAGTTTATAGAAAGTCTTATATTCAATTCTCACTTAAAAACGGGTCACCTAAATTGTTGTCATTTTCAAAAATACATAACAAACAAACATTGGTAGAGAAAAAGGACTCACATTGTCTTTAAGGTTGGAACTCTCCACCAAAGATAGGTATTAAAGACTAAAAAGTCAACATCATTCCACACAATCGCGTGTTTTTCTATAGCTTTCGGCTTAATGATACGATCAGCTAACCGGTGACTCGAGGCATCGTCGTTGTTCGACTCAACCAAGAACGGAGCCCAATAAAATTCGATTGTAGCATTGTATTCCTTAAAAAGAATTAAAATAGAGTTGTCAATCAAATAATTTTAGAAAACAATTGTGGGAACTGTTTTTAAATTAAGTTAAATAGTAAGGAACAATATGTTTATTCATTAATAAAATAAAAGTAGTTCAATTTTTTTTTACATTAGTAGAAAAGATGTTAGTTTTTGCTGCATAATACTACATCCTAAAAATACACTATAGCTACTTATTTCAATATTTATTCAACCACTACAATAATCAGAATACAGAGTCCCCATAATAGTAAACTAATAATTCAAATGTAACATTAAACATCAATTGTACCCTCCAACTTAAAGAAAACATCAAATTTTGCATCATTTTCAAAACATCTTGCACAATTCACACCACATATATTCACAACCTCTAGCCAAATCTATTTAATTTATCTTAATTTGGCTAAAAGTTCATGGTTTTCATTCCACTAAAAAATCGAATAGTCTAAAATATACCGTTACGTGTTATTTTCTTTTCGAAAAAGATGAAAATGTTAACTTACCGTGGCCTTGAAAGTGTACATTGGGGGCTTTAACTTCATCGACTTGAATGGTTTAGGAATTGAAGATTCAACGAGACACATCAATGAAACCCATTGATTTCTGTTTAATGAATCTCCCACAAACATAAGTCTTTTGTTCCTCAATTTACTCAAAAACAACTTCCCATTAAACCTACAATTGATCATATTCAACATAAATAAGCTCATGGATTTTAAAAAAATGTCATTTTAAAAAAAACAACAAATATTCTTTTCATAATAGGAAAAATATCACAAAGAATCCTCGAAAATTAATAGTATTCGTATCATCACATTTTATAGTAAAAAATCTTGTAACATACCGAATTTGAAGGGTTCATACTTAAATGTGAACATGATTTTTTCGCAAAAGTAAATCAAAAAAATTGAAAAGAAAAGAAAAGATGGAGATTAGATAGTGACCTTGGAAGAACACAGTCATTAGGTTGCCACCTCCATTGTTGCCATCTTAAATCAGGCCTACCATATTTCTCACAAGCCAAATCATCAAACATGAAAGAACATTCTCTATCTTTATAAAGAGGATATGATTGATTATCAAAAACCCATTTCCCCGAGAACAAATCACATGAACTCTCCGGCCATAAATCACTTATTCTTTCGCTTTTACTCACCGTCATGACTTCTACTTTCACCGGTTTTGCCTTTAGTACCGTCGTCATCTTTGGTGGTGGCGACCGCAATTCGAGAACCACCACCGGAGGAGGCGACATCACTTGAATTGGCGGTGGTGGTGCACGACTATACAAGGCTATAGTTATAACAAGAGCAACAAGAACAATAACAAGACTTTGAACGGTGCATTTTAGCAAACATGATCCTCCAATGGCTTGACGAAATTTCTTATTACCCATATCTTGATCGATCTTTGTGTGTGTCTCTTGAGTTTCTTTTAAAAAAAATAAAATAAAAATGTCTTCTTTCTATTCATTTCATTAAATATAAGGGCGATACTAATACCAAAATGAAGAAGGATATGAAGTCATTTAAGAGGGCAGAGTATGGAAATCCACAAAAAAAGCAATCAGTATAAGGTAGTAAATATTTCATAAATCATAATGATATACGTTCAACTATAATTGCTAATATCATTTTAATTTTCTATATATACCCTTTTATTATGCACAACTTTCTAAATCTCTACTATTATTATTATTATAACTATCTTATAAAAATTCATGTTATATATGTTTTAATCCATTAAGTTTGTTTCTTGTGTTTTTCTTGTGAAATCCTTTTTGATATTGACTTTATTGGTTGTGGGTAATTAAGTAAAGTTTGATCTTTTAAAAAATAATGGTGTGGTTTATCCTTGTATTTGTGTAAAAGTAAATGGAAAATACAATTTCATTAAAAGTTATATGTTCTTGATTATAATTTTTTTAAAAGTGAGATTTTTATGGATTGATTCGTAGTTATAATAGGAAAAAATATTTATATCAACTGTCACACAATTTAAAACTATTATAAAATAATTCTTAATGCTAACAAAGGGTTTGTAAATAATAGGATAAGTTCTAAATTGAATTAGTTGAGAATTCCCTTGACAGATGTTTAATGAACATGTTTAAGTTTAATTATGATGTAAATTATATGGATCTGTTTTATTCCATTACTTGAATTTAAATGTCATACTAGACATAAATTTTGCTTATATTAATTAAAATAGTTTAAGATTGTTTGATATTGGGTTTATTGAGTTTTTCTACCAAAAAGTCAACTATCACCTTACTTATTTTTGAAGGTTAATTCAATTATTTATTAATTAAAATATTTTTATTTTATTTTATAGATTTTAAATTTAAAAAAATATATTATATGAATTTAACTAATAAAACTCAAATAACCTATTGATTTATTAAATAATAAAAACTTCAAATAATTAACCAATAAAACAAGCTATAAAAGTGTGTTTGGTGATACTAAAATTGGAATTAGAGAGTTTACTTTCCATTTTCTATGTTTAGTTAGACATTTAAAATTAAAAATTAGAATGGTAATTTTAATGAAATTCAAATTAATAATAAAGGTATGTTTGGAGGAGTGAAACTGAAATTAACATTAAAATATTAATTCTAATTCTATAAAAATTGTCATTGAATTATAATCCTATAATTCAATTCATATGTTTAGAAAAAATATTAAATTATAATTCAATTATAATGTTTAGAAAAACTGTATAATTATCATTTAATTTTTATGTTTAAAAAATATATATAATAAAAATAATTTTAATATATATTATCTATTTTATTAAAATATTAATTTTATAAGACCAATTAGGATAATTAAGTGTTCATACTTTTGTTTAAGTTTTGATTATGATCATTAAAAAAAATTATTCAACATGTTAACTTTATAGATTAAATAATACCGGTTATACATTTTAACTTTTTAAATTAAAAAACAAAATATCAATTTCACATATTAATTTTTTAAATTAAAAGAAAATATATATCAGTTTAAAATACTAATTTAATAAAAAAAATATATATATCAACTCAATATTTTAACATCCTAAATTATAAAAAAAAAATATTGGTTGAAAACGTTACTTATGTTTTAAATATAAAATAATTAAACTAATTTGTTTAAAAAAACATAGAAAAAATGGTATTGAAAATTATAAAATTACACACATTAAAATTTTAATTTTAATTCTAATTTTTAATGTTAAAGGATGTGCCAAATCTAAAAATTAGAATTGAAATTTCTAACTCCGAATTTTAATGTCAATTCCAGAATTGACAAACAGACCTTAATATAATTTTCAATTCAACCTTTCTTAGTTTAATTCGGAATTACAATTTCAATTTTTTTTCAATCGAACCTAAACAAAAACTCTTTTTCATTTAACATACACTAATAAATTGTCTCAAAACGATATCTTAATAACATACATAATATTTATTTAAAATTTATTTATTATAATTTTTTCACATAAAATTTGTAATTGAATTACAATTTTATAATTTTCCCAAACATAATAAATATCAATCCTTTTGAAATTAAAATTAAAATCCAAAATATCAATTGCAATTCCCATCATCCAAACACACCCTAAAAGCTTGTTTCGATTTAGATATTTTTTAAAATCCAACAATAATTAATCATCATTTCATCGTTATATATCTTATACATTACACAATTAGTTAACCAAATATTAAAATACTTTCTATTTAAATAAAATAAAATTTATTTTATCATTATAGAGTAATACCTTTAAAATCTTTTCACTAAAAAATTATTCACCTTCTCAAAATAAATTACCGATCATAATTTTTTAAATAATTTTGGTTATTTCAATGAAAAAAAAAAACTCTTAAAAGACATTTAATATAATGGGAGGAATGTGATGAAAAAGAAGAGTAGTTATTGCCTCTCAACGATGATGAACAAAGTACATTCTTTCACATATTTGTTAGTGACAAAGAAGAGACATAGCCATATTTATTAACCTTCTCAAACTCAACATAAGGGATACTTTTTGAACCATATTTATTAACCTATTTTTTTTTGAGATCGCAGAAATCTAAGTCATATTATTGATGGAACAATTGAATCTCTCTTCATATTCTAGCACAATGTTCCTTTTGGACACAACGCCACACACAATATAAGGACTCGCGGTCGAGATCGTGTAGGGTAAATAAGGGGATCGATGTTTCAAGTCGGGTAGTCAATTCTAGACTTGTGGGTATTAAGAACCGAAAAATAATGTATATTTTTTCTTATAATGAAAAACTCTTACAATTTAAATTTTTATGTTTAAAGTCCAATTTTTGTTTTGAAATTTAATAAATATTTCAGTGAGACTTTTTTGTAAGTCAGATAGATTATTGGCACACTTAATAGATATTTTTCAAGAAGAAAATAATAGTTAAGCACATGATTAAACATAATCAGCAGTTAGAATCTCATTTAAAAAAAAGTTTTGATTATTATTACTCCTAATTAGTAATCATATTTTATTTATAAATTTATTATGAAACTATAGTATAAATAATTAAATTTCAGATTGTCATATTCTAGTAAAAATGTGTCATATATATATAGGTCAATCTATGTTTAAAGAGATGAAAAAAATATATATTTAATGAGTTAAAAATATTTTAAACTTATTAAAATGATTTTAAGCCGGTCAAAATATATTGAATTACTAACAAAAATATATTTAATGGAAAATATATGTTGAATAAAAAAAATTGTTAAATGGGTAAATAAACTGCCTCATAATTTTGGTTATGGATCTTTTATCCGTCCGGAATAGATTGTTTCAAGTAATATAAAAAAGGCTTAATTTTCAGGCTAAAATTTTATTAGGAAGGATATACATTAGGTATAATAATGGGTAAATATGTTTTTTTCGGTTCGAAATAGAAATCGGGTAGTAAAATAAAAATCGAGTCCGGGAACAAATATTTCACTATTCGAGATGGACGGGTAAGATATCTTTCTCACTCTAATATAAATTTTATAAAACTTAAAAAAAAATAATAACTTATGCCTTAATTGCACATTTATCTTTCTCATTTACAACTGCCCATGTGTAATTGGCTCAGAAAAGTCAAGAAGATGGTTCATATCTTGTACAATTATCCCTTTTTTCTTTATTTTTTCTTTCATTGTACAATTATTCCTATATACATAAATGCTTTATGCAATGTTATTAATAATAAACCATCTTAATTTTACCCAATTCCCTCTTTAGGCGTTCATATGCATGTACATTAGTTAATAACTTATTAGGAAAAATTAAATAATAATAAACTAACAACTTCTGTTTTATTAGGTTAACAGTCATTTTCTTTAATTTTGACGGAGTGTCTTTATCAAAAAGAATTTTTTTAAAACTAAATGTATCATTTTAATGTGAGAAAATGTTATATTATGTTGTGAAAGACCTATTGTTTAATTTAAAGTTGTTAAAAATGTTTTTTACAATTCTATTAGTTTATTTCAGAATATAATTTTTTATTAAAAAATAACATATAATATATCTTTTATTTGTGAGAAAAACTTGTAGTAATCTAGATAATAAAGTTAGTTTTGGTGAGTTTTATTCCTAAATTTTAGGAAATTTTTATTTATTGGAATAACTTGCTGTCTCTTATCTCTTAAATAAATTGAATTCTTAATTGTGTGATGAATTTTTGAGTGACATTTTGTTTTTAAATTAGACATGTATATTAAGTATAACGATAAAATATGAAAATAAGAAGAAAAAAATAGAAACACTAACCGGCTATCGAACTCATAGTTACAGAAAACGAATAACTTCCATCGGACATCATTGTAATTTCAGAACAAATATAAAAAAATCTTGATAATTTGTAACATTAAACGGATTGATTGTTGCAATTATTATTATTTAATATATATATATATATATATATATATATATATAAAAAAAAAGAATGTTACAATATTTATTTAATATTTACCCAAATATTTGTTCGAAGAATGTAAAACTATTGTTTACAATATTTACACAAATATCATATATTTATGGTGAAAATTTATTATTTATTACATTTAAATTATATTAACATAAAAGTCAAATGATATAAACAAAAAAATATAATATATAAAGGATTTAATTCAAGACAATTAAAAGGAAAACTCAACTGTATTGTTAAATGTCCTTTTTTTAGATAAAAAATGTCATATATTAATTTTTTTTAATAAAGATTTGGGAGTATTATTAACTATCAGGGAAGTGATAACTTTTAAATTCAAACAAATAATAATAATTAAAAGAATTTGTTATCTTTTAATTGTCCCTCTTTGTTTGTAAAAAAAATTAAGGTGAGTTTAAAAAATAAAGAGAAAATTATAAATATAAATAGGGTGAATAATAATATTTTTTTTTTAAAAATTAAATAAAATAAAAAGTAATATATTAAATTAAAATTTATAGTTTTTTTTTTCTGGTGGACTCCTAATCCATACATAAATCTAAGATCTACCTTGGTCATTCTTATTATTAATTCATTACTTTTATATTTGTTTATGTTTATGCTGTACCATGAATTAATAAGAAAAATATCTCATTTCAAATATTAGTATTATAATATAATAACTTTTAATTATCTTCCCAATAAAAAGAATTAATGGAATAATCAAAAGCAACAAGATCCGTTTATGAAGGTCCTCTCCTTTTAAGCTACGGCACCCCTTTGTTCCATTTATATTTATTTATCGATTAATATTGACCATTAAGTCTTACAAAAGGGTAATTATATTTATTTATTAAATTATGAAATAATTTATTTTTAATTTTATATTGTAGTAAGCTAGTAACCAAACACATTCACTCTAACTTTGATACGTGATACGTTAATGTAAATAGAAATTAAACCTTAGTCTATTAATAAAAATGATAATTTGATAATTATGAATATTGAATAAAATTTAATGGTATATTCATGACAATTTAAATTTAAAAACTTTGTAACTATGTGTTACGGTCTACAAATTAAGGACTCGGTTCTAGAATAATTCCAGCATCTTTTCTCGGTCTTATTGTACACATATGCCAATTTATATTTTTGTTTAATAATTCTGTTTTGTTTCCCTTTTCTTATATTTTTTAAGAGAAATGATTAGGTGAGGGAATGACTTGGCATAATCTTATTCGCTGAAAAAATCAAATAATTTCTCTCTTTTCTCTTTTTCCTCCCACTTTTACATTTTCCAACAAATGAAGGTGATGCCAAGTCATTCCCTCACCAAATTCCCTCACTAAATTCCCTCTCTCTATCACTTCTCATTTTTTAAACCGAATTCTGTTATTTCTAATAGTTGTTGTAACCGACTACTCTTGGATAATTCAGCAGCTATAAATGCTGATGCCCACCCCTTTTTTTGGCATGAATGAAAGTTTTGTGAAAGTTCTTACTCTTAATTATTTTCTCGGTCTTGAACCTCTATCTTGGACTACTAGGTGTATTATAGTAGTATTCTCTTCTCATCTTTGTTTCTTCTCTCTTTAACCTCGAATTCTCTTCTCATATTATTTCCGCTGCGCTTGATTATAGAATTCCATACTCGGTCCCATCAATCAAGAACTCGTTTATTGAAGTAAAGAAGTCAGAAAACTAAGTTATAGTTTCAAGCTTAACATATTGGTATCAGAGCAAGACGATTCTCGAATGACAGGAACCCTCCAGCAAACAAAAGATGGATGCTCTTAAGACCCTACTCGAAGGTCTGTCCCAACAATATGCTTCTATGCAAACTTCCTTACAACAACACATGACCCAATCGGCTGTTGTGCACAATGCCTTTCAGCAAAATATGGACAGAATCTTCAATGTCGCTGAAAATAGTTTGACAGCCATTGAAAGTGGTGTGTCAAGTAAGGGCCAAGATCCCCGCATCGGACTCTATGTTAATGTTTCTTGTTACGGTCTTCCTGCGAACAAGCCCTTCCAATATGGCCAACACTACGATCTTTCAACCCGGCTCACAAAGGTTGATTTTCCTGAATTTGATGGGACTAATTTGAAGGGTTGGCTCATATTTGCCGAGCAATTCTGTAGGGCGGACATGACGAATGATGTCACGAAACTGTACATTGCCCCCATTCACTTTTCAAAATAAGCAAGAATGTGGTATGGCTCATATTTGTAGAACCACAACCATAGAGAAGCCTTGTCGTGGGATGTATTCAAGAGAGATCTCTTACTGTGTTTCGGTCCTTCCACACACGACCCCCCATGAGACAAAGGATGAAATTGAAGCTGGTCAGTACTGTCCAAGTCCAAGAAACAATATACAGGTCCAGCAGGCCCTTATACAGCGTTGAAGCACCGCTGCTGCCCAAGCCATCGAATGTTAACACAGCCTGGCCAAGCACCAACCGAACAACCGACCCCAAGAAAGGCCTATTCCATAATTGCAATGAAATATGGGAGCCCAACCATAACTGCAAATCCAAATTGTTCATGGTCTCGGGTAATCATCAAGAAGTCATACTATGTGCTCAAGAACCCGTTCAAAAACCTATTTTAGATGATCCACCTTTGCTGCTTGAGGCGGGCAGCAGACCTACCATTTCTTTGCAAGCATGGACCCTTTCTTATGAGAACCAAGACAAAGTCACGGTCTTGCAAAATATGTCTCAGGCGCAGGTCAACATGGTACAAAAAAACCAGTTGGACAAGACCTTGGAAAAATGTAGTGTTGTTGCCATGGGGCAAATAACGAACAAGCATGAATGCCAAATTGTTTCACTTATTTTGGAAGACACTCCTGAAGATTTCCAGCACATAATCGAAGACTTTAATCAGTTATTCCATCAACCCAAAAACCGACCACCAGCCAGGAAAGTAATTAGAAGTCATGCCTACTTTGTTGAACCTGTGTTGCTGGCTCGGAAAAAGGACTAGGCTTGGATATTTGATGATACTCTAGAGTATAATCGGAAGAAGAATGACTATTTTGTTGCATCTAGGGTGCTGTGCCGAAAGAAAGACTGGTTTTGGATATTTGATATCACCCTAGTGTATAGGCAAAGCTAAAAGAAGTTATTTTTATATTTGCTGTACTAGGACCCGACCAGCTCCACTATTGAAATGATACTGCCGAAAGTTTTTTAAGAATTGTGGTTCTATGCTGCAACCTTTACTAAGCTTGCTGAAGTCCGACCGAATCAATAGTCTTGAAGTTTTAAGGATGCGCATTAGAGGCTGACCAGGCCACGGTCTTTTCGTTGAGGGCGACGAACTTTGAAGGGGGAGATAATGTTACGGTCTACAAATTAAGGCATCGGTCCTAGAATAATTCCAGCACCCTTTCTCGGTCCTATTGTGCACATGGGCCAGTTTATGTTTTTGTTTAATAATTCTGTTTTGTTTCTCTTCTCTTATATTTCTCAAACCGAATTCTGTTATTTCTAAAAGTTGTTGTAACCAACCACCAGCCAGGAAGGTAATTAGAAGACATGGCTATGTTGTTGCACATGTGTTGCTGGTTCGGAAAAAGGACTAGGCTTGGTTGTTTGAAGACACTCTAGAGTATAATCGAAAGAAAAACGACCCTTTTGCTGCACTTGGCGTGCTGGGCCGAAGGAAGGATTGGTTCTGAATTTTTGATAACACCTTTGTGTTTGATCGGAGCTGAAAGAAATTATTTTTGCACTAGGTCCTGGAGACATTGCAACAACAAAGTTCAGCTCTCAGCAACAAAAAACTCGACTTTGGGTGCACACAAATTTCTCACATGGGCGAAGCTGAGACTGATGACCCGGAAAAGCTAACGAGCACAAGGTCCCAGCCAGTTCCACTATTGAAAAGGTGTTACCGAAGACTTTTAAAGAAATACGGTCCTACACTCTGACACTTGTTGGACCTGCTAAAAATCCGACCGGACAACAAGATAAAAGAGTTCTCTTTGAAGATAGGGGCATGCGCATTAGAGGCTAACCAAGCCATGGTCTTTTCGTCGAGGGCGACGAATTTTGAATGTTAAGGTCTCCAAATTAATGCATCGGTCCTAGAATAATTTCAGCACCCTTTTCTCGGTCATATTGTGCACATGGGCCAGTTTCTGTTTTTTGTTTAATAATTCTGTTTTTTCCTTCCCTTTATGTTTTTCAAACCGAATTCTGTTATTTTCTAAGTAGTTGTAACCGAATATTCTGGGGCAAGACATCACCTATAAAAGGCTGATCACTCTTCCTCAAAGACCCATGAATGGAATAATGAATATATGAAATTACTTGTGAAAGTTCTTCACTTCTTCACCCCCCATTTGTCTATTATGTTTTGATTATTTATTTTGGACTGTTTGATATAGACCAACAATATTTCTCTTCTCACCATTGGTTCTTCTATCCCCTCATCCCAAATTCTCTATTACAAAACTTTTCGTTGTCCTTTAATTATATATATTTCATCCGGTCCTAGAGATCAAGAACTTGATTATTGAAATCAAGAACCCATAAACACACCTTACGAAACAAGTCGTAACACTATCCTACCAAAATCTATTAATAAATTAAGTTTTTTTTATTAAATAAATAAATGATTTGATTCATACGTACTCAAAACATCTTAAATGAGAGTGAAAGTCAGCAGCTGGTGAAGTGTCATAATAATTTAATACATTATTAAAATTAAAAAAATTACATTCACACCCTAAGAAAATTGTTATTATTTTTGTAACAAATATTTTGTTACATCTATATATACATTTTAAATTAAATTTTAGTTATTTTATAAAGTATTATGGTTTATGATTAACTCGCTTACTATTTCAAGTAACACTTTTAAATGTATTTAATATCTTATTTTTTTGTTTTTGAAAATTAAAGGTGAACTAACATGACACCCCACCGTTATGAGCTTCCACTTAAACTTAAAGCGTTTTCAGATAAAATCGAACACGTAACCTTATTTATTTAATATCTTAATTTCTAACCTGTTTGAGATTTATAATCCATTATATTAGTTCAATTGCAAAAAATTATCTAAGTGATTAAACATCTCATTATTCTCATTCAAAACAGTTTAATTTATATTAAGATTTTTTAAATTGATTGTGCGGATTGGTGCTCATATATGTTTTAAGCTTTCTTCTGAGTTTATATTTTAGTTTATAATTATCTTATACGATTGGGCCCATTAATTATGGGCCAGATGGTAGTAGTTAGACTTTATAAAATCCAGATTTTATAGCAAAAAGAACTTCCAATTTTTTTCATTACAACAATTCACTTTATGGATGTCTAGGACTCTAGATTATGTTTTACACTTTTATTTATTTATTTATCCTAAATGTGAAGAACAGCACATTTTTTCGAACATTCATTTTAATTTAAGTTATTTTTAATAAAAATTAAATATTTGTTCTCTTATATAAAATTATAATTTAATTTTATCTTCATATTTTATGATGAAAAAATATTCATAAAAAAGGATAAATTTGACTAAATAACCCTTAAAACATGACAAATACCAAAAACAACATAGCTTCATAATTTTTTTTTATTAATAACCTTTTAGGCCTGATAAATGACCAATTTGCCCTTAATATATTTTTCTTATTTTTTCTTCTCTAATTCTCCCCCGACCAGCAACAACCGCTTCTCCTCCCCGCGACTATCCCCGAAGCAAGCAACGCCGAACGAACGATTCCTCTCCCGACGACGTGTTTGCATCCTAGGCAGCAACTGTAGCAAGGCGATCTTAGAGCAATTATACATAGATCCTTCAAATGAAATTGCAGAGATTTGAATTCTTCATTTTTTAAAACAAGCTCTCAGAGACGACGCGCAATGTATAGTTTGCGTCGACGCAAACTATTCCATTTTCTTCCCAAAAAAAATGAAGAAACTTGTAAACAACGAAGAAGAAGAAAAAGAAGAATTTGAAGATGATTCTAGAGAAAAAAAACAAAGAGAACACCAACAAAAAAATGCAGAACGCGATGTAGGGCCAAGACCCTGTTGTATCTGAAGAAAACGGCATGTAGTCGCACCGCATCGGAAGAAAACTACTTGTAGTCGCACCGACGATGGATCTTCCTTGCAATCGACTAAAGAGAAGTGAGAAGAAGAAACGAAGAAGAAGAAAAAGAAAAGGAAAATTAGAATAAAATATAATAAGGGCAAAGGGCACATTTCATAATCCTAAAGGTTATTTTTGCAAAAACAAATATTGGACCTAAGTTATTTTTGGAATAAGAAGTCTTTTGAGAGTCATTTCGTCAAATTTACCTAAAAAATAATCCAAAAAAAAGTGAGAATAATGATAAGAGCAGCCCACCTAAAAGAAAACAAATAAAAGAAGGAAGACTATAAACAAAAACATTATATATGTTTGAATTTAGAATTCATGACATTTAATCTATTAGATCTATATTTGTCATTTGAAATATTTTAATAGTATAAATCTTATTGATATAGTTAAAAATATTTCTAACCGATAAAAATAAGTCAATCTAAAAATAAAAAATGTAAAAGGTCTCATAAAATACCAACACATATTCTTTTGTATATATAACAATTTTAAAATGAAATTTAAATTACCCTAAATTTGTATGCCCATCAAACCAAGTTAAGACATTTGATAAAATAATTTTTCAAATAATTTAATATACTAAGAGCAACTCTAATGTACTGCAAACCTATATCCAAATGAAGTTTTTTCTCCAATTGTACTGCAAACGGAAATCCAAAATGAGATTTTTCATTTTCCCTCTTAAAAAACGCATATTGCTATGGTAAATAATTGTATATATATATATTTTTTATATTTTAGCCATTTAACTTTTACTTAATTAATTTTATATATTAAACTTACTTATATAATTAATTTATATAAGTTATTTATATTTTAATTTGTTTATATGTTTTATTTATTTATATGTTTTATTTTTATTCTATATTTTACATTGAGCTTATTTATATAATTATTAATTTAATTTATTTATATAATTTAATTCTTTTATATAATATTTTTTATAATAACGTTCAACTTTTTTTTATAATAATATTAAAAAACAATTTACTTTAATATATATATATATATTATAATAAATATAATTATAAAAATTACCACTGTGGTGTAATTTTAAAATATAATTTTAAAATAATTGGATGATATTATAATATTGTGGTGTAATTTATAAGTTTGTAAATTATATAGGGTAATATTAAAAAGTTATAAAAACTGATGTGAAGAAGAATATTATAAGAATATTCTTTTGAGTTTGAGAATGAGTTTTTCGGTTGGAGAAGAATTACTGTTTGATGTGATATTTATACCAAAATGAGTTTGAAAATAAATTTTTTGGTTGGAGATGGTCTAAGAAATCTATTCAATAAAACATATATTTTTAATTATTTATTTTTATAAACTTAAGTGAAAGTATGTAAAGAAAAAAAGTTAAAATAGATTGAAAAAAAATTGAAAACAATATCTTAAAAAACATTACCAAAATATTCATTTATCCTCTTAAATTTTAATAAAATTAATATATATATATATATATATATATATATATATATATATATACTAAACCCATCTACTTTTCTTTAGGGCTAGTTCATCATATTTTCAATATTATAATATTAATTTTGAGCATTATTTAAAAGATAAAAATATTAGTAGACTAAAAGAATGATAAAATAGAAAAAAGAAAAAAAAATTATATGAGAAATATATATATATATATATATATATATATATATATATATATATTAAATTAATAATTTAATATAAAAATTTACAAATATATTAGTCTTTATTTTAATTATTTTTTATTTAATATATCAAATTATATAATTTAATATGTTGAGTTTATTAACTAATATAATGTATATTTTTTAAATATTAATTTTATATATTATTAAATTAATTTAAATATTGAAATTTAAAGTTTAGATGTTTATATTTAGTTAAATCATTTTTTATCATTAAATATTTAACTTATTAAGTCCTTCAAATTAGTATCCATATTTTAATCTTATTTATTTTTTAATAAAAAATAAATACTCATTACTTATCATTATTAAGATAAAGGAAGTATAATTATGATTTCTTCCTAAGCATTTCATGGGTGAGGGTGTCCATGTCTATTACATTAGAAAAAATGACATAGACGTTAGAAATTTTTTAAACAAGTTCGTCTTATAAACATTAAATCTTAAAACGAATTAATGCATGATGGATTGAGCACATATCTTCGAGTCATTGCTTATACCTCGATTATCGTCTATGAACTTTAGCATTCTATCTCAAACGACGTATTTAACACAGCGTCCAAATATTCTTAAAAGTCTTCTAAAGCCTTTGTATTCATCATCCCTCCATGGTCAAGTTTTTAATAGAACAAACATGCTTATAAACTTTTAAAGATAATAAATCATATTTATAGAGTTATTATCAAATAGCTCTATTCTGACCGGGGAACATGCATTCAGTCCAGTAGCCAAAAACCTCACTAGCTTATAATTTTGTTTGGTTAGTTCCGACCCTCACTTTGCTAATTATATATTTAACCACAGAGAATAATTTTGCGAGTAGAACTTATTGCTAAAAAGTTAAATTTACATGAAAGAGTGTTGTTTTTATGCGAATTGTGGTAAAAAATTTGTGAGATATCTAATATTGACATTATATGCATTATTGTAGAGTTGACAATTGTGACTTTATTTGCAGAGATTTCTCAGCATGATTTCTTATAAAATAAAATGTTGTGAGATTTTAATTTTGTTTTAAAAATCTCATTTATTGAAGAGGGTAAACGAGAGATTTGACACATAATAGATATATGAAAAAATAGTATATCTTGTGGAGATGACATCTCACTTGATTTGAATTGTAAATGAGTTTGTGATTTAAAGTCTACTTTGAAACACGATTAGTTTGAGTTAATAGTTGGTTTTTAGAAAATTTGGAAAGAAATCACGAGCTTGATTGGATTGAGTCGATAAGTCTCTATCCTAATTATCTTTTGGTGGATCATTTGGCTATAAAGAACTCTAAAATGTTCAATGATCGCGTTGTCCGATAAGTTTACTTCACAATGCTACTATTATGACGATAGAGAAAATATTTTCGGGAAAACCAGTGGAAGCGATCAATGAACACATTGATCTTTTTGAGTATATCTGATGAGTTGATTAATACTAATTTTTAATTTGGTTATTTGGTGATATTACATTTATTTATTTTAATTAAAAAGAACTAGCATCACACCTGATCTCAAAACATGTCGTGTTCAAACATTTCTCATTTCTGATTTGATAATATATATGATTTTGGTGGATCAAGAATTTGGATGAACTTAGCAAATCCCAATATATATATGATTTTGGTGGATCAAGAAGAGATTAAGGATAAGAATTAATTAATTATAGAATTAATAAATACAAATAAAAGTGCAAATCTCATAAGTCAGTATAAATATTATTATTTTTTAAAGTTTAAGATATAATTTTTTTTAAAAATATTTAGATATGTATATTACATATTTAAAAATTATTACAGTAGATGGTTAAAACTAACATATTATAAAGTTTTAGATGCTAAAGTTATGTAATTATTTTATTTTTTTAAAAAGGGCTCATGTGACATTTTCAATAAAATTAAATAAAAGAAAACATCTACGGTAATAATGATTTTCATCACAATTTTATAATATTCATAAAAAATGAATAAATAAAAAGTTTGTAAACTAATATTTTAGGTTTTTCAATTTTGGTACCATGTCTGATCCTCCATTCTCTTGATAATTTATGGTAGATTAAATTATCAATTATTTATTACCGACGCCTGATCCTACATATTTATAATACTTTATAAAAAAAAAAATAATGAAGGATATTGTCATTTGAAATAAAATTTAAGTTATTTAACTTTTACTTGAATAAAATGAACTTTATGCAAATATAAATAAATAATTTAGATTCTTTACTAATATAACTTCTTTTCTTACACAAGTTGAATTTTCTTTAAAAGAAAAAATGAACTTTGGAGCTTGAAGAAGACAACCCATATCTTTATAAAAATACAAATCGGTCAACATCATTCAAGGACTTCATAATGAGGAAAGTAGGATTTGTTTGATATTAATTTTATTTTTATTTTTTTTATAACAATATTTAATATTTAAATCATTAACTAAAATATATATTTTTTTCTTTTAAAATTTAAATTTTAAATATAAAAAATATTTTAATAATTTCATCAAATACAATTTTAAATTCATAATTTTAGTTTTTTTACAAAATCAAGATCAAGATCAAACAAACTCATATTTAATTGATAAAGCTACTAACCCAATTTAAGCTAGCAAACAATTTGCAAGTTGCAAGCCAACTTGCATAAGAATCCAATAACTTTGCTATCAGACTTGTACCAATCCCATCTTTTCATTATTTTAATTGTATTTGAAATTAATTTTTTCTTGCAACTTGCTATAATAATTATTATTAATAATATTACACATTATTATTATTATTATTACAGTACTTTCATATTAAAAATGTCATGATTAATATAATAAACCCTAATTTAAAATAAAATATAAATAATAATTACAACTTGCATGAGAATTGAGAAGGGATGAGCTACCTTTCCTGCTCATTTGTCTCCCTGATCTTCCAAAAGACATTTAAAGGTAATAAAATATAAAATTCTAAAATCTATTTAATACATCATAATACCATTCTTTTTGTAGGACTCGTTTGATATTGATTATTTTTATTAAATTTAAGTACCCAAATGCTTGTTCAATTTAAAATATTTATCCTTTATAACAATTTTCAAATAAAGCCTCTTGAGATTTTTTTAATAAATTTTGGGGAAAAAAAACAATAACGATGGGGGATAATTATATATATATATATATATATATATATATATATATATATATAATAATAATAATAATAAAATATAAAATAATAATTTAAAATATAAATTATTTTAATATTTAAATTGAATTAGGTTATAAATAATAAAATTGATAAAATGATGTTCAATTAATTGAACTTATTTTAATAATTTAAACCTAATTTTAACAATATTTTTATCTTTTTAAAAAATTAAAATTATTAAATTTATAAATATATACTTATTAAAAAATAATAATTTTTAAATAAATTATAAAAGAAAAATTATACATTCTTTTCTAGTCAAATAAAATAACTTTATTTCAATCAAAATAACCCATTTATCAATTCTGGAATAAATCAATTTAAGATAACAAAATTCGAGATTTCTCAATTTTAAATTATTGCATATTTAGAAAAACAATTACATTCAACAATGTTATCGATAGGGAAAATGTGCACATATCTACTATTAATATTAATCTTTTGCAAATAAAAAAAAAGGAAATAAATTATTTGAAAAAGGTAATTTCATAATTTTCCAAAACTAATTACATGTTCGTCTAGCCAAATCTTGAGCGATCTGCGATAGCGATTGAAGATTACACTTCACGATCGTATCAACAAAAACGCAAGTTTCTTCTTTAGTATTACCGGCCGGAATATCAACAACGTACGATTCCACAACAACGGTCGACTCTCCTTGTTCCCGACCGGCCGGATGAAGAGTGGTAACGGACCGGTAATTAGCCAATCGGTGGTCCCCACCAACGACACTAAAGCTGATGACGTGGCTCTCGTCGTCGAGTATTTCCAGACGTTCCTTACTATTAGCCGCCGGTAAACCGGAGATGACGTGGACTTCACGGACAGTACCGACGTTGCCGTCGCCGTTGATGACGTGGCAGCTCTTGAGAAAGTGTTTGTATGCTTGTGGATTATCGAATCTTCTAAGGAAAGACCAGACGGTGGAGATTGGGGCGTTGATTTGTTGAATGACGGAGGAACAACACTGGTTTGGAGTTATTGGGTGTGTGTGGAAATGGGATATGGAGTCTGGAACGGCGGTGGTGGTGGCGCGTGGATCTGGAGTGGTGGCGCGTGGCGCCGGAGATGGTTGAGAATGGTTGTGATAGGAGGAGGGATTATGTATAACTGAAGGAGGCATTCTGATGAGAGAGAGATAGAGAGATGGTTATGAGTTTAGAATTTTGGGTTAAGGTGTTGTTTTGGGGTATTATAATTATATAAATATAATAATAATAATATTATATGGAGAGTGGAAGAGACAAGTGGGATTAGTCGCTTTTCAACTTACCCTTCCAGTGGGTTGGCTACCCTACGGGACCCTTCGGACTTCAGACAGTTGAGAGAGAGAGAGACTCCATGAGGGTTTGTTTGGAATGCATTTATGTTTCACACTTTGGATTTGTTGTTTTAGATTATTTAAATATGGGTTAGTTTATTAGTTCTTTTTTTATTTAAAAAAAATAAAATACAAAATAAAATAAAATTTGAATTATTTATGATAAATTTGATTAACATATAAACAGTTTATTGGATTCAGCTTATTATTCTGTTTATTCTCGGTTATGGGTACTTTGATTGTAATCAACTTATTTGTGTTTATTTAGCTTATACTAATTTATTTATTTTTATATTTATAATAATAGTATATATATATATATATATATATATATATATATATATATATATATATATATATATATATATATATATATATATATATATATATATATATATATATATATATATATATATATATATATATATATATATATATATATATAAAGTCTGAAGAGGGACAACTTCTGGGTTTAGGATAATAGAAATGCCTATCAACCAATTATAATACTTAACTTCAATTTAAAGTTCCAAAGTGTCCAACATGCCTAAAACAGTGGCTCAATAGGACCAAACAGGAACACAAAATTAAAGTACCATATTATAAAAGGGATCGACATTTCAAATCCATGCCAGATGTCCATTCAAAACTTCTAAGATAAGCTTTAATTTTTTATTAATTACTTCTTTTTTTTTTTTTTTTTTTTTTTTTTTTTTTTTTATGAAGGGTAGTTAGCGGTCATGATCAACACCTAATTTGATTAGCCTATTAGGCTTGACATTTAAAGCAAATAATTAAATATGTAGTAAGATTTGGAACGTACCCGGGAATGAAGGTTAAACACACTGTCCTCCAAACTTTTATTGATGATGCTTCAAATTTATTACAACTGGATGATGGTGCTAGAGAGTACAATAGAGAGAGAGAGAGTACAATACAGATTTCAGGGGTCGTTTTCGCCTCCCCTTCCAACCCAACATAAACAACTATTTATAGTAAAACATTTAAATAAAAGTTAAAAACTTGAACAGTGATTCCCAGGATTCCCGGGATAAGTTTCTTCCCGCAAATTACGGATCTTGTCTTCTTCTGCCGCAAACAGTACCTCCCAGGATTCCCGGGATAAGTTTTTTCCGCATCTTTCGGATCTTGTTTCTCTTTAAATTTTGAACTGGCTGGATGATGATGATCCAACGTCTTTTTTTGAAATTTTTTCAACCAAGGTATCTTTGATTGCTTCGAAAATGTCTTCAATGGCGACATCACTTTGAGCGTCTTGAAGATAATCGGATGCCATAGTTGAGTCTGATTTGTTTGATTTATTATCATCTTCAAATTTAGACATAAAGTCTTTCTTCATTTCTTCAATATATGCAGATATCATCTGACTTTTTGATAAGTTCTCTGACCTCATTCGAAATTTTTTGGAGATATAATCAAACGGGGACGGTGCTTCCGCTACTTGTCGTTTTTCTTCATACATACTTATTTGCTGGTGTAGGAGGTCCATTGTCTCCTTCCCGAATCGCTCTTTTGTTTCCTGATCTACTCTCATCATCTTATCCCAAAATTTATAAAATGACGACCTAAACAGACAGGGAATGCCTGTTTTGGTATAACCAAATTCAGGAATCCATCTCCAGATCCATGGAATGGAAAATTCAGTAAAAAAGAAACATGAAGCTATTCCGTCAATATATAAATTAGCTTCTTGTTTTTGCAGAAGCTGGGGAGATATATTGCTCCATTTATCGAATAGGACCTTGATTTCTTCTGGTAAAATCTTTGGGCAGGGACCAAAACGGTAAAACCAGTCTATGAACCAGTGGGGAATATCACCTCTATAGACATTTGCACATACCTTGATGAACCAGGAATGTTTATATTTATTATTCTCATAATATAGTGCCTTAGTAAAGGCATCACAATAATCCCAATAATTAAATTTGATTGTTGTCGTTTTATTAAACGATAATTCTCTTTCTTTCATTGGGGATATTCCCCAATCTTCCAACGAAATTGTCTTTTTTATTATTATTTTGCTGAAATTATAAATTTCTTTGTTTGCCCCAGAGAAATGTGATATTTCACATGACCCACTTTGAATAAGTATTTGCTCGTAAAATATCCGAGACTTGTAAGTCCTTGACGGAGTGGATGTATTATCCAAATACCTCTGCATTATTGTCCATGGCTCATTCCTCCATTTGACGTCCTTCTCTTCTAAGAGAAATATAATTTCCTTATATTCATTTCTTATAAATCCAATATTATTGGATTCTGATTCTTCATCTCCCAGTATTCTGGCGTACGTTGGATTGTCTTTTTGACTGTCCGAACTTTGGGATAGATCCATTGCTATCAGTTTTTGTTTACCATACTGAGATATGATCTCTGGTGCTCTGCCCCGACCTCTTCCTCTGATAGAGGAGGATCCTCTTCCTCTATTAGAGAAAGAATCATAACCCCTTCCGCTCATTCCTGTAAATTTAAAAATTCACGGGTTAAGAAATCAGGGAGATTATTATCTATCCCTTTTTTGTATGATATTTCAAAATCAAATGGGGCTAAATGAGCTTGCCATCTGGCGAACATTTGTTTTGACACATCATGTTTAAAATCTTTCTGGAACATGAATTTAGCTGCATTGCAATCTGTTCGTATAATAAATTTTTGATTATATAAATCATCTTGGAATTTTAAAACACATTTGACTATCGCCAGAATTTCTTTTGCGACTGTTGCATAATTCTTTTGAGAGTTGTTCCATTTCCCTGAATGGAATCTGACAAGATAGACCTGTTTTGTTTCTGGATCTAATTGAGTTAGAATTCCTCCAAATCCTATGTCAGATGCATCAGTCTCAATTACCTTTTCCCAATTCGGGTTACTTATCATTAAACAAGGGAGTACCTTTACTTTATTTTTAATTCTCTTAATAGCCTCTGTATGATGGTTTGACCATGGTTTAGGGTTCTTCTTCAGTCTTTCATATAAGATTGATGTATCTTCTGTTAGATTTTTATAGTATGGAGCCACATAATTTAAGCTGCCTAAAAATCTTTGTAATTGTGTTTTATCAGTGATCACATTAGGGAACTTTTCCGCAAATTCTATGTTTCTATTAATGGGAGTAATATTTCCCTTTTCAATGATATGACCTAAAAATCTTATTTTTGTTTTGAAAAGATCCATTTTTGGTTTAGAAATTACTAGTCCATTTTGAGTTATTATTGTTTTGAACATATTTAAATGTTTGAAATGAGTTTCAATTGATTTTGAATAAACTAATATGTCATCAATGTAGACAATTATAAATGTGCTATAAGGATTAAAGATATTATTCATAATTTTTTGAAATTCGGATGGAGCATTTTTTAATCCAAATGGCATTACATTCCATTCATAATGTCCTATAGGGACATTGAATGCTGTTTTATACCTGTCAGATTTTTCAATCTGGATTTGCCAATATCCTGATTTTAAGTCAAACTTTGAAAATATTAAACTATCATACAGTCTATCTAACAGATCCTTCTTATTAGGAATTGGGTGCCTAATCCATTTTAATACTTTGTTTAAGGGTTTATAGTTTATTACTAACCTTGGCACGCCTCTTTCGACTTCTGAATGTTTATTTACGTAGAAAGCCGTACAGGACCAAGGTGATTGTGATGGACTTATTAATCCCTTCTGTAGAAGTGTATCTATCTCTTTTTTGCATAATTCTAGATATTCTGAATTCATTTGGCAAGGTCTTGCCTTTGTAGGAATATTCTTTTCATTAAAAGCTTCCTCATATGGTAGTGAAACTATATGTTTCTTTCTATCCCAAAATGCATTAGGATGTTCATTACAAATATCTATTGAAAGTTGGTCTTTTAGCAGAGCTATTTTTTCTTGTAATTTAGGATTTTCTAGTTGTTCATCTATTGTTATTAGACTTATTTCTTGCTTTAGAAAATATATTTGATCTTGTTTTGCTTTGATATTATCATATATACTATGTAACATTTTAGTAAGCGGTTCTACAATAAATTCTAGAAAAATATCATGTTTCTGGAAGGTTCCTGTAATACCTTTATTATTAATCATCTTAATGGGGTAGATTGTGTTTAAAAATGGGGTTCCAAGTATGACCTGATTTGATATATCTTTAGCAAGTATAAAGCTCTGAGGAATGCATTTATTATCAGTACATATATAAGCTTTTGGAAGTTTATATTGGATTTGGAGTTTATCTCCCCCTGCATGCCACAGGGTATGACTTGTTTTATGAAAATACCTAGTAGGGATTAGTCCTTCCTGAATAACATTTAAATCTGCTCCGCTATCAACAAGAGCAGTAAATGATCTTGTATAATGATTATCTATTAGGAGAGATATTTTTATGTGCCATTTTTGGGATTTAACCATTTCTATTGTGGATAAAAAATTTTCTGAGAAGATATTTTCTTCAATTTCTACTTTGTTGTCATTATAGTGATTTTTTTCGTTATGGTTATCCTCAAGCTTAGTTATTCTAGACTCTTGTATAATATTCTTCTTTTTTAATATCTTAATTTCTTCCTTTAAATTATTAATTTCTTTGTAAAGATTTGTGAGTGTTGTATTCTCTTCTTTATTTTGAATCTTGTGTCTGAGTTGATTCATTACTTCACTCATAGTGTAAGATTTATTATGATTATTATAATTGAATCTCTTTTCTTCGGGCTCTTCATCTTTAGAGGATGAAGTTCCTTCTTCAGAATTAAACTGATCTATGATCTGCATTCTTAATTCTGGATCTTTGATGGCTTTTAGTAATTCAAAAGCATGATTTGATGTTAAAACATTAACTTTCATATCTGAAAATTGAGATATGATTCTATATAATTCTGATTTGTCAATATTTTGATCTAGGTTATTTGTTTCCTTTTTAGGACAACTTAATCCTGATCGGCAAGGCTCACATTCAGAGTCTTCCGAGCTTGATTCCGAAGTATTTTCATTATATAGGTCATCTATTTCAGAATCACTAGGTATTGAATCTGAACCAGATTCTTCAGATTCTGAGTTTTGTAAAGTTTGTATTATTAATCTTTTTGTGTCTTCTGGGATTTCAAGATTATTAATTTTTTTCTTTGCCCAACAGAATTTTGAGGTGTGTCCTAATTTTCCACAGTTGTAGCATTTCTTACTATTTTTGAAATTTTTTGACTTGTTTTTAACCTTTTCTTCCCTCCTCTCATTTTTTATGTCCGAGTACTTTCGGAATGGTTTTCTATATTTATGAAATTTATTATATTTCACCCTTTTCTCTTTTCTAGATGTAGGACTATCTATTCCAAATTGTTGGCAAAATTGACCTAATTGTTGTTTTTCATTTTGACTCTGTCTTTTAATTTGTTGGTTTAACCTTATTTCATTACATAAGGCTAGTCCTTCCTATATACAGGTATCTATTAATACACCATATGTATAATTTTCATATGGTATCATTGAATGACTCTTTTTGAGATTTCTTCTAACCCTTTCAGCAAATAAGCTAGGGAGGCCATCTATAAATTTGGATTTCCAATGTACATTATTACATTCTGGTAGTTCCATTACTCTACTTAGAAAGGTATCTTTGTACCATCTAAAATCCGAGAGTGTCTTGCACCTTAGGTTTTGTAATAATGTTCTAATTGTATCACTATTATCACTGAACCTTCCCGTGAAGTGTTCAATGATGTTAATTGCTAATGTATAAACTGCATGTTCAGTTAGGCTATTGTTTTCTTGTTTTACAGTGTTAAGAATAGAATCTCTATTTTCTTGGGAAAAATAATTATCCCACCAGCCCTTTAATTGTCCAGTGAATCCGGCAACAATCATTGTTGCTATAGTTTTATCACTATTTTTACTATTTTTGCAAACTGTTGAGTACATTAGCATCCTATGTACTGTATTATAAATTTGTTTGTTTGAATATCCATCAATATTCCATTCATAGATTTTGTTTCCTGAATAACTAATATCAATTGTATCTGTGTATTCTTCATGTAAAACATCCATTGGTGTTGGTCTATTGTAGTAAAATTTACTTTGTATAGGTTTATCAGCCCATTTATCTATTTTATTAATATGATCTCTATTTTCCTTGTCTAAGGTTTTAATGCTTAGCTTGCTAAATTTTTCTTCAAGAATTTTTTCAAACTCTTGCATTGGCCTTAGTTTGAAATCAGATATGATTGGAGGTGGTTGGAAAGTTGGTAAAGCTTCTTTTTCTTTTGGAATTATTTTTGACGTTCCTGGTTTGATTTCATTTAAGGATTTTATTAATTTTTCAATCTTATTTTCCATGGATTGTAACTGTTCTCCTAGAATATTTAGGAACAGACTTGTGTAGTTTTGTTGTTCAAACATATTATTGATATGTTTGCATGTTATTGGGAGCGTATCATTTTCAATTAAATTTTTGTATGGCGCGAAATTTAATATTTTTTCTCCCTTTTCAATATGGAAAGGTTGTTGGGGTGGATATGTACCTAGATAGGTTTTTCCTGATTCTAATTTGAAAGTTCTTTCAATTACCGAAATATAACTTTTAACATAGGTGCTTATGAACCAAGAGGTAAAAGGAATTAAAGCATTTTTCGCAGTACAAAACTCATAAAATTCTTTTTCGAATTGTTTTATTTCGTTGGTGTGAAAACTTTCAAAAAACCATTTTCTGAATTGGGTATATCCCGGATTTTTGAATTCATTTGAAATTATTTTTCTGGCTGTAGAGCCAGTATTGAAATCTATTTTGGGTGTATTAATCATTTAAATAGAAAAGTTCATTTCCGACATTGTCGGTTCAGGTTCATTTAGAGTTTGAGTGTTATTTTCCCTAACAATATTTTGTCTGTTGATATATAATCTTTCTGTAATTGGAGTTGAATCTTCTGAAAACGTTGATTCCCTTATTTGAGAGGTGGATGCCCTAGAGGGATACTCAACCTTATAATCTAATGGTGAGATATATGATTTGATAGAGCTATGTCTTTGTATTGGACATAACTTTAGGTTTGTGTCAAATCTTACTTCGACACTTCCTTCCTCACTTTGACAGATATCTAATATATTATTATGATTCTGGACCTGTGGTTTTACAGGTACAGCTTGTTCTATTTTCCAGTTGTCTGGGAACGATATTTCTTCCCATTTAATTGGTCTCCTACTAGTTATGTTTGATTTATCACAATTTGTTTGTATTAAAATTGTCTCATTATTGGGTTTGTCCATTATTCTACAAAGGGGATTTAAAGTGAATAATGGTTTATAATATATTCTATAACAAACACACATTACTTCCGATCCGGGAGCATAATTATATCCATGTGTTTTAACATTTAATGTTAGGGAGTCAGTTATATTAGCGTCAGATAAAGATAATTGTAAGTTTGGAAAAACGTTAAAATAAACTGGTCCTTGAGCTAAACTGGACTGTATTATTCCCATTAGGGATTGTTTCCAATTTAGGTTTCTTCCATCTCTTAGGGCTGCCATAAAGCTCTCTGGTAAACCTTCTAAGGTTAAAGGTTTAAATGCCACCTGCACTAGTCCTATATGTAGAAATTTATAGGATCGTTTATAATATGCTATATCCATATTTGATAGTAGTTTTATGACCATATCACTATTATCTAGTGAAACTGACTCTTCAGTAGTTTTTATTACTTGTTTTAAACCCATTTTCTCAAATGTTCCTAATTGATATATCAATCTAGGTTCAACTTTTGGAATTGTCCACTTATTTAGGAGATCTAAATCCTTAGGAATATCATACTCCTCTTTTTTTGTATTCTTAATGTTTTTATTTCTTGAAATGATGTTCATTAGATTCATGATTAGTAAGGTGTGTTGATCATTCTGCATAACTACCCTCTGGCTCTGATACCATAATATTTTTAGGATCGAAAATAAAATTAAAACATACAAAGAAAGTCTGAAGAGGGACAACTTCTGGGTTTAGGATAATAGAAATGCCTATCAACCAATTATAATACTTAACTTCAATTTAAAGTTCCAAAGTGTCCAACATGCCTAAAACAGTGGCTCAATAGGACCAAACAGGAACACAAAATTAAAGTACCATATTATAAAAGGGATCGACATTTCAAATCCATGCCAGATGTCCATTCAAAACTTCTAAGATAAGCTTTAATTTTTTATTAATTACTTTTTTTTTTTTTTTTTTTTTTTTTTTATGAAGGGTAGTTAGCGGTCATGATCAACACCTAATTTGATTAGCCTATTAGGCTTGACATTTAAAGCAAATAATTAAATATGTAGTAAGATTTGGAACGTACCCGGGAATGAAGGTTAAACACACTGTCCTCCAAACTTTTATTGATGATGCTTCAAATTTATTACAACTGGATGATGGTGCTAGAGAGTACAATAGAGAGAGAGAGAGTACAATACAGATTTCAGGGGTCGTTTTCGCCTCCCCTTCCAACCCAACATAAACAACTATTTATAGTAAAACATTTAAATAAAAGTTAAAAACTTGAACAGTGATTCCCAGGATTCCCGGGATAAGTTTCTTCCCGCAAATTACGGATCTTGTCTTCTTCTGCCGCAAACAGTACCTCCCAGGATTCCCGGGATAAGTTTTTTTCCGCATCTTTCGGATCTTGTTTCTCTTTAAATTTTGAACTGGCTGGATGATGATGATCCAACGTCTTTTTTTGAAATTTTTTCAACCAAGGTATCTTTGATTGCTTCGAAAATGTCTTCAATGGCGACATCACTTTGAGCGTCTTGAAGATAATCGGATGCCATAGTTGAGTCTGATTTGTTTGATTTATTATCATCTTCAAATTTAGACATAAAGTCTTTCTTCATTTCTTCAATATATGCAGATATCATCTGACTTTTTGATAAGTTCTCTGACCTCATTCGAAATTTTTTGGAGATATAATCAAACGGGGACGGTGCTTCCGCTACTTGTCGTTTTTCTTCATACATACTTATTTGCTGGTGTAGGAGGTCCATTGTCTCCTTCCCGAATCGCTCTTTTGTTTCCTGATCTACTCTCATCATCTTATCCCAAAATTTATAAAATGACGACCTAAACAGACAGGGAATGCCTGTTTTGGTATAACCAAATTCAGGAATCCATCTCCAGATCCATGGAATGGAAAATTCAGTAAAAAAGAAACATGAAGCTATTCCGTCAATATATAAATTAGCTTCTTGTTTTTGCAGAAGCTGGGGAGATATATTGCTCCATTTATCGAATAGGACCTTGATTTCTTCTGGTAAAATCTTTGGGCAGGGACCAAAACGGTAAAACCAGTCTATGAACCAGTGGGGAATATCACCTCTATAGACATTTGCACATACCTTGATGAACCAGGAATGTTTATATTTATTATTCTCATAATATAGTGCCTTAGTAAAGGCATCACAATAATCCCAATAATTAAATTTGATTGTTGTCGTTTTATTAAACGATAATTCTCTTTCTTTCATTGGGGATATTCCCCAATCTTCCAACGAAATTGTCTTTTTTATTATTATTTTGCTGAAATTATAAATTTCTTTGTTTGCCCCAGAGAAATGTGATATTTCACATGACCCACTTTGAATAAGTATTTGCTCGTAAAATATCCGAGACTTGTAAGTCCTTGACGGAGTGGATGTATTATCCAAATACCTCTGCATTATTGTCCATGGCTCATTCCTCCATTTGACGTCCTTCTCTTCTAAGAGAAATATAATTTCCTTATATTCATTTCTTATAAATCCAATATTATTGGATTCTGATTCTTCATCTCCCAGTATTCTGGCGTACGTTGGATTGTCTTTTTGACTGTCCGAACTTTGGGATAGATCCATTGCTATCAGTTTTTGTTTACCATACTGAGATATGATCTCTGGTGCTCTGCCCCGACCTCTTCCTCTGATAGAGGAGGATCCTCTTCCTCTATTAGAGAAAGAATCATAACCCCTTCCGCTCATTCCTGTAAATTTAAAAATTCACGGGTTAAGAAATCAGGGAGATTATTATCTATCCCTTTTTTGTATGATATTTCAAAATCAAATGGGGCTAAATGAGCTTGCCATCTGGCGAACATTTGTTTTGACACATCATGTTTAAAATCTTTCTGGAACATGAATTTAGCTGCATTGCAATCTGTTCGTATAATAAATTTTTGATTATATAAATCATCTTGGAATTTTAAAACACATTTGACTATCGCCAGAATTTCTTTTGCGACTGTTGCATAATTCTTTTGAGAGTTGTTCCATTTCCCTGAATGGAATCTGACAAGATAGACCTGTTTTGTTTCTGGATCTAATTGAGTTAGAATTCCTCCAAATCCTATGTCAGATGCATCAGTCTCAATTACCTTTTCCCAATTCGGGTTACTTATCATTAACAAGGGAGTACCTTTACTTTATTTTTAATTCTCTTAATAGCCTCTGTATGATGGTTTGACCATGGTTTAGGGTTCTTCTTCAGTCTTTCATATAAGATTGATGTATCTTCTGTTAGATTTTTATAGTATGGAGCCACATAATTTAAGCTGCCTAAAAATCTTTGTAATTGTGTTTTATCAGTGATCACATTAGGGAACTTTTCCGCAAATTCTATGTTTCTATTAATGGGAGTAATATTTCCCTTTTCAATGATATGACCTAAAAATCTTATTTTTGTTTTGAAAAGATCCATTTTTGGTTTAGAAATTACTAGTCCATTTTGAGTTATTATTGTTTTGAACATATTTAAATGTTTGAAATGAGTTTCAATTGATTTTGAATAAACTAATATGTCATCAATGTAGACAATTATAAATGTGCTATAAGGATTAAAGGTATTATTCATAATTTTTTGAAATTCGGATGGAGCATTTTTTAATCCAAATGGCATTACATTCCATTCATAATGTCCTATAGGGACATTGAATGCTGTTTTATACCTGTCAGATTTTTCAATCTGGATTTGCCAATATCCTGATTTTAAGTCAAACTTTGAAAATATTAAACTATCATACAGTCTATCTAACAGATCCTTCTTATTAGGAATTGGGTGCCTAATCCATTTTAATACTTTGTTTAAGGGTTTATAGTTTATTACTAACCTTGGCACGCCTCTTTCGACTTCTGAATGTTTATTTACGTAGAAAGCCGTACAGGACCAAGGTGATTGTGATGGACTTATTAATCCCTTCTGTAGAAGTGTATCTATCTCTTTTTTGCATAATTCTAGATATTCTGAATTCATTTGGCAAGGTCTTGCCTTTGTAGGAATATTCTTTTCATTAAAAGCTTCCTCATATGGTAGTGAAACTATATGTTTCTTTCTATCCCAAAATGCATTAGGATGTTCATTACAAATATCTATTGAAAGTTGGTCTTTTAGCAGAGCTATTTTTTCTTGTAATTTAGGATTTTCTAGTTGTTCATCTATTGTTATTAGACTTATTTCTTGCTTTAGAAAATATATTTGATCTTGTTTTGCTTTGATATTATCATATATACTATGTAACATTTTAGTAAGCGGTTCTACAATAAATTCTAGAAAAATATCATGTTTCTGGAAGGTTCCTGTAATACCTTTATTATTAATCATCTTAATGGGGTAGATTGTGTTTAAAAATGGGGTTCCAAGTATGACCTGATTTGATATATCTTTAGCAAGTATAAAGCTCTGAGGAATGCATTTATTATCAGTACATATATAAGCTTTTGGAAGTTTATATTGGATTTGGAGTTTATCTCCCCCTGCATGCCACAGGGTATGACTTGTTTTATGAAAATACCTAGTAGGGATTAGTCCTTCCTGAATAACATTTAAATCTGCTCCGCTATCAACAAGAGCAGTAAATGATCTTGTATAATGATTATCTATTAGGAGAGATATTTTTATGTGCCATTTTTGGGATTTAACCATTTCTATTGTGGATAAAAAATTTTCTGAGAAGATATTTTCTTCAATTTCTACTTTGTTGTCATTATAGTGATTTTTTTCGTTATGGTTATCCTCAAGCTTAGTTATTCTAGACTCTTGTATAATATTCTTCTTTTTTAATATCTTAATTTCTTCCTTTAAATTATTAATTTCTTTGTAAAGATTTGTGAGTGTTGTATTCTCTTCTTTATTTTGAATCTTGTGTCTGAGTTGATTCATTACTTCACTCATAGTGTAAGATTTTTTATGATTATTATAATTGAATCTCTTTTCTTCGGGCTCTTCATCTTTAGAGGATGAAGTTCCTTCTTCAGAATTAAACTGATCTATGATCTGCATTCTTAATTCTGGATCTTTGATGGCTTTTAGTAATTCAAAAGCATGATTTGATGTTAAAACATTAACTTTCATATCTGAAAATTGAGATATGATTCTATATAATTCTGATTTGTCAATATTTTGATCTAGGTTATTTGTTTCCTTTTTAGGACAACTTAATCCTGATCGGCAAGGCTCACATTCAGAGTCTTCCGAGCTTGATTCCGAAGTATTTTCATTATATAGGTCATCTATTTCAGAATCACTAGGTATTGAATCTGAACCAGATTCTTCAGATTCTGAGTTTTGTAAAGTTTGTATTATTAATCTTTTTGTGTCTTCTGGGATTTCAAGATTATTAATTTTTTTCTTTGCCCAACAGAATTTTGAGGTGTGTCCTAATTTTCCACAGTTGTAGCATTTCTTACTATTTTTGAAATTTTTTGACTTGTTTTTAACCTTTTCTTCCCTCCTCTCATTTTTTATGTCCGAGTACTTTCGGAATGGTTTTCTATATTTATGAAATTTATTATATTTCACCCTTTTCTCTTTTCTAGATGTAGGACTATCTATTCCAAATTGTTGGCAAAATTGACCTAATTGTTGTTTTTCATTTTGACTCTGTCTTTTAATTTGTTGGTTTAACCTTATTTCATTACATAAGGCTAGTCCTTCCTGTATACAGGTATCTATTAATACACCATATGTATAATTTTCATATGGTATCATTGAATGACTCTTTTTGAGATTTCTTCTAACCCTTTCAGCAAATAAGCTAGGGAGGCCATCTATAAATTTGGATTTCCAATGTACATTATTACATTCTGGTAGTTCCATTACTCTACTTAGAAAGGTATCTTTGTACCATCTAAAATCCGAGAGTGTCTTGCACCTTAGGTTTTGTAATAATGTTCTAATTGTATCACTATTATCACTGAACCTTCCCGTGAAGTGTTCAATGATGTTAATTGCTAATGTATAAACTGCATGTTCAGTTAGGCTATTGTTTTCTTGTTTTACAGTGTTAAGAATAGAATCTCTATTTTCTTGGGAAAAATAATTATCCCACCAGCCCTTTAATTGTCCAGTGAATCCGGCAACAATCATTGTTGCTATAGTTTTATCACTATTTTTACTATTTTTGCAAACTGTTGAGTACATTAGCATCCTATGTACTGTATTATAAATTTGTTTGTTTGAATATCCATCAATATTCCATTCATAGATTTTGTTTCCTGAATAACTAATATCAATTGTATCTGTGTATTCTTCATGTAAAACATCCATTGGTGTTGGTCTATTGTAGTAAAATTTACTTTGTATAGGTTTATCAGCCCATTTATCTATTTTATTAATATGATCTCTATTTTCCTTGTCTAAGGTTTTAATGCTTAGCTTGCTAAATTTTTCTTCAAGAATTTTTTCAAACTCTTGCATTGGCCTTAGTTTGAAATCAGATATGATTGGAGGTGGTTGGAAAGTTGGTAAAGCTTCTTTTTCTTTTGGAATTATTTTTGACGTTCCTGGTTTGATTTCATTTAAGGATTTTATTAATTTTTCAATCTTATTTTCCATGGATTGTAACTGTTCTCCTAGAATATTTAGGAACAGACTTGTGTAGTTTTGTTGTTCAAACATATTATTGATATGTTTGCATGTTATTGGGAGCGTATCATTTTCAATTAAATTTTTGTATGGCGCGAAATTTAATATTTTTTCTCCCTTTTCAATATGGAAAGGTTGTTGGGGTGGATATGTACCTAGATAGGTTTTTCCTGATTCTAATTTGAAAGTTCTTTCAATTACCGAAATATAACTTTTAACATAGGTGCTTATGAACCAAGAGGTAAAAGGAATTAAAGCATTTTTCGCAGTACAAAACTCATAAAATTCTTTTTCGAATTGTTTTATTTCGTTGGTGTGAAAACTTTCAAAAAACCATTTTCTGAATTGGGTATATCCCGGATTTTTGAATTCATTTGAAATTATTTTTCTGGCTGTAGAGCCAGTATTGAAATCTATTTTGGGTGTATTAATCATTTAAATAGAAAAGTTCATTTCCGACATTGTCGGTTCAGGTTCATTTAGAGTTTGAGTGTTATTTTCCCTAACAATATTTTGTCTGTTGATATATAATCTTTCTGTAATTGGAGTTGAATCTTCTGAAAACGTTGATTCCCTTATTTGAGAGGTGGATGCCCTAGAGGGATACTCAACCTTATAATCTAATGGTGAGATATATGATTTGATAGAGCTATGTCTTTGTATTGGACATAACTTTAGGTTTGTGTCAAATCTTACTTCGACACTTCCTTCCTCACTTTGACAGATATCTAATATATTATTATGATTCTGGACCTGTGGTTTTACAGGTACAGCTTGTTCTATTTTCCAGTTGTCTGGGAACGATATTTCTTCCCATTTAATTGGTCTCCTACTAGTTATGTTTGATTTATCACAATTTGTTTGTATTAAAATTGTCTCATTATTGGGTTTGTCCATTATTCTACAAAGGGGATTTAAAGTGAATAATGGTTTATAATATATTCTATAACAAACACACATTACTTCCGATCCGGGAGCATAATTATATCCATGTGTTTTAACATTTAATGTTAGGGAGTCAGTTATATTAGCGTCAGATAAAGATAATTGTAAGTTTGGAAAAACGTTAAAATAAACTGGTCCTTGAGCTAAACTGGACTGTATTATTCCCATTAGGGATTGTTTCCAATTTAGGTTTCTTCCATCTCTTAGGGCTGCCATAAAGCTCTCTGGTAAACCTTCTAAGGTTAAAGGTTTAAATGCCACCTGCACTAGTCCTATATGTAGAAATTTATAGGATCGTTTATAATATGCTATATCCATATCTGATAGTAGTTTTATGACCATATCACTATTATCTAGTGAAACTGACTCTTCAGTAGTTTTTATTACTTGTTTTAAACCCATTTTCTCAAATGTTCCTAATTGATATATCAATCTAGGTTCAACTTTTGGAATTGTCCACTTATTTAGGAGATCTAAATCCTTAGGAATATCATACTCCTCTTTTTTTGTATTCTTAAGAATCTGGTTCAGATTCAATACCTAGTGATTCTGAAATAGATGACCTATATAATGAAAATACTTCGGAATCAAGCTCGGAAGACTCTGAATGTGAGCCTTGCCGATCAGGATTAAGTTGTCCTAAAAAGGAAACAAATAACCTAGATCAAAATATTGACAAATCAGAATTATATAGAATCATATCTCAATTTTCAGATATGAAAGTTAATGTTTTAACATCAAATCATGCTTTTGAATTACTAAAAGCCATCAAAGATCCAGAATTAAGAATGCAGATCATAGATCAGTTTAATTCTGAAGAAGGAACTTCATCCTCTAAAGATGAAGAGCCCGAAGAAAAGAGATTCAATTATAATAATCATAATAAATCTTACACTATGAGTGAAGTAATGAATCAACTCAGACACAAGATTCAAAATAAAGAAGAGAGTACAACACTCACAAATCTTTACAAAGAAATTAATAATTTAAAGGAAGAAATTAAGATATTAAAAAAGAAGAATATTATACAAGAGTCTAGAATAACTAAGCTTGAGGATAACCATAACGAAAAAAATCACTATAATGACAACAAAGTAGAAATTGAAGAAAATATCTTCTCAGAAAATTTTTTCCAAAAATGGCACATAAAAATATCTCTCCTAATAGATAATCATTATACAAGATCATTTACTGCTCTTGTTGATAGCGGAGCAGATTTAAATGTTATTCAGGAAGGACTAATCCCTACTAGGTATTTTCATAAAACAAGTCATACCCTGTGGCATGCAGGGGGAGATAAACTCCAAATCCAATATAAACTTCCAAAAGCTTATATATGTACTGATAATAAATGCATTCCTCAGAGCTTTATACTTGCTAAAGATATATCAAATCAGGTCATACTTGGAACCCCATTTTTAAACACAATCTACCCCATTAAGATGATTAATAATAAAGGTATTACAGGAACCTTCCAGAAACATGATATTTTTCTAGAATTTATTGTAGAACCGCTTACTAAAATGTTACATAGTATATATGATAATATCAAAGCAAAACAAGATCAAATATATTTTCTAAAGCAAGAAATAAGTCTAATAACAATAGATGAACAACTAGAAAATCCTAAATTACAAGAAAAAATAGCTCTGCTAAAAGACCAACTTTCAATAGATATTTGTAATGAACATCCTAATGCATTTTGGGATAGAAAGAAACATATAGTTTCACTACCATATGAGGAAGCTTTTAATGAAAAGAATATTCCTACAAAGGCAAGACCTTGCCAAATGAATTCAGAATATCTAGAATTATGCAAAAAAGAGATAGATACACTTCTACAGAAGGGATTAATAAGTCCATCACAATCACCTTGGTCCTGTACGGCTTTCTACGTAAATAAACATTCAGAAGTCGAAAGAGGCGTGCCAAGGTTAGTAATAAACTATAAACCCTTAAACAAAGTATTAAAATGGATTAGGCACCCAATTCCTAATAAGAAGGATCTGTTAGATAGACTGTATGATAGTTTAATATTTTCAAAGTCTGACTTAAAATCAGGATATTGGCAAATCCAGATTGAAAAATCTGACAGGTATAAAACAGCATTCAATGTCCCTATAGGACATTATGAATGGAATGTAATGCCATTTGGATTAAAAAATGCTCCATCCGAATTTCAAAAAATTATGAATAATACCTTTAATCCTTATAGCACATTTATAATTGTCTACATTGATGACATATTAGTTTATTCAAAATCAATTGAAACTCATTTCAAACATTTAAATATGTTCAAAACAATAATAACTCAAAATGGACTAGTAATTTCTAAACCAAAAATGGATCTTTTCAAAACAAAAATAAGATTTTTAGGTCATATCATTGAAAAGGGAAATATTACTCCCATTAATAGAAACATAGAATTTGCGGAAAAGTTCCCTAATGTGATCACTGATAAAACACAATTACAAAGATTTTTAGGCAGCTTAAATTATGTGGCTCCATACTATAAAAATCTAACAGAAGATACATCAATCTTATATGAAAGACTGAAGAAGAACCCTAAACCATGGTCAAACCATCATACAGAGGCTATTAAGAGAATTAAAAATAAAGTAAAGGTACTCCCTTGTTTAATGATAAGTAACCCGAATTGGGAAAAGGTAATTGAGACTGATGCATCTGACATAGGATTTGGAGGAATTCTAACTCAATTAGATCCAGAAACAAAACAGGTCTATCTTGTCAGATTCCATTCAGGGAAATGGAACAACTCTCAAAAGAATTATGCAACAGTCGCAAAAGAAATTCTGGCGATAGTCAAATGTGTTTTAAAATTCCAAGATGATTTATATAATCAAAAATTTATTATACGAACAGATTGCAATGCAGCTAAATTCATGTTCCAGAAAGATTTTAAACATGATGTGTCAAAACAAATGTTCGCCAGATGGCAAGCTCATTTAGCCCCATTTGATTTTGAAATATCATACAAAAAAGGGATAGATAATAATCTCCCTGATTTCTTAACCCGTGAATTTTTAAATTTACAGGAATGAGCGGAAGGGGTTATGATTCTTTCTCTAATAGAGGAAGAGGATCCTCCTCTATCAGAGGAAGAGGTCGGGGCAGAGCACCAGAGATCATATCTCAGTATGGTAAACAAAAACTGATAGCAATGGATCTATCCCAAAGTTCGGACAGTCAAAAAGACAATCCAACGTACGCCAGAATACTGGGAGATGAAGAATCAGAATCCAATAATATTGGATTTATAAGAAATGAATATAAGGAAATTATATTTCTCTTAGAAGAGAAGGACGTCAAATGGAGGAATGAGCCATGGACAATAATGCAGAGGTATTTGGATAATACATCCACTCCGTCAAGGACTTACAAGTCTCGGATATTTTACGAGCAAATACTTATTCAAAGTGGGTCATGTGAAATATCACATTTCTCTGGGGCAAACAAAGAAATTTATAATTTCAGCAAAATAATAATAAAAAGACAATTTCGTTGGAAGATTGGGGAATATCCCCAATGAAAGAAAGAGAATTATCGTTTAATAAAACGACAACAATCAAATTTAATTATTGGGATTATTGTGATGCCTTTACTAAGGCACTATATTATGAGAATAATAAATATAAACATTCCTGGTTCATCAAGGTATGTGCAAATGTCTATAGAGGTGATATTCCCCACTGGTTCATAGACTGGTTTTACCGTTTTGGTCCCTGCCCAAAGATTTTACCAGAAGAAATCAAGGTCCTATTCGATAAATGGAGCAATATATCTCCCCAGCTTCTGCAAAAACAAGAAGCTAATTTATATATTGACGGAATAGCTTCATGTTTCTTTTTTACTGAATTTTCCATTCCATGGATCTGGAGATGGATTCCTGAATTTGGTTATACCAAAACAGGCATTCCCTGTCTGTTTAGGTCGTCATTTTATAAATTTTGGGATAAGATGATGAGAGTAGATCAGGAAACAAAAGAGCGATTCGGGAAGGAGACAATGGACCTCCTACACCAGCAAATAAGTATGTATGAAGAAAAACGACAAGTAGCGGAAGCACCGTCCCCGTTTGATTATATCTCCAAAAAATTTCGAATGAGGTCAGAGAACTTATCAAAAAGTCAGATGATATCTGCATATATTGAAGAAATGAAGAAAGACTTTATGTCTAAATTTGAAGATGATAATAAATCAAACAAATCAGACTCAACTATGGCATCCGATTATCTTCAAGACGCTCAAAGTGATGTCGCCATTGAAGACATTTTCGAAGCAATCAAAGATACCTTGGTTGAAAAAATTTCAAAAAAAGACGTTGGATCATCATCATCCAGCCAGTTCAAAATTTAAAGAGAAACAAGATCCGAAAGATGCGGAAAAAACTTATCCCGGGAATCCTGGGAGGTACTGTTTGCGGCAGAAGAAGACAAGATCCGTAATTTGCGGGAAGAAACTTATCCCGGGAATCCTGGGAATCACTGTTCAAGTTTTTAACTTTTATTTAAATGTTTTACTATAAATAGTTGTTTATGTTGGGTTGGAAGGAGAGGCGAAAACGACCCCTGAAATCTGTATTGTACTCTCTCTCTCTCTATTGTACTCTCTAGCACCATCATCCAGTTGTAATAAATTTGAAGCATCATCAATAAAAGTTTGGAGGACAGTGTGTTTAACCTTCATTCCCGGGTACGTTCCAAATCTTACTACATATTTAATTATTTGCTTTAAATGTCAAGCCTAATAGGCTAATCAAATTAGGTGTTGATCATGACCGCTAACTACCCTTCATAAAAAAAAAAAAAAAAAAAAAAAAAAAAAAAAAAAAAAGTAATTAATAAAAAATTAAAGCTTATCTTAGAAGTTTTGAATGGACATCTGGCATGGATTTGAAATGTCGATCCCTTTTATAATATGGTACTTTAATTTTGTGTTCCTGTTTGGTCCTATTGAGCCACTGTTTTAGGCATGTTGGACACTTTGGAACTTTAAATTGAAGTTAAGTATTATAATTGGTTGATAGGCATTTCTATTATCCTAAACCCAGAAGTTGTCCCTCTTCAGACTTTCTTTGTATGTTTTAATTTTATTTTCGATCCTCAAAATATTATGGTATATATATATATATATATATATATATATATATATATATATATATGATATTATATTATATATTTAAATATATAATTTTTTAATAACTTAATTTTAAATATTAAAAAGAATTATCTAACAATTTGTTTAGTATTTATTTTTTGAAATTTTGTTTAATATTATCATTAACCTTATAAAGAATTTATCATTAACCTTTGTATTTGTGGATAAAAAAATCAAGAAATAGAAATATATATGTTTTATTATTATAATTTTATATAAATATAAAAAAAAATTAAAAAAATAATGATAACAAAGAATGAAAAAAATAAGAGAGAATAAATAAAAAATTTTTAAAAAGATAAAATGAAAAATATGTTTGATTATTATTTTATAAATTTATTACAGAAAATTAATATAACAACATATTATAAATTTATACGGTTAAATAAGTGAAGTAGAAAAAAAAAATTAAATTTAAACACAAGATTTATCGATTAATTATTATTTTTTATGAACAAATTATTATGCAAACAAACTTTATCATCAGTATAAGTAGAATCAACCGACGTTATACTATTAAAATATGAGATATTTTAATAAAGAAGTATATAATGATTATTTTTAAAATAGAGAAATATTGATTATTTAAATTATGTAAAATGTAAGATTGGACGGTGGTGTGTTTTAAATAAATGTCCATTATAAGAGATGTGTGTATCTCTAGCGAATCAGTCTATGTCTAGCTAGAGTCTAGTGTTTAGAGTCTAGATCTGATTTTGACTCTGATTTTGGGTGCAAGTCATTTCCAAACATTTTAATTTATGTGTATTTGGACGTGAAAAAAATAGTAAAGAAAAAAATGTGACAAATTATTTTTAATTTATAAAATGAGATTTTGAATGGCTACATACAAAAGTCGATTATAATTTTAGTGGATGAGATTTATTATCATATTTTAACGTGTAAGATATTTTGATAAATATATAATATATTTATTTATAAAAAAGCTACAAATTCTTCTTTTTTCTGATTTTTTTTTTCTTTTCTTTTTTTATTCTTCTATATTCTTTGAAATATTGAGACAACTTAAAACACGAATATCTCAAAATATATTTAATTTTAATAATAATGCATCCAAAATTGTCTATGTCAGACGAAACACTGACAAATAAATACAAAATTTATTTATTATTTTCTAAATTAAATATTTTTTTAAACAATCCTGTCATGGTTTAAAATATGTGATTTCAAAAAATATTCAATTTTAAAAAGAATGTTCAAGACATATTTAATAATAATTTTATAAAAAAAGTAAAAAATAAATACATTAAAATAAAAGATAGATATTTTTATCCGACAAAATCTCAAATAACTAAAATTGCGATAATTCAATATTCATACCATAATTTAATGGTACACAAAAGATAAATTCATTTATTTTTACTTGTTTTGTTGGTGTTATTCAAATAACTTAAATCATTCAAACATCCTTTTATTTTCTCTCTTATCAACTATATCACTAAATTTATTTTTTAAAATACTAAAATATCTTTATTTTTTTATATATTATATATATCAATAATTTTTAAATTTTTTTAAAAAAAAATAATTATTACATTAACAAAATAATCAACCATGGTTATTTTTCTTTTCTCTCTAAAATTTTCCAATAACTAAATCCAAACAAGCTCTAAATATATAGAAAATAAACTCTATATTTCCTAAACCCACATCACACGCAAGTTCTACCCTATTCACTATACCGACCCTAGTAGGCTAGCAGTGCTAATTAAATTATTATTATTATATAGCTAGTTATAAACATGTTAACAATTATTTTCTTATTAATAAATATAATAAATCATTTTTCAACATTAATAGTAAAAATGTCGTGACTAAAGTGCTTGCAATGGTAGAATTTCCAATTAATGCAGATATTGCTTTCTAATATTTTTAACATGAATTTCTAATTATTATTTTTTTTAAACGACTCATTTACGTTTAAACATAACAATAAAAATATAACATAAAAAAATTAAGTACAAAATGAATACATTAGAATAAGTAATTGACTCGAAAATATTTAAAAAACAATAAGATCTCCACACGAATCTACAAGTTTTTCGGATCTAATATTTGACATCGTTATGATAATGATATTATAAATAATCTTTAACAACTTATTTTGGTTGTTAAAAGTTCTCTGATTTTTTTTAACTAGATAGTCCATCAGAAAATTATACGGATAGAGACCCATCTTTTAAGTCTCACATTATTAGTCGCCCAATCCATGCCTCTAAATATCCATTAACGATTTTCGACATAACTCATTGTATTTCAGTCAAATTTTACAAAAGACTCCATATATTTGCAACAACATTACAATGTAAAAGTAAATGAGAAGTCGTCTCAAGTCTCAATCTCTTTATAACACATACAACTCACAATAATTATGTCCTTTTTCATACATCTATCATTAGTAAAGAGTGTCATCTCTGCAAATAATAAGCGAGACATAAATAACGGAGATCGTCTCGCACCACATTCCATCCCATGAAACAAACTCACACTTTCGACAAACGACATCATTCTAGAAATGTCTTTCATAACAATAACAAATAAGAAAGGAAAAATAGGAACCATTTCCTGTTCTACCCACTTTTCAAACAATTTTTCTCAAACTACCCACATTTTCATTCGCATTCCCAAACTACCCACTTTTCTCTTTCTAAATCATTAATCAACATTTTAATTACACATCTTTCACATTAAATTCACTAATTACTTTATTTTATAAATACCAAAATATATATATTTTTTAATATATATAATTAAAATTAAACATTATAAATATAATTCAAATAAATATTATAAACTAAAATAAAATATTATACACTAAAATAAATTAAATTACATAAATTTTTAATATTATATTATTTATTAAAATAAAATAAAATATATATTATATAAATATTAAAATAATACTTATATTATATAAATATTAAAATAACACGTCTATTTTAAAGTTTATTGTAATTTATTTTATTTTAAAGTTTTTTAAATTAATACTTTTATAAATATTTTAAGATTTAGGTAATTTATTTTAAGATTTAGTTTATTTTATTTTATTTAAGGTTTATGTTATTTATTTAATTTTAGTTTATAATATTTATTTTGATATTTAATTTAGTATGTTTAGTTTTAATTATAAATATTATATTTATAAAATTAAGTAGAAATAAAATAGATGTGTTGTTTTAATATTTAATGTGGTACATGTGTTATTTTAATATTTATATAATATAATATATTTTATTTTAATGTATAATATTAAAGAGGTAGGTAATGATTTTTGTTTTAGTTTATAATATTTATTTGTATTATTTAATTTATAATGTTTATTTTTAATATATGTAAAAATAAAATATATGTGTTATTTTAATATTTATGTAATATATTTTATTTAATATATATTATTAATTTTAATTATATATATTTGTATTTATAAAATAAAGTAATTAGTGAATTTAATGTAAAAGATGTATAATTAAAAGGTTGATTAATGCTTTAGAGAGATAAATGTGGGTAGTTTGAGAATGTGAATGAAAAGATTGGTAGTTTGGGAAAATTTGTTTGAAAGGTGGGTAGAACAGGAATTGGTTCGGGAAAATAGGGTCTTCTTGTCTTATACCCTTGAACTCTCAAAGAAACCATGAGACCTCTCATTCACGATAACAAAGAATTTCGCCGTCAATACGTAAAATCTAATATATCCGATCTATTTCTCCCATATACTCATTCTACCCACAATATCAAAAAGGAACTCCCAATTAACATTATCATATGTTTTTCTCAATATTGAGTTTGACAAAAGCACATTTATCGTCTTTAGAATTAGCCAAATCAATACATTCATTGTCGATTAGTGCCACATCGAAATTTTAACGACCTTTAATGAAAGTCATATATCTGTTTGCCAAACATTTCGAGATAATCTTATAAAATGACGTAACCAAACTGATGGATCAGAAATTCTTCACGTCGATAGTTTCGCTGCCTTACGAATTAGGACAATCAACGTAGAATTCTAACTTTTCTTAAAAGTTGAAAATTGATAGAAATGATTCATAGCCGCCATAATATCAACCTTAAGGAACTCCCAAGCCTTTTAAAAAAAACAAAGTAAAACCGTCGCTCCTAAAACACTTATCACTACCACAATCCATTATTGTCGCCTCCGGGGCCGGCCCTGAAAATTTGAGGCCAATACATGTTTAAATTTTGGGCCCCTAAAATAGTAAAAAAAAAATTAAAATTTTAAAAATATAAAATTAGATATAAATGGTTAATATATTATAATACAAAAATAAGAGATTAAAAAAGAGATAAAAAAAGTTATTATAATATATTGTATAATATATATTTAATATTAAAGGAGAAAAAAAAGATTAATAATATAATACTATCAAATATTAACAAATGGGGGCCATGCAACTGCATAGATTTCCTTATCCCAGGGCTGACCCTTGCTGCCTCCACCTTCTCGATAGAGAAATGAGGTTCCAACATGACATGCATTTCTCATTTGCATTTATAGATGCAAAATTAATGTCATTTAGCTTTGATTTTACCCGAAATGGTTTCTGAAACAAATCTTTGTAAAATTGAATATTATTATTAAATATAGTTGATTTGTTCTCATGCACGACATCATCAATGAATATCAAGTTAATAACGTTATTTCTTGCTTGTGCTTTAGAGATGCCATGTAAATATTTAGTGTTTTATCACCTTCTCGCAACCAAATTACTCTATTGATTGAGTTGTCTCGCCCTAATTTTCTCCTCCTTACCTATCATCTATTGTTAATTAAAACCTCAACCTTGGAGCAAAACAATGCACAACTTAAACTTCCATTATAAAATTACTTTTTGGAATAGTTGAAGATGGTTGAATGCCACAAAATAATAATTAATTTGTTAGTGGGCTTGAGTAGGAGATTTTTTATCTACTATCTTATTTAAATAGATTATCTTTTAACAACACTAGCCGACTGCCGACCTATTATATTTTTCCATAATGCCATCTTTATGACTTGCTCTGATTGAATCATGGGCTGAATCTACATGCATCTAATTGTTCATTTGGAAGATGATATTTGTGCCAATTTGATATCCTCCTACCCTTCTTTTAGTTGCGTCACTTCTTTTTTATCCCATTTTTTAGTATCCCCAATACAAGTTTTATTTGTGATTCTTTGTTATATACTTATTCGACTCATTATATTTTCTTTGACATATACTTATAACTAATCTTAAAGAACAAAAGATAAATAAGAAAGGTAATACTATACATGGACCCATTTTGATATTTTATAGCTGATTTTGGATCATAAAACGTCAATAAATATCTTTGGTATTAATATTTTTTTTATTTTTTTTTGTCAAATATCTTTAGTTAAGATTATATTTTGAAACTTTAACTTATTTAGATATATTCATAAATTTTTTGATATTTTTTCATTATATTTTCTTTGTCATATACTTATAACTAATAGTTACTTCCTTATAAAAAAAAAATAAATAAGAAAGGTAACACTGTTCAAGAATGCATTTTGAATTTGTTTTTAGTTGAATTTAGATAATAAAACGTCAATAAATATCTTTGAAAATATATATATTTTTTTCAAATATCTTTAGTTAAGATTATATTTTGAAACTTTAACTTATTTAGATATATATTCATTAATTTGTTAATATTTTTTTATTATCAAGTTGAAGAGAAATATATATATATATATATATATATATATATATATATATATATATATATATATATATATTCTTTTCATTCTTTTATAATAATAATAATATTGTTTAATTTGAATTTACTTGTTTTGCTTATTAATTTCAATATATTTGTGAGAGTAAATGGATACTTGGGTCGGATAATGAGTTTACTCATCTATAAACTTAAAAAAATTAAAAATGATATATGTATATATGTTTCGAATGTACACCATATCAAAAATAGATCAACAATTTGGGTAGAATAGACTAAATCTAAAACTTCATATTGTGTCATATTGCACATTGATATTAGATTTATGAACGATTTTTTTTTTTTGAAAATGATTCAAGAGTAATAATTGAATGGCTGGAATTAGATTTCAGATTAAGGATGATCTTACAATTTATATAATTATATATTATACTTATTTAAAAATTTTTTTGTCATATATTTAAATAAAAATAAATTAATCTTATTTAATTACTTATTTCCCCTTTATTAATATATTTTTCTCTTTTCATATTTATTATATTAATCTTTAAATATTTTTTATTTAGGTTACATTAATTTATTTTTTACATATTTATTAGATACACCGTTATTTAAATTTATTTTTTTTAAAATTATTATATTTTTTACTTACTAATTTTTTAAAAATAATTATATATATAAAAATAATTCTACTTCTATTAATTATTTTATAATATATAATTATATATTAAATTTTAAAAATATTTTCACATCATCCTAATTATAACTAAATTTTCTAAATAATTTATTTAAAAATAGTAATTTTTATACATTCTCTCTACACATTTATTATTTATATAATTAATTAATTTCTTTATTCATTTTATCTTTTATTTGTTATTTATTAACCATGTTTAAATATATATATAAAAATTCATAAAATTACAAATTAAAGTGTTCAAATAGTTAAAATATTCATATGTAAACTCAAAGATTAAGATTCGAGTCCCATCTCATGCGAATTTTAGAGTCTCAACTCATGCGAATTTTAGAGTAAGTATTATAAGATAAGATATATGATGATATATATGAGAGTTTGAATTAGAGGGATGAACGATGATTGATGGAATTGGGTGCGAATTTGAGGGATATTATGGTTTGAATAAAGAGTGGTGTTAATAATGAATATTTAAGGGATCTATGAAATTGTGGTTTGAATCAAGAGTGATGTAGGGATTGGGAGTACTTGCATTTTTTTAAAATTCTTTTTTGTTATTATGGAACACCATATTGTAGGATTAATTTGATTTAAAAAATGTTAAATTCAGTCTATTAAATTGATTATTCTCAATCGATACTATTCTTCGAAATATAATTTAGTGTCATTTTTTATTATTAAAAAGAACGCAACAAATGTCATATTTAAAATGTTGAATATAACTATTGAGAAATAGTGTGTTATGTTGTTTTTACAAACATATAGAAAGAAGTTGTAGTACAATTACTTATATGGAAATAAATATATGTTTTTTCATTGTACACTCATGCGATTTATGGATATGATAATCGTTGAAAATTATATTTGCCTCTTGTGTACATAAAGTATTAAATATAACTAATAACAAATGGTGTGTTATGATATTTTTGGTATTTGTGAGTTCGTACTTGTATTTTTTTTTTTAATTTATGATTTATCTTTAATGTTTAGAGTTAGATAGAGAAGATGTAAGGTCTTCATTAGCATGCTCTTTTTTTTATTATGGAACACCATAAAGTAGGATTGAGTTTGAGTTGATTTTTTTTAAAAAGCTGGTTATTATTAATCAATACTATCCGTCGAGTGACAATTTTTTATTAAAAAGAACGTAACACATGCATGTCATATATGTAAGTGTTAAATATAACTATTGAAAAATAGTATGTTATGTTGTTTCTATAAATATTCAGAAGAAAGTTGTAGTACAATTCCTCTAAATGAAAATATATATATTTTTCCATTATACACTCACGCGACTTATACATCTAATAATCGTTGAAGATTACATTTTTCTCTTGTATACATAAAGTGTTTGACTATAAATAATGACAAATGGTATGTTACGATAAGTTTACAAATTTACATAAGAAAGGTACAGTCCAATCCCTCTACATGGGAAGATCACCATCAATATTCACTTAAATGATGGTTCTTATGAAATTTCTTACAACGATACCATCATACTAGTATATTTTAAATGTTTTTAAATTTGAATTGATACCATCGTATCGTATCAGTATATTTATATTTAAATGTTTTTAAACTTGAATTTGTGACCTTGTAATAGAATTAAGTAATTGTTGTAACTGGATATAGTTTTTTAATCTTTAAAGTGGTGTGACTCAACATTGTTCAACATGAGTCACTCTTATTTTACTAGGTTCACTTAAAGAACAATATAAATACCAAGAAATTCCAATTTTCTAGCATAGTTAAAAAAAGAGGTGAATATAATTTCCTAAAGTCCTAAGTTTTTTATTAATCGCACTCTTAAAAAGAAACGAAAAAAAATAAATAAATAAATGCACCAGCCGGGAATTGAACCCGGGTCTGTACCGTGGCAGGGTACTATTCTACCACTAGACCACTGGTGCTTTATATAAATATTAAGATTAATAATTAATTTAACAAAAAAGAAAGAATGAAAAATATTAGATATCTTAGTACATAATCTATATATTAATTGCATTAATTTTCATTACCATTCATATCATGTTACTAAAATCAGATGATTAATAAATAAAATACCATGTTTTTCATCTCAATAGACACACAAGACCATACAAATATGAAATCTAAACAACATGCCCAAATATAATCATCAAAAGAACAATCACAATATCTCATGGCGATATCATCTTCCAAAGGATATTACAAACATCGAATGGAGTCGCCACTTTCAAAGTATCGAACTCAAATTCTATATATTCAAGTTCAAGGAAATCCCACTATTTGTACGCCCATTCGAAAGCAAATGCAATGCCCTATTATATTTGTCACTGATAGAGAGTTTCATCCTGCACTAACTGGAATCAAATCAACTACCATTTCTCATAAATAACATAAACAGATGGATGATGAGTAAAATCATTCATAACTTAGTATTATGTTCTTTGCTTATCTTGTTCAATATGCCTGAGTTCTTCAATGGGAAACTCTTTGATTCTCCAGATCATTCATTTATTGTCAATAAGTGTGTTGGATTTTTAATAACAGAGATAGATCAGGTTAAAAACATTTAAAATCTTGAATGGAATAATTTTGATGATGGGATCAAGTTAAATTACTTATCTAAGCTCTTTTTTAGCAATCTCTTTATGTAGTTCCTCCTTAAATTCCTTCTCCAGTGATGAATCTGTCATGACCCTGATTCTCTATCAGCCTATCGTGATCTATCATCATCTGGTTCGCTGCAATATGAGGCTCTGTTAACAGGTTCATCTGATTCGGGTTCACCTTCATTAATTAACCAACCAAACGACAGCAATTAATAATAGCAATAGAAATACCAATAAGCACTTGGTATTAATAATTAGATCAGTAGAACTTTTAGATCATGATTTTGAATGTTAACTACATTATTTTTTTTTTTTTTTGGGGGGGGGGGGGGGGGGTTGTCTAAAAAACTGTTCAATAATAATAATAAAAAAGTAGGTTATTTGAGTTTTTAGTTGGTTTAATTACTAAATGTCTTCTTGTATTAAAATTAAAATTTAATGAAAATAAAATAAGGTCATTTTAGTTGATGAAAAGAGTACTTTAATGGTTAAAATGATGTGAATTTATAAAAAAAAAAAAAACTTACAAAAAATGCAGATCAAACGATGAAATACCTTGTGCATTCGCTCTCGGTCATTTTCTTCTTCTTTACCAAGACTATTTTGTTCTCTGCCTTCTTCTCCTCTACTCATTCACCAAGAGTTACTATCACTTACAGATATCGTGTTCGATTGAGTGTGTGATCTATTGTTGTGTATGAGCAAGACTTCCGTTGACTACAATGACGAGATTGCATGCCACAGATGAAAGCATTGAAAAGCTGGCAAGTAAATTAGAAGCAAAAGTTGCAAATAAATTTGACATGGTACATCAAGAAATTCAAGAACAACAACTACTAACAGAATCCAAGATTGTGTCAAAATTCATTGCAATGCAACAAGATAATGCGAAACAGTTCAGGTTCATACAACACGAAACAGCAAGACAACAACAAGACGCAATTCTACGATTAGAAGCAATGCAATCACAATTCTTGGCCAACTTGGATGCAACACTGGAGTCAAGAAAAATACCTGCTAATAAAAACAAGGAAGAAGCAAAATGTGCATCATCATCGACTGCGGCCAGAAAAGAGAGCGCTGTTGGAGTTGGAATATTCCGCCTAACGGATGCAAACCTTACAAACAACAACCAACAAGTTCAAAAGACAGAAGTTTCACAAGCATTGAATAGTTTAACTGTAAAGAATTCCAGAATTGATCTTGACAAGTTTGATGGAACTAATCCCAGAGGTTGGGTCAGAAGAGCGAACCAGTTCTTTAGAAATTTCGCAATCGAAGACATAGACAAGGTAAATTATGCCATATATTTCTTTACTGGACGAGCTGACATATGGGTTACAGATTATTTGATGGATCATGTGGTTTCATCTTGGGATGCATTCACGAACAAAGTTCTACTAGAATTTCAAGAAGCAGGTCATCAGAGTGTTATTATTGAATTCCTTCAATTAAAACAGACAGGATTATTGACTGAATACATTGATCAATGGAGAGACTTACGCTCTTTAGTCATGGCCAAGAACATAAATCATAGCGAGAGTTACTATGTACAGAGCTTCTTGGGAGGACTGCAGGACGAACTAAAAGAGATGCTGAAGATAATGAAGCCAGAAACATTAGATAAAGCTATAAGACTTGCGAAAAATAAAGATAAATTTCTAGCAAAGAATTGCAAGACGGCAGGCGAAACAATCAGATTGAATCATCCAAAACCAGCTATGCATGACAGTAGGAGTGAAACAAACAAAGACAGAGGAGTGACATCTAATTCCAATCAAACGAGAATCTGTTTCAAATGTGACGAGAAGTACACTCGAGGGCATGTATGCACAAACAGACAATTGTTCAACATTGAAGGATTAGATGATGAGTTTGAAGAAAGACTAAAATTGGAAGAAGATGAAGTTGTGGATGACAGGGGAGGACTATCATTATCATTGCAAACCCTCAATGGCACAGCCAATAACTCTATCCTAAAGATCTTGGGATAACTCAAGAAGAGAAGAATTACCATTTTGATTGGCAGTGGGAGTACTCATTCATTTATTGATGAAGGAACCGCGCGTCAATTGGGTTGTGACCTGCGAGAAAACAATCCCTTAGCAGTTACCATTGCAGATGGAGGTATCTTATATAGTCGATATACTATTCCTAATCTAACATGGATAATGCAGGAACACAAATTTACACTCAACGTAAAGACAATCAAATTATGGGGCTGTGACATGATCTTGGGGGTTGATTGGATGACAAAATTTGGGCCAGTAAGTTTGAATTACACAAAGAGATATATGAAGGCAAGGATCAATGGTTTAAAAATTCGATTGTACGAAATTAAGGAAAAGGGCATCAAAAAAGGATTGGATTGTTTTGTGGGACAAATGTATAACATGGAAATTAAAGAATCATCATCAACAAAAGAATAAGCCAGTGGTGAAAGTTCAACCAGATGAGTCCATTCAAGGGTTGATCAAGAAATACCTCCAATCTATTAATCTGAAGCCAGGATCTGTTCCCCCAATCAGAGACCACACAGTTATCCATTTATTCAGAAATGAAGCAGTCTGGGTTCATACGAAGCAGCACCAGTTCATACTCGTTTATCTTTTTCAAATAATCTAAAGTTTACATAAAATATGTCGCATATTACAGATGACATTAGAATACATACACTATTAAACTTCTACAATTCAACACTTCTAGTTACTTTAAGTGTCGATTGTAACAGATCAATGGGTTTTCAATGTTTCCAACAAGGAAAGAATAATTTAGCCATAATGCCCTAAATGAGAGTAAAAGCAGTAATTTAGAGAAATTCAATATATAATTGAGAACAAGGATGTACCTTGGATCAGATATTGAACATATTCGTAATCTTCATCGATTGGTCCAACTGATGCGCCATGTTAATGACGTCCTTCTCATCTTTCATAGACTGAATTAGCCATTTGAGATCTTAAACGGTACGGACGGTGAGTATAGGGTTATGAGCTTTAAGCTGGCAATGAGCCATTTCAGGGTGAGAATGCTTTTTACACCATAAATTTATTTACCTACTATTCCATGGCCGTTCAGTTTCGAGAAGGTGAATTGTTATTCATATTCTCAAATAAAATTAAAATTCATAAAATTATATAAAAACTTAATTCTTTTATTTTAATGTTAAATATATTTTTCTTATTATATATATATATATATATATATATATATATTTTTTTTTAAAGATGATCTTCGTTTAAGCTCAACGAGTAACGATAAAAAATTACATGAAAATAAAAAAAAAACGTAAATTCAATAAGTAAGCGAACTCGGACTCTATTATATTTTCGAAACAAATCTAAAAAATCATAATAATAATATAATTATAAATGATAAGTTTAATGATTTCTTTTCAATTAGATAGTCCACCAAAAAATAATTAGGATAATAACCCAAATATGTCAAACTTTCCAACAACTACTCAAAAACTCATGCATCACTTAATTAATTACAGTAATACTTCACACAAAACTCCAAATACTAACCACCAATCGACAATGAAAAAGTAAGTGAGTTGTCGATTTAACTTCCTCGTTACACATACGACTAACCATAATACAACATTTTTTCATGCACATATCATTCGTAAAATTTCCACTGTGAATGACATTCAATCCAAAGAACGATATATTGGATGAAATTTTTGACTCTCAAAATTTCTCCCAACAAAAATTATATGGAATCATCTTATCGAACAATTTATAGCAATGCCCCACATTAAACTATCCATATCTTGTGAACGCATAACGTCTTGTTCAGACAGAGACACTTGCATTACCCCTAGGGTAAGCTCGACAAGCCCTCGGGCTAGGGCAGCCCATTTGTTAAAAATATCAAAATATTTAGTTATATTTATTGTAATTTTAAACATAAATGGTTGTATCTTGGTGGTTCAAGATATGCATTTAAAGTTTTAATGTGGTTATGGGTTCAAATCTCACTAAAAATGATTTTTTTTTTATCAATTTTTAAAACTAGACTTAGGGTAACAAAAAATATATCGAACTTTTTCTACCGAGGTTAGGGCAGCCCAAACCTCGGGGCCGGCTCTACTTGCATGCGTCCTACCAAAAGTAAACTCTATTATGATATTAACTTTATCTAATATTTAATCTCTTTCTATATGGAATTTTACTAGTGAAATTACTAGACCGAGGATCAAACATGTCCATAACTGTGACATTTTCTATATATAGCAATGTAAGCAAGTTTAGGATGTTGTAGTTAGACTTTTGACACCACACCAAGTGTCATCTCAAAAATTGATCGAAGAACCATCTCCCACAATAAATCTAGACTACTCACGAAAACTTTTCTACGTAGAATAAATTCATTTTTAAATGCTACACATTTCTAGATAATTAGACATTTTGGTGAACCAACCAGACCAATCATAACCATTCTTAATGATCATCAATGACCAATGACTATTTGACTCTATCAAAAATCTACTACATCATTTTAATAGAAGAACATCGTTACAGGAAATAAGATCTCGAATATATAGATCTCCTTAATTTTAAAATATTTAACATTATCTCAACTAATTAGATGACAAAAGGATAAGATAGAAGATCTCCATAGAAATTTAATATTATATATTTAGTTATGTTTATTAGTATTATGGAAGAATCGGGGTAAAATAGGGGTCGAAGACACAAATACCTTCACCGTCTCATTCCCAAGTCAACTACCAGTCAAACAAAAAAAACGCTCATGACAAAATAATTTGAATCAAAAACCACGGGACGAATTATAAATGCTATAATGATACATGATGAGATATTCAATCTGATGCATAATGTTTGACATGAAAATAGATTTTTGGATTATCTCAAATTGGAAATATTTGATCCATTTCTATATAGTTAGTGTCCTATATTGTTTATTAATTTCATCCTAATGCCCATACTTTTATTGGTCTTAATCCAATCATATGTGCTTCTTTACTAGTTATTTAGTTAACACACCGTCATATTTTTGTTAAGATGAGTTTTATTTTCGTTCACTCCAGCATTCAATGCCCATGTGATTCTACATTCTTTGCTAATTTTCTTTTATGCAATAAACTTCTATTCGGTCATTGGATGAATCTCAAGATTCACGAGTAACTTCAGAGTTTTATTCAGTTGTTGCATCACCTCAGCATTTAATGCCCGTGGGATTCTACATCTTTGTTGGTTTATTAGTTAACACATTGTTATCTTGTAACTAGATGAAACTCACGAGTTTCTGAAGTTTGAAGATTAAAACATCAACATTTCAACATCTCGTCTTCAACCTCAAGTTGTTCAATTCTTTATCATATGTGATAATATCAATAATATATTATATTTAATTTCCTTATAAGTCTAATATAATGTATATATATAATTAGACGTAACATATATAACTCTAAATATATTATTCAATACAATCATCTTCGTATTCTAATATGAATTAACAATCATTCTAATTATAAATGTTATATGTGTCATTTGATTTGGTTGATGTATATTTCTATTTTTCTTTTAGACTAATGTGGGCGACAAATGTCTTGATCTTATTATATCAATCACATTAACAATAGTTATGTTAGAAATCTTGTCTTGAAAAATTACAGAAATATATATATAAACGATGTTACAAACAAATTAAATAAATACAATGTTACAAAGAACGAAATCACCAGATAAAATGTTGATTCGAGGCATGTGCTTAGCACATTTCCCTTAAAACAGTTCCATCGTCTCCCGTTTGTGCTGGAGCTTATCGCGGATGGCTGTCTCCCAGGGTACAACGAATCCTGTAGTGATTCTGCACTAAAATCAATACTCATCGAACTTGATCAGCGTACCTGAACTATCACCGGGTTTCAACGGAAATATCGAGCAAAGAACTCGAAGAACATTCACAAAACAAGAAGAGGGCTTTTGGAATTCTAGAGTAAGAAAAATATAAGATGATTGAATGATGTGAAATGAATAATGAATGGGTATATATTGTTGAGAATTAAACCTTCAAATAAAACCATCCAAACGTTTATTAGCAATAAATATTGCTCATTCATTTGTTAATTAGTCCATAACTAATTAACATCGTTGCCTATACGTTAATTTGTTGAAATACAATGTTAGACATTCAATCCTAGCAAATTGAAGAGTCTAAACGTTAGCCAATTGATAGGCAATTAAAGTTAAATGTTTATCATAACATTATACTTTAATTTTCTAATTAGGCATTAAATATTAATTAAATAATTAATATTTAATTGTAGTTTGGATTAAATTCACCGTTAATTCACGTTTGAATTTGTGTGAATTTTATTTGATTTTATTTATTCACAATCTTATTTCCATTTATTAATGGAATTAGCTTAATTCCAACAATCCCCACCATTAATGGAAATTGAAAGATTAACCCGGTGAAAGGTTCAACAGTTGAATTCTACATAGGATAGGTAGGTGTAACCTTTGAACCTTCCCTTGTGAAAGCATATAACTTTACTAGCTGATTAGTAGACTCGATGTCCTTGAACTATTCTGCCTTTTGTGTAAACGATTACACACTTTCACATAGAATTCTCCCTAATACATGTCAAGCTCTCATGGTTGTGTCCGTTTTGGCCATGGAACACGCGCCTGGTTCTGTGAGAGGGTCTAGAATTGAGCCGTGCAATTCCTTCAAAGCGGCCCCACTTCTCCCTCACATAGGTGATCTCTTTGTTCACAAAGAATCATTAAAAGCGATATGCTTATCCTCGTCAAGATATATATTGTTTCATTATAGGATTAATCCTCAACAATAACTTTCCAAGTCAGTACAATTAGGTTGTCCCATTGAACCTAGTTCTTGGGATCTCCAGTCTGCATAGGTTGGGTTTTCCTTCATACCAACTTATAGTAGGCTAATGTCTCAAAAGACTCCAAATTATCTCTCTATTCAATAATCTGATTAGTGGATCCACAATGTTATCTTTGACTTACATAGTCAAATTTGATAACTCCATTAGAGAGTATAGTCTAATGACATTATGTCTAAGACGTGTATGTCTAGACTTGTCACTGACTCTAAGCTTGTCCAATTTCTAATTACTATCACAATAATTAGAAATTTATGTTGGTACATTCTTAGTTAACCTTGGAACATCTTCTAATAAGAAGCATAGTCATTCGTACATGCTTATCATTTAATTTTTTTTTTTATGAAAACATTGTTTACTTGGCTAACTAGTAGACAAAATGTCTTTGAACTATTCTGCCTTCGTGTAAACGATTATATATTTTACATAAAAATATTTTATTTTTCGACATAAGTCAAAAATATAGATTATAACGTTTAATCTATCCATCATAAATTTCTTAGAAGATTTCCATACGTAGATTGCACTTCTAAGTATAAACATATTCACTTTAAGACGTAAAGTCTTTCATTTAATAATATCAATATATCATTTGATAACAATATGATATTTCGTGTAGTGCAATTCAAATCCTTAATGGATTTAATCATTTTTATCGTAATTTTCAACGATAAAAATATCGTACAAAAGACACGTAATGAAATGATTTTCATTGTCTTCATGATATATATAATTGTCACATCCACTTTTTAATAAAAGTATGATCAAATTTTCATATCATTATTATAAAATTTGTTATAAGTCATATCATGACTTTATAAACTTTCTTTTTCATTTATTTCATAAAATCATTTTGAAGACATTGGTTCTTCAAAGTTTTATGGAAATAATGTCAAAATATGACACGTTTCTTGATTTCAAAATCCTCAAATCTAAAATATCGATTTGAACACCAACTCAGCAAATATAAACAAGACATTTTCTTGTTATTTTCTTTCTTTTTGTAAAGTTGCGCAACTTTATCTTTTATAGAGAACAGATTTCTCTAACAATAAATTATCTTTTTATTTATCATAATATACACAATTATTTTTGTGTTATAATCAATAAAAATATTTGCCCCCACATTCGTGCTGGTACCCTTTTTTAAATCACACACTTATATGATTTAAATCAATGATTTTATAATCAAGAAATTGTCACACAATTCTTTTACAAATTTCTTCTGTTATACTTATCATACAATGAATAAGATAACTATATCATAAATATTTAATTGAATAAAATATAATTTCTATACAAGAGATTAGAATGTTTATTCATATATAAATCATTCTTCACATAATCTCTACATAAGAAATTAAAATATTTAATCAATTAAAATATTTATTTCAACACTTAATTTCTATAAAAGAAATTAGAATATTTAATCAAATAAATATTCACCATATCACATGATTTCTACAAAAGAAATCATAATGTTTCAAGCATCTTTGACTGAAGTCGCTTAAACATTTATTTCCGGTTGCACGTTTGCATCCCGTAATATCGGCACGTTTGCCATATTATTCTCAAATTAAACAAGACTTTCCTTGTAATTATTTGATTTCAAAATTATCAAATTAAGTAAGTCTTTATGATACAATTAAACAATATATATCAAATATATTATATTATACCAATTTTAATATATCCATATATATATATGATATTATATATTATTGCTTCTTTAATTTTAGTCACCACGACAAAAACAAATATATATATATATATATATATATATATATATATATAGTCAATAACTTAGAAACATAATCAAATAAATAATATGTCATATATTATTTAAACAAATATATATATAAACTTTCATATATATATAAAAATACATTTATAAAATACATAATAATTAATAGAATGTTGACCGTTTAACTTTAATCAAATATAAAACTAACTAATTATAAGTATTCATGTCATCAATTATTTGTTTCTTAATTAATTAAATGACCTTTAACATTCTATAACAAATATTTGTCAATCAAAGAACACATGTGAAAAATTTCAAAATTATCTATTAAAATAAAAATAGATAGAAAATAAATCTTAATTTATATATATATATATATAAATTTCTAGATAATCATACTTATTATGAAAGAACATGAATCATCATATTATTAGCTAATATGCATGATATATATAAATAATCACTTAGCAATATAATCAATTAAAACATAACTACAAATGTACCTCATGTCTTAATCGAAGTAATTACATTATCGTGTTATGAACGATAATCCACGTGACAAATCTAGGTGGATCATTCTCACCGAGATAATTCTTGCGAAAATATTTCGACTTACATAATTGTCTCTTTCAATGCATGATTAGAATAAGTTCTAACACAAACAACTTATTTAATCTTAAGAAATTAAAATTTCTATACTCAATTTATTTCATAATTTCTACATAAGAAATTATAATTATTTCAACATTCATAATTAATGTCATTTAGAAAATCATGTTTTTTTTTTATAAGAAATCATTATCGACCTCATTCATCTCCAACATATAGAGTCATTTTAAAATTCTGATTTCTACCAAGAAATTATTGGCTACTCATTCATCTCATAATTTCTACACAAGAAATTTGAATGGTTTCAACATCAATGACAAAAGTCATTTTAACTAGTCTGATTTCTATCAGGAATGGTTTCAACATTAATACAACATTAATACCTTTAACAAGTCTGATTTCTACAAAGAAATCATTGACTATCCCATTCATCTCATAATTTCTACACAAGAAATTTTAATGGTTTCAATATTAGCTAGTCCGATTTCTATAAAGAAATCATTGACTACCCCCATTCAACTCATAATTTCTACACAAGAAATTGGAATGGTTTTTTAACATCAATGACCACTGTCATTTTAACAAATCTGATTTCTACAAAAGAAATCATCTCATCAGCTGGATTCGAACACATGACCTCTTTTCCTCCACGCATCATTACGTCTAAACTTTGAACCACTGTGCCAATGCACCCTTTCAATGTTATATTACTGTTTACGACGTTTTGTCTTCTTTTTAGAGAAACTTAATTTTCTCTTCTTTTTGACTTAAACTCTGTCAAACAATGAATATATACACATTTAAAACCATAACTTATTACCATAATAAAATGTAATATATAAAACAATGTATAAATAAAAATATCATCTCTCTTTATTTATTAAATCATCCTACCATATTCTTATTAATTATATTGTTTAATTAAAAGAAGGTATATATTATAATTAATTATTTTAAAACTGAAACCATATGTTTCAATTATAATTAATTTTAACACCATAAATTTTATAAAAATTGAAAGCTAACATATTAGTTACTTTCTTATTTTCATTCATTATTATTAATAATTTTAATAACCAAACAAATCTTTAAATAAGACTAGAACAAATTAAATCATTGTGTTCTAATTTATTTTCTATATAACATTTGTATAATGAATAAACAAATTAATGTTTCTTGAGAAAATTTTCATATCAAAATATATTAGCTTATAAAACTAAGCTTTAACAGCATAAGAACATATGTGTTAATAATCAAACATATTTATATGCAATAAAGACTTATCTTTATTTGTTGATTTCTTAAGATGAATCTTTTCCATTTTTTTTTCGAAATGAACATCATCTCTTCCGCAACACCGCGACTCGTATTTCTGAAACATCAAAGACAAAAAATATATTCGATGGTGCAAGCTCTTAAATAGCTTAGCACAAAGAAACTGTTTTAAGATTGTTAGAAATCTTGTCTTGAAAAATTACAGAAATATATATATAAACGATGTTACAAACAAATTAAATAAATACAATGTTACAAAGAACGAAATCACCAGATAAAATGTTGATTCGAGGCATGTGCTTAGCACATTTCCCTTAAAACAGTTCCATCGTCTCCCGTTTGTGCTGGAGCTTATCGCGGATGGTTGTCTCCCAGGGTACAACGAATCCTGTAGTGATTCTGCACTAAAATCACTACTCATCGAACTTGATCAGCGTACCTGAACTATCACCGGGTTTCAACGGAAATATCGAGCAAAGAACTCGAAGAACATTCACAAAACAAGAAGAGGGCTTTTGGAATTCTAGAGTAAGAAAAATATAAGATGATTGAATGATGTGAAATGAATAATGAATGGGTATATATTGTTGAGAATTAAACCTTCAAATAAAATCATCCAAACGTTTATTAGCAATAAATATTGCTCATTAATTTGTTAATTAGTCCATAACTAATTAACATCGTTGCCTATACGTTAATTTGTTGAAATACAATGTTAGACATTCAATCCTAGCAAATTGAAGAGTCTAAACGTTAGCCAATTGATAGGCAATTAAAGTTAAATGTTTATCATAACATTATACTTTAATTTTCTAATTAGGCATTAAATATTAATTAAATAATTAATATTTAATTGTAGTTTGGATTAAATTCACCGTTAATTCACGTTTGAATTTGTGTGAATTTTATTTGATTTTATTTATTCACAATCTTATTTCCATTTATTAATGGAATTAGCTTAATTCCAACAAGTTATCGTGATGAATACAATACCTTATGAAACTTGATAATGATGTTGAAACACATATAACAAGATAGTGACGATATATTACATATTGTTACTTCTTAGATTTTGTTTCTTTATTTTAAGACTTATGTTTATCATTTGAAGAATCTAGCACAATACTAACATCATTATATCATTCTTCAATCAAAGTTCCCTCCCAAGCCTTGAACATTCATCTTTATTTATTCATCTTTATAAATAAAGTTGGTGGCTGCAAAACATCCCTCCAAAATTCTAAACTTGTACATCTCTTTTTCTCTACGACAATAATGGTAGGCACAATGGGAGGTTATACACTAAAGGAGTGTTTTTTGTTACATGTTATGATTAGGACTTCTTGAATGAATGATTCTAAGTTCCTCCAAAGGGAAAAAGTAATATAACTCATTTCCAAATATTTGGTCGCATATAAAAAAAAATCAGATTTGTGGTATGTATTCTCTTAAATGATGTCCTCCTCAATCTCTCTAGTCAAAGACTCTTGATTTGAGTCCTTTGTGAAAAAAGAAACAAGGTCACCATGATCTATTGGGCTTCTATTTGTTGATTTAACTTTAAAAAAAAAAGAATAAGTTTTAATTTTGTGTATTCTCTAATAAAAAAAGGAAAACAATTCCGATGCCGGGAATCGAACCCGGGTCCCCTGGGTGAAAGCCAGATATCCTAACCGCTGGACGACATCGGATTTTATGATTATAAATTGTTATTGTAATCTCTTCTATTATATACATACTAATCTAAAACAATCTTAGACAACAATTGCATATTGGATCGTCTACATCACTCTTATGATTGTGAGACACTAAACTAGCCTCTTTTATTACATAAACTCTAATAATATTGAATATTCTCTATCATACTGTATAACATAAGCTTTAATCATATTCTAAGATAATTATCCTTTTTTTATATTTTTACTTAAAGAGAGCATGTATTATTAATTTTACAAAGATAACTCAATTTACTATTTAGGATTTTAAAATGAGTTTAAATAGTAAGCCAACATGAACCATCTATTTTAAGTTGTATTTTATTTTTAATAAAATATTTCATGATTTTCCCTTGGGTTGGGCAATGGGTTGGATCAACACGAATCAGCACGATCAAATACGATATTAGTACCGAACGACATGATACAATATCTCACTCGGGTCGTGGGTTGGACATGACACAAGTACGAGACGACATAATTACAACACGATTATGAGTTTATACGATCGTAACACGTAGGAGGAGCGGAGCCATGTATGGGCTAGGGTGGGCTCAAGCCCCACCTAAATTAAAATCTTAAAATAAAACTTTTTATATATGTGTTTGTGTTACGGTCTAAAATCAAGGTCTCGGTCGTAGAATAATTCCAGCAACCTTTCTCGGCATCCGGTCTCAGTCCTAGTGTGCACATGAGCCAGATTTCTGTTTTGTTGTATTAATATTTTGTTTTGCTTTCCTTTTCTATTTTACAAACCGAATTCTGTTATTCTTTTGAAGTTGTTGTAACCGAATATTATGGGGTAAGACATCACCTATATAAGGCTAGTCTTTCTTCCCCAAGGACCCATGAATAGAATGATGAAGATGTGACTTCGTCCCTATTCGTCTATTATTATTATTATGGACTGTTTGGTATAGACCAACATTATTTCTCTTCGCACCCTTGGTTCTTCTATCCCCTCACCCCCAAATTCTCTATTGAAAACCTTCCGCTGCCCTTTGATTGTAGAATTTCCACCGGTCTTAGAGATCAAGAACTTGATTCTTGAACCCAAAACACACCTTACGAAATAAGTCGTAACAGTTTGACATGGGACTCTTAGCCTAGTTAGTTATGTAATTAAACTGTGAATATGAGGTCAGATGATCAAACTCTGCCTCATTTTTATTATATTTTGAAATATAATAAAAACTAATATAATTTATCTATAAACTAATTCATAATCATATTATTTTAATTATTATTAATTTTTTATTTTATACTAACAATATTTTCTAATATACAAATATTTATAATAATACATAAATTTTAATTAATATATAAATAAGATTTATTTATATAAATAAAGTATAAAAAATTATATGTAAAATAATGTAAATCATATAATAATATTATTTATTTTAATTTTAAATATAATTATATTATTTTAATTATTATTAATATTTTATTTTATACTAACAATATTTTCTAATATATAAATATTTATAATAATACATAAATTTTAATTAATATATAAATAAGATTTATTTATATAAATAAAGTATAAAAAATTATATATAAAATAATGTAAATCATATAATTATATTATTTATTTTAAAATTATATTTATATAATAATTATACATTATTTTTTATTTATTTTAATATAATTAATAATACAAATTATTTATAAGGGTAAAATATAAAAATTAAAATAACAATAGTGTTTTATATTTCTTAATTTTAAATTATTTCAAAATTTTATAAGAAAATATAAACTAATATTAATAAACAAGTTAAAATAGTTACATTGGTTTGGTTCGGTATTTAAATAAAGAATTTGATATCCCTGCTCAAAAATCTAACAAATCTCCTAGAATTGATGTTGATGTAAGTTCTCTTAAATTTAATCCAGCATTACGTATTCCAATATGGAAATATCATTTTAATCAAAAGGATAAAATTTGACGAGCTTATATCAAGATGGGGTCATATCAACCTATTAAGGATGAGTACCCGCCGACCAAATTTGGAAATCAAAATCGACGATTCTAAAGTCATTGGTTTAAGAAATTTACTTGGTTAGAATATTCTTCTTTGAAAGATGCTGCTTTTTGTTTCCCATGTTTCTTGTTTGAACATAAACAACCCCCAAAACCTACATTTATAATAGATGGATTCAAATATTGAAAGTGAGTTAATGATGGGGATAAATGCTCTTTTGTTATGCATATAAGATGTAATATTTCACCACATAATAGGGCAGTTGAATATCTTGATAATCTTCAGATGAAAAACAAAATAACAGATTACGGCTTACAACAACTATTGAAAGCACTCGGTGGCTCACTTTGCAAGCGTGTGCATTGAGAGGGCATGATGAGTCTCCATCTTCTAATAATCGTGGAAATTTTATTGAAAAAAAATCGGAACATAGAAAGTTAAATCTGAGATGCAAGTTGGAGTCAGCCCCAGGTAATTTTTCATTCTGGCTCCGCCCCTGGTAACACGGTCATGAGTCGACATAGACACAACACGAGTATAGACACAATACAAAACGACATAAACACAACTCGACACATTACATAAGCTACTCAAATTTACAATAATATTCTCTAAATCTATTTACATTCTCATTAATTAATAAATTATTTAATTTTATAAATGTAATATATAAAATTAAAATCAAACATATTAAAATAAAATATTAATTTAAATAATATGAATTAAATTAAAATATAAATAAACAAATTATATGAATAAAAATGTGATTATCATAATAATTCTCTCGATATTACTTTTATTAATTAATTAATTTCTTTTTAAAATTTAAATTATTTTATAATTTCAATTATTATTAATACATTAATTAATAAATATATTATAATAATTTAATTTTATATTACCCATCTTTCTGACATATCCATTAAATATAATATAATAATATAATATATATTTATAAATATGTCATATACAAATACATTAAATTTCTACTCACTTTTTTTATTTTTTCCACAAATTACCCACATTTATATTAACATTTTCAAACTAGCACATCTCTAAATTTATTTACATTCTCATTCAATTAATAATTATTTAATTTTATAAATTATTAACTAATTTTATTTGAATAACTATTTGTAAGTCTTAAAACAAATTTCAAATAATTGACATTCAAATTAATATTTATAAAACTATATATTAAAATTAGTTAACCTCGTGCAAAACCGTCCAATGAGGAACCAGAGGTGGTGTTGCTCATTGAAAAAAAGTCATGGAGAAACTTCTCGCAAATGGCGATGAGTGTAATCACACTGATGTGTGGTACCTTGACAATGGAGCAATCAACCATATGTCAGGCCATCAAGAGGAGCTCAATGAGCTCGAAGAGAAAACTATCGGGAATGTGAAGTTCAAAGACTGAAGCAAGGCACATAGGTTTCTTGATCCAGCTTGTGGTAAAATCTATGTGAGTAGAGATGTCATGTTCGAGCAAGAGAATAAGTGGGAGTGGTGCAATAACTACAACAATAAGCTCGTATAAAATTCTGTGGATTTGGAATCCTACGAGATGTTTATGTATAGGCACCACTGATAGAGATGGATCTTAAGGAATTGGTGTTGCTCACCACCGACGAGCCAACAACATATGACGAGGCAGTAGTCGAAGAGTCGTAGAATGAGGCCATGAATAAAGAGCTCGAGTCTATTAAGAAGAACAAGACATGAGAGCTCACCGACTTACCACACGGTCACAAGACCATCGGGTTAAAGTGATTTTTCAAGTTGAAAAGAGACAGTGAATGCAACATCCTCAAGTACAAAGCGAGATTGGTAGTGAAAGGTTATGTGTAGAAGCAAGGCGTTGACTTTGAGGAGACCTTTGTGCCGGTGGCAAAACTTGACATAGTCAGGCTAATTCTTGCAATCGCAGCTCACCATGGGTGGGAGATTCACCACTTGGATGTAAAATCATCGTTCCTCAATGGTGACATCGAAGAAGAAGTCTATGTTGCTCAAACTGAAAGCTTCATTATCAAGAATAAAGAGCATAAGGTGTACAAGTTATACAAAACTCTATACGGACTACGTCAAGCACCAAGGGCGTGGAACACTTGTCTCAACAAGAGAATGATGAGTCTCGGCTTCATGAAATGTTCTCAAGAGTAGACTATGTACACAAGAAGCCATGGAAAAGAAGTATTCATTGTTGGCGTATACGTCGACGACTTGATCGTGATAGGATCAAGCATCAAGGGTGTTGTGGAGTTCAAAAAAATAGATGATAAAGGAGTTCGAGATGAGTGATCTTGGGTTACTCTCATATTATCTTGGTATCAAGGTGGACCAAAAGAAAGATAACATCGATGTGAAGTAGGCATCTTATGCAAAGAAGATGTTGAAACAGTTTGCAATTGAGGATTGTAACTCGAGCAAGTATCCGATGGAAGCAAAGTTGCAGGTCGGAAAGGATATGGAAGGAAGCTTAATGGATCCAAAGGAGTATAGGCATATCATCGGGTGTCTTAGGTACTTGACGCACACTCGACCCGATATCTCTTATGTAGTTGACATAGTTAGTCGATACATGGAGCAACCTACCACTATACACCAACATACAGTAAAATACATTATTCGTTATGTGAAGGGAACGACGAGTTATAATATTTAGTTAAGAAGAGGACGAGAAGTTGAAGAATTCATTGGTTTTACTGACAGCGACCTAGCCGGTGACACAGACGACAAAAAAGTACTAGAGGGTTGGTGTTTTATCTCAACGGAAATCCGATTACTTGGCAATCTTAGAAGCAGCGAACTGTTGCTTTATCTTCATGTGAGACGAAGTTTATGGCAGTTACTACAGCGTCGTGTCATGGACTTTGGATGAGAAACTTGTTGATCGAGGTGCGAGGATGCAAGCCGAGGCTGATAACCCTCTATGTAGACAACAAGTACGCAATAGCATTAATGAAGAATCTGGTGTTTCATGGATGCAATAAAAACATCGACACTTGGTTCCACTTCATCCGTGAATGTGTCGAGAACCGACAGATCATTGTAGAGTCCGTAATCACTAGAGAGCAACGTGCATACATTCTCATCAAGGCACTAGCAAGAGTCAAATTCGCGGAGATGCGAGAGCTGCTCGGCGTCATGAATCTTGAACCAAATCAAGCTTACGGGGGAGATGGTGAGTTTAAGCATTGATTGTCAGTAAATTGAAAGTTATTAATGGTCTTTATTGTCTTTTATGAAATTAGGGCTTATTTAATTATTAATGGGTTTGAGCCTGTATGTATAAGTAATTTATGGTTTCTAGGCTAATTTACTCTTTAATAAGAGTTGTTTGTAAAAGTTGATATACAACTTAAGTCTCTCAAAAACTTTTCTTCTTCAAAAAATTGTCTTTCCCAATTTTTCAACGTTTTTTTTTTATTCATAATCGCTCTTAGAAAATCCTATAATCAGAACCAACAATTTAGATTATAATCTATTCAATAAATTAAAAGATTGGTTAGATCGGTTTTATTCTCTCGCCAAAAACTATTACTAAACATTATATCTAAAATATAATAAAGCATAAATATTTTTTATTTTAAGAGGATTTTTTACTGCATGCATATGTTTTTAAATTTTAATCATAATAGGTGGGTTTATCGGTTTCACTTATCAAACTATTGTGTTTGGTTTAGTGCATGGACTAATTTACATTAGAGATGAGTTGAGTTGAAGCTCAATAAGGATGACAATTTAAAATCGCTCCACGGTAACCGAATAGAATTACCCTGTTTGGTGTGGTTTATCCCTAAAATCGAACGAGGATGGGGTGGGGATGACATTTGTGTTCCCCGTCCCGACCTCACATCAATTCTGCCCCGAACACTATAAACACAATTAAATATATAAATTCACCAATATATTTGTGTATTCATTATATTTTTGAGAATTAAAAAATATGACCAGAATGGGTAAACATTTATTCATTATATTTTATAAGAGTTATAAGTTTATTTCTTTATAATAATATAAAATTTAAATATATTATAATATATATTATATTAAAAAATATGTTTATATCATTTTATTATATCATTTTTTTTTTGAAAAAATATTTTATAAATGGTTCCTCGCGGGGATTCTCTAAAACCGAACGGGGCGGAAATGATATTAAAAATATTCCTGAAATAAAAACGAGGATGATAAATACATTCTCCATCCCGGACCGCCTCATTGCTATCCCTAAACCCACTCAAACAAATGTTTTTTATTGTAATAATGTGACATGTATGACTTCCTAATTTTAAATTCTTATTTTTTTATTCTAATCCACGTGAAATTTTCATTTAGTTTTTCCCCAATATTTTTTAAAATTTATCCAAAATTTTTTTTAAACCCACAATGACTCTAATTCTTGGATCCGTCCTTAGTTTAGTGGTTTCAAAAATCAGTCAATTATTCGGTTTGATATTTCGATTTGAACCAAAACAATTTACATGTTTTACCCTTGTGCTAGTCCAAGAAAACATTCATGATTCTTTATTTTTCTTCTTCATTCAAGGGTAAGATTCCAACATCCAAGCCTGTTGGAGCAATACAAAAATATTATTATTAGTAAATAATATGATGATGTGGTAAATTACTGTTTTTGTTTTTTATTTCATTCTAAAGTGTTTGAACATGTTGTTGTCTTGTAATATGATTTGGCAATGCTGACAAGTTTGATTTATTCATGATGTTAAAATATGTTAATGCCGACTTGAAAATTGTCTTACCTATTAACTTTCTGTGAACTAATTTTGGCCAAAACATAATTATGCAACTTCATTAATTGTTATTCACATAAAACACGATCAATCTGATTAGTCTAACATTGATTGTCTTAAATCATAAATCATCGTCTGATCATTATTACACAAACAAAATCTTACCAACAACCAGATTTATCAAGAAATTTGTTGTTTTTATTTCTCAATTTTTGTTTTGTTTTGTGGGTCAAATTGTTTTCCAGACAAAAAGGAGGTAATTGATAATTATACTATGTTGTTCATGAGTACACGGCTGAAATTGTCCACCTGGGACTGCATTTTTTGTTTTACTTTAATTTTCGGATAAGACTCTTACATTAATTAACAATATCAGTTTTTATATTATTTTTTTTTTAAACATTACAGAAAATATGATTAAACTAGAATCATTTAATAACAACTAAACAATAAAAAAAAAAAAGTAGAAGGACGAATAACTCTCAACCGATTCCACGAACTTTTCATAACAAATTTTAAATAACTATTTGATTATGCATGACATATGAATCAAATATAATCATTAAAAATACGACAATTTCTTTTCAGCTAGATAATAAAAGAAAAAAAAAACATCCGCTTAATTTAAAACTTTATGTGAGTTATATGTTAGTTTTCTTTTTGATTAAGTAAAAAAAAAATAAGTAAGAACGATTATACAAAATAAACTAAAAACTCTCTAAACTAACTCAAAAATAGACTAAGAAAAACATTTTTATTTTGTATAAAACATAATTTAAATTTGTACAAAAAATAACACAACAACTAATGAAAAAAATAATTAAATTCGAAAAATCCATTTTTATCTTATTCCACTTCTCCAAACAATAGTATTTATGAATTTAGTGAAAAGCATAAATTTTAAGTTAATGGTCGCATCACCTTTTTATTGAATCTTTTTAGTTGCATTCTATCCAAATTATTCACTGGATATAATAGGGTTAAGAAACCAATTTTTTTAGTATAATATAATATTTCTCCAATTTTATAAGGAATAAGTTTACAGTTGTCAGCAAATCAAATTCTTTGGATTATAAATCAACCAAAATCATGACAAGTCTCAAATTGACTTTAACATTTTTATAATTTCTATATGAATACTCGTTTAACTTATTAGAGCGCAAAATACATAGTTTAATTATTATTAATAATCGTTTGAGCATAACGACAAAAGCAATACTAAATATGAGTGTTTGCCTTCTCATCAAACACACCCGAAATAAACGATATTAACAATTTATGAATAACGAATTAAACATAATATAAAATTTCTTGATAACGAGATTTTTTTTTTTTATCATTTTTGAAAAATTTTCTTTAATTATATATATCAAAATCCTCACAAGTCATCCTCTTGGAAACTCTCATGAAAATTTGTAAGAAAAGATGAAGAAAAACCTCAACTTATTAACTAATATTAAATAAATAGAATTTTATAAAACTGCCATGGAAGGAAGTTTACAAGATTGGTATTTGTGCTAGAAAATGACATCCTTGTCTCACTCCAAGTCTCTACACGGTTTCTCAATATATATATATATATACACAATTCCTTCTTCATCTTCACAAAAACATCACAAAAATGCAGTCTTATGATCTTCATCAATCATCTGATAATAACCCTACTCTGTTTTTCAACAACATGAACTATGATTCCTTCTTCATGTATGATGATAATAATCATCATAATTCAGAAGAACTCTGGCCTTCTTCCATAACTGAAACCTCCTCTAAATCATCTTCTTCCCCTGTTATTTCAATATTTTGTGAGAATGATCTCCTTGAGCTCAATGAATGGTTCCCTGATCTCATTCACGAGTTCACATTCCCAATTATGGGTGTAGAAATCGACAACCAACTTTCGATGATCGAACTATTGAAGGCTTATGGAGATGCAATGGAAAAGGAACAATTAGAGCTCGTGAATGTGATTGTTAAGCGTGCGAGGGAGAAAGTAAGTCCGATTGGGCTACCAATCGAGCGTGTCATGTATTATCTCTTTCGACCCGACAACAATAACTACCTTTTGAAAGAATCCATGAAGAATTTCAATGTAGCTTTCGAGACATTCTATCGAAACTTCCCATTTTGGAAGTTTTCTCATTTAACCGCGAACAATATGATTCTCGAGGGGGTTCCAAATCAAACCGAGGTTATACACATTGTTGATTTCGACGTTGGATCGGGGATTCAATGGTCGAGTTTATTCGAATCCGTTTCGTATCAAAGAAAGAAAGTGAAGTTGTCTTTGATTAAATGGGAGGATGATGATGATCATGGTTATTGGGATATTGAGGAGACTAAGATATGGCTACAAGAACATGCTCAAGCATTTGGTTTAAATTTGGAAGTGAATATAATCAATCTTCATGGTTTAACAAGAATATCATCGGAATGGTTAGTGTTTAATTGCATACCACAAATGGGGAACGCGATGAATCAACATAAGACGAATGAATTCCTACGAGTGGCTAAGAGATTGTCAGCGAATATGATTACATACAATGGCGATTATAAAACAGAGGATGATTCATTTTCCAACATATCTTCATTGTTGGATAAACATATAAGTTGTTACCATGCAATGATGGAATCAATGGAGTTGACATTTCCTTTTCATCTTGTTGAAGCTCGAACAGCCATGGAATGTTTATTTGTAGGGCCTTTGGTTTCTTCGTTTGAAGATGAACTTGATTATTATCATAGATGTGGTTTGAAAACAGAGTTTGGATTGATGGATGGTTGGAGAATTAGCCATGAAAGTGTTTTGGAAGCTATGGAAATGGTTTCGGCTTGGGGAGAAGGTTTATATGGAGTTGGTATTGAAGGTGAGAAGGGAAATGAGATTGTGTTGAAATGGAGAGATGTTAGTCTTGTTAGAGTTTCTTGCTGGAGAAGATGAACTTCACTGGCCGGAACTTCGCCGGAATGAATCAGGTTGCAGGATAAATACAAATGCTAGAATACTAATATGTATAGACAAACTTTTACTTTTGTTTGTTATTATATGGAGCAATATTTTTATTTGTTGATAATCTCTAGGATTTGTTTTTCTATAATAGAAAGAGACCCTAAGAACATGTCTTTGAAATTTGGCTATTATTATAAGTCCAAGTCACTAATAATGCATTAAAAAAAAACGTTTAAGAAACCAAAAATCACGAGTTCATAACAAAAATTGCAAATTTCCTTGTAAAACTCACAAAACTGCAATGTGCAAAACATGATTTATGGGATCCATAAATATATATATATAAACTGACACAAACAGCCACATATTTGTGGGGTGCATAGTAAAATGGATAGAATTCATGCAAGTTCTTAACAGATAGATCTCTAGACACAGACATAACCAACAAATGAAAAGAGAAGAAAAGTAAAGAAAACCTCAACCCTTTATGAGGACCAACAAACCCATGACAAAATATCCTTGGTAGGGGCGGCTAGCAACCGCCAATCTGAAATATCGATAACAAAAGAAAAGAGAACGGACGAACTCTCCTAACCGCATACAGAAAAGGCCTGTACAATCATTCCTTGGGTCCATGATGCAGTCTCCTTTATCTGTTCATCATCAGATTCAAGGCACTGTCCAAGAAACTCGGAATAGAAAGTGTGGTCTTTAAACAGTATCTTAACATTTGAACGAAGCGCATCTGCTAGATCACCCAGAACTGCAACTGCTGCCTTTGTCACATTCTCATCCCTGTAGTACAAGTTAGTTACCAACAAAAGAGGGTATTAGATACAAAGAGCTGCTTTCAAATGTAGGTTTTTCTTTTTCTAAAATAAACTGGCGTTTTGGAGAATAAGTTTACTTATTTCATAAAAATAATGATAAATTTGTATTTTAGTTGATATTTGAATGATAAAATAATTGATGATGGATATATGAGGATGTTTGGATTAAATCCAATGCTTTGTTTGATGAGGATTATTTGAAATTACTTTCAAATAACCTACTATCGAATCAACATTATACTCATCATCAATTACATTGTTCAAATTATCAATCAAAACTTTTTATAAAAAGATGTATATTTTGTTGTTATTAGTTTTATACACATAATGGTTTTTACCCAAACAACCTACTTTTCAATAACCTATCAAAAACAGGACTTCTTATAAATAACCACTTGATCATTCAAATTAACTCTAAATCAAACAAGACCAAAACAACAGGAGTAAGAAAGTACCTTCTGCTATCTTTGGAAACATGTTCTATGAACTGAAGAATATGGGTAGCATGAGGAGCCATCAAGTCCGGTTTGGAATTCTTAAAACCTTGAAGAATACCAGAATAAGCTTCAAAGATGCTCCTCCTAAGTTGGTTACCATAATCCATCATTTCATCATCACTGTCGTCAATCTGTGCACATATTTGTGCGGCTCCCTGCATCATAGGTATAGCATAAACAAGATACTTCTCAAAATGTTCTCCAATCGCAAGAGCAACATCGCCGAAACATGAAAATATGGGGGGCTTGACAGAACGATGAAGTTCATTGCTCGAAAGATCCTTAAGGAGATGAGTCATGATTCCATCGCAGTAAGGCAACACCTTATCGTCCAATGCACGGCAAATATCCCCAACCACACCAACAGACACAGCACAAACCTGGTATTCTTCAAAATTCTGCAAACCCATTTCCAGATATTTGTAGAACTCCGTCATGTACTTTCCAAACTCCGGTCCAACACCATAAGCCAACGCTCCAATAGCCAGCATAGCCTCCTCGTGAACTGTCGAGCTACGACAAGCAAAAACCTTGAGGAACAACACCATTATCTGGTCAGCAGCTTGAAGAATGGTTCCTTTTGTTTCTTCAGTACTGCTGAATTTCTGAATAATGACCTGAAGAACTCCACAGAGAAGAGCTTGCAATTCAACCTGATTCTCCCTGTCGTCTGACGATATAATTTGGAAATCAACACTCTGCCCGAGTTTAGTCATAATGACCGGGAGTAGATGCGTTATGATCGGAGCTGTTTCAGGGATCTTCGCACACCTCACAACCTCATTCAAGGTTTCATAGGCAGATGTTCTTAGCTTCGAGTCACTTCCGTCAGGCCTGTCAGCAGTTGTGATCAGACAACTTATAATGTTGGGAAGGAAAGGCGTAAGGAGGGAGGAGCTAGCCCCATCATCTTCATAACCTTGAGCGAGATAGTATATGGCACTGCAGACCTTTCCAGCAACATGAGGAACGTCTTTAGTACTTTCCAACAAAACCCCAAGAATCCGTTGTAGGTTCGTCGGAGAAATCAAAGAGATTTCGGATGATGGGTTATGCAATAACTCAAAAATACGGCTTAGGGTCCAGGCAGTTGTGTCCTTCACATGGATGTTTTCATCTTTCATCGCGTTAAGAAGGAATTCAAGACCTGAATGAACCATAGGAGCCAGCTTCTCGACACTCGGACCTTCAAGGATTGAACCGAACGCATATGTAGCTGCTTCACGCGATCGCCAATCGGGCTTTAATATGTTGGCCTCCACAAAGGGCATTACAAGAGGGACTATTCGATCACCAACTGTTCTAGCAACAAGACCAAGACAAGTCCCACCAGCCATGGAAACATTCCAAACAGTGTCATCCTGGTCTTGATCCTCGTCCTGTTTCAACAATGTTTCAAGCAACATAGGAACTAGTAACGTAAGAGCCTTGTCAATGAAGCATGAGTGAGGTGGGGTAGAGCCAGCGTTCCCACTTTCAAAGTCATTGTATTCTTGCAGTTCAATCTCTTCGTCACAAATGGAGCTCCAGAACTCAATTGATTGTAAAGCAACAGCTTCTTCATCTCCTTTGACGGCAGCAGATGTAAGCTGAAAGATGGTCTCCATGTAAGGTTCAATAACTTCATAGTAAGTTGAAGCAATTGAAACAAGACATTCAAAAGCAGCTTGTCTAATCTCTGGCTCTTTAGCTACAGCTGTCTCACACACCACCTTCATAATAAAATTTCGCTCCATCTCATTATCAAAGTTGGTTTGGGCAAAATCAAGAGCATTGTATAAAGCCTTGGTTGCTGCAAGACGAACTTCAGGGCCATACTCTCCAACACTCATACCCTGGACAACAGCAGTTAGGATGGAGTTGACTTCCTCTTGCACAAGATCGTGGTGAGATATCTCTTCGCAGACATATCCAAGAGCTTCCAAAGTAACCCATTTTAGATGTACAGGCTTGCTTGGATCAGTCATATTTCCAAGCAATGACCCAATGAGTTCTGGCCATTCTTTTCGTGGGATTTCAATTCCTGCCACTTTAGCAACAACCTGTGCAGAAGTATGTCTAGCCTCAAGTACAGATGATCCAAGAGTACTCAAGAGCAACTCTTTAATTTTTGACTTAACAGAAATATCAATAGACACCCAATGATTTGCAAGATTCTCTTTCCGGGTAGAATCTTTAGCATCTAATGAATTTTTAAGCACAATACCAGCCAATCTACGAGATTCAATTGGTTTCTCATCGCTCGAGAGCTCAAGCGATAAGGATAGAAGAAATGATGGTAGGTTTTGTTCTTGGAAAAGTTTCAGTTTACCCTCAGCATCAGTTCTGATATTTGCATCTGCTGACTGAGCATGTAGAAGAAATTGGGTGATCTCCATGGCCATTTTGCTCCTGTATTTCACAAAAAAGTTCATAACAGAGCTTAATTGTATCCTAACAAATATCATACAGCAGCAACATAACAATTGTGAAATCAACAAATCAAATCCAGTGAAGGATGCACGAGACAATAATAGCAGAAAGATTTTGGATTCCTGAAATTACTGACAATATATATGTATGGGTTTTCAATTTTACGATGAGAAGCTAAACATTTATCAGAACACGAGAACGCATAGAAACATGACTTCAACTTCAAACTCTGATTCAAATTACAAAATATAAACAATTTAGATGACAACCAAACGAATAACTCTATGGAACAAAACCGGACTGGAAAACCCACATCACGAAAACCATCGATTGAGAACACCCAAAAACGATTACGAAACAAAAAACAGAACTAAAGCAGAAACATTTCTAAGTACCCAAATGAAGAATCGCCCATTTTTAGCTATTGCAAACTGCCAAGACAGTAATAACTCAAAACTTGAAAAATGAATACAAAATTTCCAGATCCAATATCAAAATGAAAGAGAAATTTCATCGATGTATAACATTTACCTAAAGTTGTGAGTACTAGAGAGTCTTCAAACGCCGAAACAAACTAGGGTTTCTCTCTCTCTCTTTCTCAGTGTCTTTTCGCAACTTTTTCACACCCAAGTTGCCAATCTCTGCAAGCTTCAAAAGCAAATCCTCACAAACAGAGGAGAGAGATAAGAGAGATTTAGAGAGAGAGAGAGAGAGAGAGAGAGAGAAGTGTGAAATGGCGAAGAGAGATGCATAAACATAAATGGAGTGTTTCGAACGCTGGGAAGAAGCGGGAGGGTTGAATCGCCAAATTGAAAAATAGTAACGGGCAGGACGCGTGGCTGCCCGAATTGCCCGGCGTCGCTGTTTTTCAAAACCCTAATGTTTGGGGCCTTGTTTGATATTTTTTTATTAATCATCTATCAAAATATTAAAATATATTTATTTTAAACAATTTAAAATAGTAAATAATAATATTTTACTCATTTTAATTAAAAAAATCAAACAAGGCCTTGGACAGTTTTGCACTGGTGTGAAACGTAGATGGTGTCTGCAGTTGCCACGTGGCTATTACTTATTTCAAGATTTTCTAAATATTTTGATCATATATAGAATCAAATCCTATGATTAATGTTGGAGATAATGTTAATACCATAGATGGTTCATTTTATTTATTTCTATTAAATGATAATTATTTTATTAATTTTAAAAATAATATATTATTTTCTTTTTTTGGTTCAATTATTATTATTATTATTATTATATATTTAACAAGTTAATACGATCTCCAATTTTATGTTCAATTATAGTAATGGAATTTTAACACCTTAAAGATAAACAATAAATATTATTAACACTACAGTGATTATTTCAATTATTAAATTTAAATATTTTAGTTAATAAAATTATACATGATATTATTTAAACTCAATCATTTATACATGATAAATTGATATATAATATTTTGATTAAATTCAAAAACTTACTAATCTTACATTTAAAATGATTTTTTTATATAATAATTACAACACATCATAATTATAAATGCCTTAAACAAGGATAATAACAGTAAAATCAATAACAAAACAAAAAATAATTATAATCACTTATTTTATATTTATATATTTTGTTTAAAGTAAATTATCAATCAGTTATGATTTTACGTCAATTGAAATCTTTAAAAAAAAAATAATAGTTTCTTAAACAACATTAATTACACCAATGAGTTTTATTTATATTTGTAACCATTCTTTATTTTGTTACTGCTATTTTTTTATTTCCTTATTGGTAACCAACTATTTTTTATTTTACTTATTATTTTATTTTTTTGTTCACTTGCTGGATGGATAAATGAGTGGCTTGGAAATTGGATTTGGATTTATTAGATCGAGCATAGACTATTACACGCTTCACAATAAAATCATTGGAAACAATGATTATTAGTAAACTTATTTTAAAATTTAGCCAATTATTATTTGAGGTTGGAAGTTAAATGATTTTGTAATTGAATAAAGCTTGGATTTTGAATTGTACAAATTAGATTCAAATTATAATTTTTTTTTTAAAGTTATTTGAGACAAAACATTAATCTTCTTATTTTTAATTTTTTTTTTAATTAATTTATCACATTTTAAAATGAATTAATATTTAGAGACGTTTTAAACGTATTTTTTTAAATTAAGTATTGTTTTCGAGATTTACATATTCTAAATTGTCAAATTGAATTGGGTAACTAAAAAATTGTATAATTTTATTAAAGATTTGAGAAATTTTGAAAAGAGATAGATTTGATGTTTTTTTTTTTTAAAAAACTTTTAATTTTGTGTATATATGCTATACTTATAATTTAGACTTAATTATGTTTTATATTGAATATTTTTCGAGATATACACAATCAAAATTGATGAATACGATTTAAATGTATTAAAAATGTACAATTTAATAAAAATAATTGATAGATATTTTGTTTTTACATGGTAATAAATGAGTTAAAAAATGAATATATTATGTTAAAAATAAGACAATCTTTTATTTGTTTGTGAAATTGTTTAAAATTGTGATATTTTGAGGCTTATTATAAAGCCAAATTTGATAATAAAAAAAACAATTCAAATTAAAGCAGGGAAGAAAATGATTAACTTTTTGTGTACCAAAAAATGTGGTTATACAAGATCATAATTTTATTTAACAAATGATTGGAGTTTTACATTGAGTTAACCACTTAATTCGTTCAAGATTCATTCCAAATTGAAAATAAGTTGGAAAAATATATGTACACAAATTGTTTCAACAAAAACCTAATCTAATGTTAAATATTATAAAATCTATATGATAATGTCACTATACTTATCAAATAATTGAACATTATATATTTTGTGACTACTTCTTTATTCTTCTTCCCAAGCTCCATTGGCGAGATGAAGAAGACTTCATGTTGATAACATTCACCCCTTCGCGAACCGGACTCTTCAAACTACATGGAGGTTTTAGTTTCATCGCTTTCCAAGGAAGAAGAAAGTCGATCCCACACCCCTTCGGCTCGACACTTAATTGTCCTATTCCTTCTATCACATCAAAATTCGTGTTACTCGAGCCTTGAAGAGCAAGAGACGAAGAAATTGCCAAAGCATTGGCATCCGGAAGAAATCTCTTCAAGATAAAGTTCGGAGAGCCACCACAATCATCAATGATCCCCTTCCCATCATCATCATAGTCATCGTCGCCATCATCATCATCATCATCGCCAACTCCACGCATTTCTATAGTTGATTCACCCAATGAGAACACATCAATTGCATCTGAGTAAGCATCTATATCATCGTCAGAAGCAAAAGCAGAAACAGAAGCAAAGTTTTGGTCTATGATCATCTGATCGTGCCACCTCGAAGGTGGGAGTTTTGGAGGTGGCACTATCAAATGATCATCATGAGCTACCATGTTTCTTTGTTTGGGCTTTCCCGGGCTTTGTTCCCATGAGAAGGGAACCTGCATGTCATGTGAATCGAGCCAAGTATTCGGATTAATGGAATTATTCGAGCGAGTAATTAGATGTGCACGTCTAGTGGACAAGAGAGGAGCATCGTAGTCTAACGTTCTTGGACATATTATGCTAGAGAGCTTAACAATTGGTTCACCGTCATCGTCACATCGATGATTTGTTTCTTGTTCCTCCATCTTCATCGAGCAAGAACGATCCGATTAACGAAGATATAGTATGTTTTGATTCCGATTTGCATGAGGTGGGTAAATAGAGATGAAGGATTTGTTAGCTTGAAGAGTTATTTGGGAACTGTTTTGTTGTTAAAGTAGTTGAAGAGTAATTAAGAGCCGTAACTATCTAAGGATAGCTGGAAAAAAGTAAAGGGATCTCGTGCATTACATTATTATAAGCCACACTTTCAAGTGTGACAATTGTGGATCTTTTATTTGAGAAGATATTTATTTGGAAATAGTCAAATATATTTTTATTTGAAACTAGATGTTCAATTATTAGAAAATGTTTTAGTGTCTTTTGCGCGATAATAAACACATAATAAATTTTGTTCATTTTTTATTACTAGTTCAGATAACATGTATATAACATCAAACTCCAAGCATAAGTATGATAATTGTATGACCTTAGCATAAGTATCATTTGATTTTACAAAAATATATTATTATTTGTAATATATTAGGGTATCGTGTTAGATTGATTTTTAATTAAATTTAAACATATCTTACAACATCGGTTATACTTAATTAAGACCTTATTTATATATATATATTCCGATGAATTAGATATTTTATTTATTTGACTATTGTTATTTGACCTTATATCAAACATGTTTTTATATAAAACAACTAATTAAACAAAATTAAGTAAAAAGTATTAATATAATAATAATTTTAAGCAAATTTTCTTGTTAAACAAAAAAGTAAAATTAAATTGATATATATGTAAAATTATTTGAACATTTTTGTTTTATGTAAATTTTGGACAAATGATAGACTGACTGGATGATTTAAAATATAGAATAATAATTTGGGTTAAATTTGTGGTCAGTTATCTGAATACTTAACGGCATTTTTAATGTTTATTTATGTTGTGTTTGAATAGAGAAATTGGCATTGGCATTGGAAATATAATTTCAATTCCATGAGAATTGACATTATTGAAGTACAATTCATTCCATATGTTTGAAAAAATTATAGAATTGTAATTCAAATTCAATTCCTATGTTTGAGAAAATGATAAAATTGTAATTCAATTCCAATTTTTATGTTTGTAAAATAAAATATCGGTTCAAAATATTAACTTTTTAAATATATTTTTACGTTTTTGACACGTTTAATACGTTTTTGACATATTTAACACATTTAACACGTTTTTGACATATTTAACACGTTTAACACGTTTTTTTACACGTTTAATACATTTTTAGCACGTTTAAATACGTTTTTGACATGTTTAACATGTTTTCACACTTAAAACACATTTTCATACGTTTAACATGTTTTTCATATTTTTGACATTTTTAATACGTTTAACATGTTTTTCACACGTTTTGACAAGTTTAACACATTTTTCACGTTTTGACACATTTTGGACATATTTAACACGTTTTTCACACATTTAACATATTTTTTACGTTTTGGGCACATTAAACATGTTTTTGGCATGATTACCACGTTTTACACATTTTTGACATGTTTAACACGTTTTTCACGTTTTGGCACGTTTAACACATTTTCACATGTTTTTCACGTTTAACACATTTTCACACATTTTTTGTACATTTAACACGTTTTAAACATTTTTAATACGTTTAACATGTTTTTCACATATTTTAATAAATTTAATATGTTTTTCACGTTTTTGGCACGTTTAACATGTTTTTCACACGTTTTGATAAGTTAAACACATTTTTGGCATGTTTAACACGTTTTTGATACGTTTAACACGTTTTCATGTTTTGACACGTTTAACACGTTTTCATGTTTTGGCACGTTTAACATATTTTTTACACATTTTTGACATTTTTAATACGTTTAACATGTTTTGATAAGTTTAACACGTTTTGACACGTTTTGATAAGTTAAACATATTTTGGCATGTTTAACACGTTTTTCACAACTTTTACACATTTTGACACGTTTAACACGTTTTGGCACATTTAAACGTTTTTCACGTTTTTCACATTTAACACGTTTTTTTACGTTTTTGGGACATTTAATACGTTTTACACATTTTGACACATTTAATGCGTTTTTGATATTTTTAATACGTTTAACATGTTTTCACACTTCACGATAAGTTTAACACGTTTTTCACGTTTTTAGCACATTTAACACGTTTTTGACATGTTTAACACGTTTAGCATGTTTTTCACACGTTTTTAACATGTTTAACACGTTTTTGGTACGTTTAACACATTTGACAAGTTTGTCACATTTTTGACACGTTTAACATGTTTTTGGCATGTTTAACACATTTTTGGCATATTTAACATGTTTTAAACATGTCACAAGTGTGTTAAACGGGCCAAAACGTATTATAATGTCAAAATTTGGTAAATGTGTCAACATTTATCAAACGTGTTAAACGTATTAAAAATGTGTTAAACATACCAGAATGTGTCAAAAACATGTTTAACATGCCAAAAACATGATAAACGTGTTTAATGTGTTCAAAACATGTTAAACGTGTCAAAAACGTATAAACATGTTAAAAACATGAAAATGTGTTAAACATGCCAAATATGTGAAAAACTTGTTAAACATACCAAAACGTGAAAAACGTGTTAAACATGTCAAAAATGTGGTAAACGTGTCCAAAACTTAAAAAGACGTGTTAAACGTGTCAAAATGTGTTAAGCGTGCCAAAAACATGATAAACGTGTTTAAAGTGTTAAAAACGTGTTAAATGTGTCAAAAACGTGAAAACTTGTTAAACATGTCAAAAACGTGTTAAACATGTTAAATATGTGCAAAATTTGTTTACGTGCCAAAACGTGTCAAAAATATGGTAAACGTGTCAAAAATATATTAAACATGTCAAAAACATATTAAACATGCCAAAAATATGATAAACATGTTTAATGTGTTAAAAACATGTTAAACGTGTTAAACGTGTCAAAAACGTGTTAAACGTGCTAAATATGTGAAAAACTTGTTAAACGTGCCAAAATGTGCAAAATGTGTCCAAATGTGAAAAACGTGTTAAAAATGTGAAAATCGTGTTAAACGTGTCAAAAACGTGTTAAACGTGTCAAAGACGTGATAAATGTGTTAAATGTGCCAAAACGTGTTAAACATGCCAAAAACGTGTTAAACGTGACAAAAACGTATTAAACGTGTCAAAAACATGAAAACATGTTAAACATGTTTAAAACGTGTTTATTGTGTGAAAAATGTGTTAAAAATGTCAAAAACGTGAAAAACGTGTTAATTTAGAATTAAAATTCCGACCTAAAAAGATTGGAATTGAGAACTATCAAATTACACTATATTGAATTCCATTGGAATTCTAATTCAATTCCAATCTTAATATTAAAATGTCTAACAAACATAAGAATTGAAATTGAACCCTCTAATTTCAATTCCAATATCAATTCAAGGATTACCAAACACACCCTTATTGATATCTCTCTATATATAATGATGCTTAATTTTTAAAGTGTTCGGATTGCCGGGTCGAGAGCTGTGGTTAATTTGGATATATATGTGAGAGTAAATGGATACTTGGGTCGGATTGTGAGTTGACCCGCCTATAAAATTAAAACGGTTAAAAATAAAATTAAAAATACTGTAGGTATAGTTCGAACTTGCAACCTAACAAAACAAATACACCTTAACAAAACAAATACAACCCTTTAATAACACCAAATTGAACACCAAACTTGATGAACGCGCGATATTTTAACAATAAAAGTTCAACTTTTTAACTAACTAATCTATATAGATATAATGATGCTTAATTTTTAAAGTGTCTGGATTGTCGGGTCGAGAGCTGTGGTTAATTTGGATATATGTGAGAGTAAATAAATATTTGAGTCGAATTTTGGGTTAACCCGCCCATAAAATTTTTTACTTTAATATTTTTTTATGATTTTTTTTTATATTATTACTCTTGCAAATACAATATAATTTTAAAATAGTTAGATGTAGAATGAATATAAATATTTATTTGAGAATCTATAACAAAAGTTTTAATAAGATTTGAAAATAATAGTTCCGAGGGAAGATTATTTTATCTGATTATATTAAATTTAAATTATATTTATTGAATTTGCAATCTAAAATTATTATATTGATTAATAATATTAAATTTAAATGGAATGAGTTATGATTTGAATAATTCAATTTTTATTTTACTTTTGTTTTTGTTAATTCAATGGTTTAATTAAAAACATATATTATTAATTTTTTTTAATAATTAACTTTATTATAATTATTTTTTTATCTATAATAATATTTTAAATGTCTAGTAACAATTTTAAATTGATTTAATTTATGTTTGTTAAAAAGTAAGTATGTTTTAAATCAATTTTTTTATTAAATATATATACATATATATTATATATTTTAAAAACGCCTCTAATTTGTTAATGGATCATGTTTATAAATAAAAAAAAAATTAATTTATTAAAAAGAAATTTAATTGTTACCGAGAAAAAAAAATATTAAAAAATATTGGTTGGGCTTAACTAACACGAAAACAAAATAGGGTGCCGGATTTGTTGTCCCTTAGTATGTATCATAAGCTGTGCCTTTTTAAAACGACATCGTAATTAAAAAATAAAATAAAAATTAATGTTGCCCGGAGGCCCTTACTGCCCGAACCCATCTATCTTCCCTTCCCTTCCCTTCCCTTCCCTTCCCTTCCATTCCCTTTTAAAACAATCTTCTAACAGATGCATTTACGCTAGAGAGAAAGAAGCTCCAAGTTAAGGTTTTCAAAATCTCAAAAATTCGTCGTCTTCATTTCAAATCATCTTCTCTACGGTTCTACTCTCTTGCGACCTATGAAGCTAGGGTTTGTCCTCTCAACATTCGTCTTCATCGGCTCAACATTCGTCTTCGTCTGTCGGTCGTTTATCTGCCCACCGTTATCGATCATGCTCTATTGCAGTCTAAGATTCCTGAAATACTATAGGTATTTGTTTGGATTCAAGTTTAAAATTTATTCTCAATATACTTATTATTACACATCATTGAACTCAATCCAAACAACATTGCAGTATGACTTAAATTTAACAGAGATTACAGTTTAAGTTTAAGTTTAATTATGTATATATTCTTCAATTATCTAAACTAAATATTACTAATTAGAGTTATAAATCTTGAATGCAAGATTCCAAGAAACCCCTGCCACTTTTAAGATAAGAATCAGTAACTATTTTCTTAAATTTCTTTGTTAAAATGAAGCACTTGACCTGATACACTCTCATAATCTGTAAATGAGACATCCTCGTGCTTCATTTATTTGATAGACATGTTACCTTTAAGGAATATAGATATAATTTAGGTAACTGTTATATGCTTAATTAATTGGTTCAGGAATATCCTCAAATGTCAAATTGAGTTATTTTTGTGAACATCATTCATCCTTATAATGTTTTGGTAGGTAATTCAAAATATATCATATTTATATGTGATAGTAACTTTTTTTTTTAAGAAAACCTTTTTTTGAAGCATATTTACATGTTTTGTTTAAGTGGTTGTATGTTCGTATTTGTTACTATTTAACATCATCATTAATCCTCATACTTTTATTCAGCTAGCATAAGATTTCTATTATTCATTCCAGATGTCATGAAATATTGCAAGACTAAGGAACAAAGCTTCATGGCAGTCAGCTCCTCATCTACATAATCATTCGCTCGCAGACCTCATCTACATAATCATTCGCTCGCAGACGAATGAGTGATGAATAATACTGTGTGATAGTGGATTAAGAGCTTCTCTTTGGACCTTGTGGACGGAAAACAATCCAAGAAGACGAATGGAGAATTGTGAATAATTATTCAACCAATAGAAAATTTTAAGTGGTTATCGTAGTTATTTTTGCTTGTATTATAATGATATGCATCTTCTACATGTAGAGAATAAACTTGATGAAATATACTTTTACCTATAACATTTGTAAAATTTATTCTATTAGTGGTTGGTGGAAAGAAACTAATTTGTATTTGGTGAGGAGAATATTCTCTTTAACAATCCATTTTAATTATTCTTCTAATATATTTATATGATGATATTTTATTTTGTATTAATGTTATTATTCAATTAATTAATATCAATTCATTATATTAAAATTCAAATAATCTAATTTAATTTGAAACATTTTTTTATAATATCATAGAAAATACATTTATATATGTAAAAATATAAAGGTAAATTAAATTGACATCAATTCAAACTATGATTTAACATAATGAGACCGTAACAATATTAATATTCAAACAAAAGAGAATCTTGATATCAATGAGAACAGAAGCACTATTAATATTAACAAAAATTACAATTAAATTGAAAAAAAAATATTAATATGAATGAAAACATAAACACTATTAAATAAGAGAATCTTGATAACAATGAGAACAAAATCACTATTAAATTGAAAAAAAATATTGATTTGAATGAGAACATAAGCCACAAAAACCTATTGATTCACTATTAACATCAATCAAAATCAATCAACACAAACATACATTTATAATTAGTTCAATTTGTTTTTACAATGCCAACAATCACATTTATCATTGTAATTATGATTAAAGCTACCTGGTAAACTTTGTGTCTGACAATAAACCATATCTGATGAGTGTTGTACATATCAAATGGATGAATAATATCTTGTAAATATGCAGTATATAATAAAGAATATTATAAAAAATGTAATAATTTAACTGGATGAAATAAAGAATAACAAAATATCATTAGTACATTCGGCAATTGCAGGGAAGACTGCGAACTTTCAGCCAGCCATCGCATTGAAGACTGCGAACTTTCAGGCAAGAGATGTTGACCAGTGCTCACAAAAATCGACTACAATTTGCATAATAGTTAGAACAGAATATTTACATACAGTATTACTTAAATTGACCATTAGTGAGCCAACCTAACAACTAACATAATTATTAAAACATGTGTATGTAGTTCTGGGAAAACCAAGACTAAATAAATGTAAATGTTTTTTCATTGCAGCTTTAATAGGTAGAGCATATTCCAACAAATTCCTAGCTTCTAACAAACCATATTAGAGAGTCAAATAACCAACTCCAAATGTCTTCAGAAAAGAGAACCGATAATAAAAAATGGTAATTATAAATATAGTTATACCTGTGAATGTTGTGTTGGAAGAGGTTATAGAGATTGAGTTCCATGCATAGAGTGTGGTCGAACATTCTCAAGTGTTGATGTTTGTTTAGTTTTACTCGATCTTTTTCTTCTTTTTGACATTCTCTCTAGGGAACCTTTCAACCTTTTACTCGATACCGTTTTCTCCTTCCTTTTAATCCCTTTAATTCATGAGAGTCTCTTACACCAATTTCTACCTCATTTAAAATATTCGTGGCATTTGACTCACCAACTTGTAACATCTCATCCATCGACTTCAACGTACGCAAAATATCATCTTTAGCAACCTTATATGTATCATTCCTCTTTGCTGCCTTGGTTACCAGCTGAACATACAATCCACACAGTTCTTGATATCGCATACTTTACAATACTTTCTTAGACAAACTAGTTTGGTCACTAGTTGAATCATTAACTTCAAAATATCCAACATTAGCTTCTCGTGTCCACCTTTTTCGTATGAATTTACTTGGAATCTTTACAATATTGTTTATCGTAAATATTTTCAAAATATGTGAACATAAAATTCCAGTAAAATCAATTTTTCTGCAATCACATTTAAATTTTCCACACTATAACGATATGATTGTTGTAACTCTTTCGGAGAGGATTAATTTCATATTTTGTAAGAGTTTCATCATTCTCGATTATTCTGACACTAGTATCATGAGATTTGCACCACTCAGTTTGAAAACACTTGTATATTTCGGGGGTATAAATACTACTTGCTTGCTTCAATATTTCAATTGAAAATTCCAAGAATGGAGCACTTACTTTAGACCGTGTTTTAGCTTTTAACTCTTCGCATCGACGATCCTCAAGTAGTCTTTCGAAATGATTGAAAAAGACCAAAAACTTGTGTTTGTACGTAACATACCTTTTCACAATGCTATTCATACTTTCACTTCTTTGGGTTGTAGTCATATCTGCGCAAAATATATGTCGGCCATACACCAAAGCCTATTTTTCTATTAACTGAAACATGCGCCGAAGCCAATCATTTTCTTCTAATGAATACTGAGTCAACATCTGATTCCAGGCTGTAATAAAATCTCTCTCTTCATCAAATGTATTGCAGCATTTTGATAAATGTGCCAAATGCATAAACGATGATGTGTCTCTGGCCATCTCAAAGCTAAAGCCTTTGCCATGGCTGCATCTTGATCTGTGAGAATAGTTGTTGGTTTTTTCTCCCTCATGGCTTTACTAAATGTATCAAATAACCACTCGAATGACATAGATGTCTCATCATACAATAAAGATACACCAAAAATTATCGATTGTTTATGATGATTAACACCTACAAACAACGCAATTGGACGACCTTCATTGTTCTTCCTATAAGTTGTGTCAAAACAAATAACATCTCCAAAATGACCGTAATCAGCTCTCATCTTAGCATCAGACCAATAAATATTAGTTATTAGGTCATCTTCATCAAGTTGAATAGCATAGAAAAAATTAGGATCTTGTAACTGTTGTTTTTGCAAATATTCCAATACACCTAATGAATCTCCAACCATCACATTTCTTGTTCTTTTAGAACGCAAATAATTTTTGTAATTTTCAGGGATAAAACCTAAAAACTCTCTCCCACCCACTTGTCTAGCCATAAGATCATGAGATGCTTTTGGGGGATTCCAACTTCACTAGCCATCTCAATTTGTATCGTTGCAGAAGAAGATATTTTTCTATGGGATCTAAGGAAATGTGTTTTGTTGGGACTTGTGAGATAGTGATTATGCTCTCTCATAAATTGAACCACGCATAATTTGCCATTACTTCGACGACTAATCTTCATTTTAGCTTCGCAACCAAACCGTGTTTCAACACATTTGTTTTTCACATAAAGATCATGACGTTTATCTATTTCCTTTTTGCTCTGTGCACTACAACATAACACTCTATCCAACATTTCACCTGATTTATTAATATGACATCTAGATTTTCTTATGCTAAATCCAATCCTTCTAGCATATGTCAAATAAAACTGATAAGCATCTTCTTCACTTTCAAATTCTTGACCTATACTAGGTAGAAAGTCTTCTAATATAGGTGCCTCAATGTTCTCCAAATCATTTTTATTGTTCGACCCTTTTAAATTAATAAAATAATGTAGTCAAATTCAACCCAACAATAATAAAACATTATAAAAACAATTTAATAAAATATAATTCTAACCTTCATTAAAAACTTTCACACCATCATCCTAACACTCTTCATTTGCTTCAAAATTCAACCGACGACAACTTGTAGATCCACTTTTCATGATTACCACTTTTAAATCTGAAAAAGAATACAAGAACTTTAATTAATTTTTCAATTTAGCCTTATGAGTAGTCTAACAATGCTTAACCTCTTTTACTATAAAATAATCTAAAACAATGCCCAATTATGAGATGCTATTGATAGAAGTATTTTTTTTACATCAACACTTGTACATCTTACTTCACAATTTCTAGAAAAAATAACATAAATCCTAAACCATATAAATATAAATATAAGATATTCCTGAACTAATTAATTAAGCATATAACAATTACCTAAATTATATCTATATGCTTTAAGGTAATATATCTATCAAATAAATGAAGTATGAGGATGGCTCATTTACAGATTATGAGATACAATGAGAATGTATCAGGTCAAGTTCTTCATTTGAACAAAGAAATTTAAGGAAATATTTTGTTGATTCTTATCTTAAAAGTGGTAGGGGGTTTCTTGGAATCTTGCATTCAAGCTTTATAACTCTAATCAGTAATATTTAGTTTAGATAATTGAAGAATATATATATAGTTAAACTTAAACTGTAATTTCTGTTAAATTTAAGTCATACTATAATATTGTTTTGATTGAGTTCTTGATGTGTAATAATAAGTATATTCAAAACAATTGTTAAACTTGAATCCAAATAAATACCTATAGTATTTCAGGAATCTCAGGCTGCAATAAAGCATAATCGATAACGATGGACGGATAAACGACCGACAGACAAAGACGAATGTTGAGTCAACGAAGACGAATGTTGAGAGGACAAACCCTAGCTTCACAGGTCGCGAGAGAGTAGAACCGTAGCGAAGATGATTTGAGACGAAGACGACGATCTTGGAGATTTTGAAAAACCCTAACTTGAAGCTCCTTTCCCTCTAGCATAAATGTATATGTTAGTGTGAAGAAATTAGAAAGATTGTTTTAGAGGGGAGGGGAGGGGAAGGGAAGAGAAGAGAAGAGAGATGGGTTCGGGCAGTAAAGGCCTCCGGGCAACATTAAATATTTTTTTTATTTACGACGCCGTTTTAAAACGGCACAGCTTATGATACTTAATAAGGAACATCAGATCCAGATCCAGATCCGGGGTCTTGTTTTAGAGGGGAGGGAAGGGAAGAAAGATGGGTTCGAGCAGTAAGGGCCTCCGGGCAGCATTACTTTTTTTATTAATTACGACGCCATTTTAAAACGGCACAGCTTATGATACATAATAAGGAATAGATCCGGGGCCACAAAATAGAGAAAAAATATATTTGGATGAAATACAATCCAATAAACAAATTACAAATTGTTGAAAAATATTATTTTGTTTGACTAATTTGGAGATCATAATCCAATTTGAAATAATCAAATTTAAAATTTTTGTATTTTAAATTCGAATATGTTTGAATTTCGAATTTATTCATGAAATGGTTAGCATAACTCATAAAGATAAAATTTTGATTAAAGATTGGTTCGATTCAAATCTAAATTGTTCACATGTGTGTTTGCTACAGCTTCTTTTGTTTTTATTTTGTATATGGTGTGTTTGATACAGCTTCTTTTGTTTTTATTTTGTATATGGGGATATGATATGATAAGAAGAAATTTCATCTACAAGAGAGTTAGACTAAAGTGAACAAATAGTTAAATTCAATCATACATATTAAATTCAAATTATATATATTAAATTCGTAATTAAAATCATTATATTAATTACAAATTATATATATTCATTTCGTAATTAAAATCATTATATTAATTACATTGAATTTGAATTGGAATATCATTCATTATTAGGTTGATATATTTTACTCTCTTTTTTTTATTCTTTTTTTATTTAATGTTTCATACATTTCCTTTACATTCTTTTAAACCACTTAATAAAACTTTCCAAATGAGTTCCGTCTTTATATCCCGAATCATTACAAAATTAGTACTTCATTATTAAATTTATTTAATATACTTTATTATAATTAAATATTTTATATGTGCAATAGTAACCATAGTTTTAAAATTTGGCTCAGTCATCAACCCGGTGAACTAGATTAATTGGTGGGCCAACGTTGAACTAGTGTTTCATATAATAATAATAAAATAATATAAATTATTTATATAATGATAGTCAAAATAGAAATATAAGAGGTTAACTAAATTATGTGAGGGCCACAATCTCCAATTTTTAGATAACTATATTTTTATTTTAAAAAAAAAATTAGTTTAAGTTATGACTTACATTGACACCTTAAATCGTTTTTTAGTATGATAAAAACGGAATCAACTGATTGAAGTAAAAGGTGGAACTTGAGGTGAATGAAATAATTTGTTATTCTTAATGTATATAACTAGAAATTGGTAATTTACTTATATGGAACTAGAAATAGGTAAACTCAATAGAAACCAAAAAGTGGAGAGAATGGAATTGAGAGAGTGATAATTGAGAAAAAAAATTATTTTTTTTTAAAAATAAGATAAACTTGTTGAGTTAACCCTGACTGCCAGATTTCCGGTTCAACCAAGGGATTGATCGGGTTTAATTGGGTTGACGACTGGTTCACCAGGTTTGTCGGTGACGGGCCCAGACCGGGTTTCAAAAATAAATGTGATAGTAACTCTAAATTTATTTTATTAAAATAAATTTCTAATTTTTTAATAGCATGATTGAAGTATTTTTTAATGTAAAATATTTTTGTTACTAAACATAACTTTGATGGTAATAAAAAAAACTTATAGCTGGTCTGATTAAAAAAAAATAGAGAAAAAAATTATATTTTGATGAAATATAATGTAGAAAAAAAGTATTGAAAATATATTTTTGTTTGAATAATTCTAATTAAATCTGAATTTAAGTAAATTTGAATTATTAACTAAATTTAATTCGAAATAAATAAATTAAAATAGGTTTTTAGATTCGGATCGGTTTTGATTTCGAATTGATCGAATAGATGACCATTCCTAATTTGACAACAAAATTAAAATAAAGAGTTTATTCAAAATCGTTTAATAAACTTGCAAAATTGAGTATTAAAATATGAATAATTTATTTTCAAAAAATATTACAGTAGAAACTCTATAAAATAATAGACTTAGGACGATCAAAATTTATTAATTAAAAGAGTTATTAATTAATCGATAAATTAATAATTATTAATTTATATATTAATTAATATTTTATTAATTTATAGTAAAATATTTAGTTTACAAACACCTTTAAGCTTCTACTTAATTATTGTGTACAATGTATGTACTGTATATCAAATGAATGACCCAATTTGAAAGAAACTTTCAATCTCCCACCTTATGATGCTTCTTGTGTTCAATGTATCACTTTATGGATATTAAAAATATTTTCTATATAAACAAGATCAAAATACTGTAGATTAACACAAACAAATCATACACATAACATGGCTTCCCATCTTAAAGGTGTGAAAAAAAATACAATGACAGACGAGATTCAAAGAACATTATGCAAGGAAAATTAGAGATGACATTAAAAGGGAAATTGATTTAAAAAAAAAAAACAAAAAACAATTAAGTCATTTTCAAAAAACCTTCCTAAATCATTAATGTAATATGCTATATATAAGGAATTATTAATTTATATTTTATATGGGGTCTAAATAAATTATCAAAAATGTATTATCTTATAATTTTAGCGAATTATTAATTTAGCACCCTATCCCCGAGTCGGACCGGCCAAAAAATTATCTTAGAAAGTTTATTAAATAATCGAGTATTAATTTATCGAGTTTATACTGTAGTTATATATAATTATTATTATTATTATTTATATATATGATTAAATGTTTTTATATATTAACTATTTTAAAATATATATAATTAAGTATAAAATTAATTAAGAATAATAATAAATAAAGGACTTTATAGGTACATTAGTTTTGAGCGAAATGTCTTTTCCAAGGTTATATGGAAGTGATCAGGGTGTTCATCGGTTCAGTTTTCGGGTTATTCGAGTTTCTCGGTTCAGTTTATTCGAATTTTTATTTTTTTTAGCTAATTCAAAAACCGAACCGAATTCGAAAAATTTGAATTCAAACCGAATTCGTTTTTTTATATTTTCAAACTAGCATAACTCAAAATAAATTGCACCAGCCAAGAATTGAACCCGAGTTTGTACCTAGGGTATTATTCTACCACTAGACAACGAGTAATTTTGTTACTTTTTTTATTATTAAATCTTGAGTTTAAATTATTCTAATTTGATTATTTTGAACTTTTTTTAAGCTAAGTTTGGAAAAATAAATAATAAAAAAATGAATTCGGTTTTCGGTTTAGTTTTCGAGTTGAAACCAAAACTCGAAAATCAATTCGAAAACCGTATTTGAATTCGATTTGGTTTGAAATTCGATTCGAAACTGAAAATGAAATTCGAATTCGGTTTCATTCGGATATTCGGTTCAGACCAAATATTGAACACCCTTATAAGTGATCTAGTTTAGTTATGTTAATTCTAATATTTTTATTAAAATTAACACTAGTAGGAAAATGGCAGTAACCGCATTATTTTAGTTACTATATACATATCAATAAGGGCTCTACAAATACAATACTGTTACTAATATATGTATTAATAACGTCTCTCCCAATGTCAATGTTGTTACTGATATCTATATTAATAACAACTCTTCCAATGACAATGTATGTCGTTACTAATATCTATATTAATAACGACTCTCCCAATGACGATGTCTTTAGTGATATTTATATTAGTAACGACTCTCCCAATGACGATGTCGTTACTGATATATATATATATATATATATATATATATATATTAATTAGTAACTACTCTCCCAAAGGCAATGTCATTACTGATACGACTCTCCCAATAACAATGTCGTTAGTAATATGTAAATGTATTCCGTTTTATTTCGTATTATTAATATTTGACCTTGTAAACAATATTAAATAGTTGTTTTGCCAAAAACATTTATATAAATAAAAACGCTAATTCAAACAATATTCATAAATAATATTCAATCATCTCAATACACATCAAGTAGGAGGGAGAGGGCGGCGTAACATGAATAAAATCATGGTCATGTTCTCCCTCATCTCAATCATCTCATTCCGCATTTGGCACGCTCTATCCGTGACTGTTGTCTTTCAGCCTCACGCTCTTCCCGTGACTGTTGTCTCTTAGCCTCACACTCCTCTCACATCTTTAGCATCTCCGTTTCACGCTCCTCTCACATATTCTACATCTCCTCCTATAAAGTCCAATTGTCATCACGTAACTGTTGCGTGTTAGTGCGCTGAGTGCTCAAAGAACTCTCCCGAGCATCTGCTCTAAAAGGTGTAGGACATATGCCTAATCCCATACCCACGACTCTACCATGTTCTTAAGACCCGAACACGTACTTCGTCAACTTTAGCTCATTCCTACTCGGTCTTCTTCTATAGAGGTGCACAACGTAGACTACAAACACAATTAAATTTTGATTAGTACAAACACAAATTAAATTTAACTTATAAACACGACTTACCACTTTCTCAAAAATAATAGCGGGGACCTCCAGAATTGGATCATGCATAGTTGGTTTCTTTGAGTGCGTGTGGAGAAATAGGTCAGCGAAATTAGGGGAGTGTCGGTAGTCCTCTCCTGTACAAATTTAATAATAGACATTATAATAAAAACGAAAAAATATTAGAAACTTAATATTAAATGATTAAACGCACCAGTTGTCTCTCGACTTAAGAAAATGAGATGTTGTCCGCATGATTCTTGTACACGACATGCGATCTATTACTCGAATTCGACATACTTGTTTTCTACAATTAAGAAAAGTGGTCCGTTTAATAGATTATTAAAGTAAAGGCTCGTTACAAAAATATTAACTTACACTGAACTCCGAAGTGAAGAAGCGACGCTCTAAAAGATAATGCCAATCACTAAGAACGATCTCCGGAGAGGGATTGGCCCGAATCGCTGCCTCGTCACCTTCATGAGCCCTAATGTACTGAGTGTTCTATTGACATCTCCACATATCCCAAAATTGTTTTGCGTGATGTAGTCATTGGTGGCGATAATTGTCGATGTGCTACCCAACAGACTCGAAATGATCCTGAAAAGTCAACAACTTAATATTAAAATACATGTTCCAAAACAAATAACTTACCGTGATAGCCCGCCATACCTACATTACTGATCAAATCCATTAGTTTGATTATACTCGGAAATCTATCCTCAAAAAATATTTTTATATGGCTTTAGGGACCGAACCGGAATCTGAGTTCGGTGGGTCTAAAAATATAACGAGAAAATTATAAATAAAATAAGAGTGGATAAATGCAAGTTTTGTCTTTTTATTTTAAATAATTAAATTAAAAAAATAGTGTATTAAACTAAAAAAATTTAAAAATTGGAAGGTAGTATCTTATTTGTACTGTAATAATATATATATATATATATTAGGTGAGTTTTAGCTTACCCGAACCCCTAAATAGAACCGACCATATTTTATGTTATTAGTCTTCAAATAATATTTTATTTGTTCTATTAATAGTCTTATAAGTTTGCAATGTCAATGTAGATTTAATTTTTAATTGTTTAAAACCTTAACATTTGTTTTATTATGAAATAAATTAACAATCATTTTAATTACATTATTGATAGAATGTTATATGTGTCATTTGATTTGGTTGATGTATATCTCTATTTTTCTTTTAGACTAAAGTGGTTGACAAATGTCTTGATCTTATGATATCAATCACATTAACGTAAAAGAGAAACTTGATAATGATGTGATAATGATGTTGAAAGACATGCATCTAACAAGATAGTGATGATATATTACATATTGTTTCTTTATTTTAAAACTTATGTTTATCTTTTGCAGAATCTAGCACAATATCAATATCAAAGTTGACTCCCAAGCCTTGAACATTCATCTCTATAAATAAAGTTGGTGGCTGTGAAATATGCCTCCAAAAATTTAAACTTGTACATCTCTTTTTCTCTACGACAATAATGGTAGGCACTCCCAATGGGAGGTTATACGCTAGAGGAGAGTTTTTGTTGCGGGATGATTCGCAGTTCCTCAAAAGGGAAAAGGTAATATAATTCATTTCAAAAATTTTGGTCGCGTATAGAAAAAATTATATTCGTGGTATGTATTCTCTTACTCCTCAATCTCTCTCGTCAAAGACTCTTGATTTGCGAATCCTTTGTGAAAAAAGAAACAAGGTCACCATGAACTCTTGGGCTTCCATTGGTTGATTTAACTCGTGAAACAAAATAAATAAGTATTTGGTCCTTTGTAAAAAAGAAACAAGGTCACCATGAAACAAGTTTTAGTTTTGTTTATACTCTAAACAAGAAAAATAATTCCGATGCCGGGAATCGAACCCGGGTCCCCTGGGTGAAAGCCAGATATCCTAACCGCTGGACGACATCGGATTTTGTGATTTTGATTTGTTATTGTAATCTGTTCTATTACATATACTAATCTAAAAATTATTAGCCAACAATTGGACATTGGATATCATTTATTACCTAAACTCTAGTCATATTGGATATTCTCTATCATATCGTATAACATAAGCCTTAATCATATTTTGAGATTATTATATTTTTGTTTATATTTTTAAATAAAGAGAGCATGTGTTATTAATTTTACAAAGATGACTCAATTTACCATTTATGATTATAAAATGAGTCAAAATAGTAAGCCAACATAACCCTTCATTTTAAGTTGTATTTTATTTTTAATAAAATATTTCACGTTTTTTCCTCCGACTAGTTAGATTATACGAATTGACACGATCCAACATGATATTAGTATGTAATGACACAATACGATATTATCTCACCCGGGTCGTGGGTTAGACACGACACAAGCACGAGACGACACGATTATGAGTTTATACGATCGTAATATGGTCACGAGTCGACATAGACACAACACGAGTATAGACACGATAGGAACACAAAAATACACACGAAATAACATAAACAAAATTAGTCACACGAACTAAGCTACTCAACTTTATATTAATATTCTCTCTGAGTTTATTTCCATTCTCATTTAATTAATAAATTATTTAATTTTATAAATATAATATATATATAATTAAAATTAAACATATTAAATTAAAATATTAAAATAAAATATTAACTTAAATAATATAAATTTAAAATATATAAATAAATAAATTATATAAATAGAGATGTGAGTCTAATAATAATTCTTTTAATATTACTTTTATTAGTTAATTAATTTACTTTTAAAATTTTAAATTATTTTATAATTTTAATTATTATTAATAAATTAAATAATAAATATATATATATATATAATAATAATTTAATTTAATTTAATAATATAATAATATATATTTATAATTTCTATTCATCTTTCCCACATTTTCATTAAATTATAATATAATAATATATATTTATAAATATGTCAATTATAAATCTATTCAATTTTTATTCATATTTTTTTATCCACTTTATATTAATAAAACTACCTGTTTATATCTACATATTTTACATATTTAAATATTAATTAAATTTTTAAATAACATTTTATCACATTTAACTTATTAAATTAATTTAAATTTCTTTAAATTAAAATAAATAATATTTTATAATTTTTACTAACCATATAATTTAATATATATGTAATTAACATGAGTGTGTACACGACACGAATGAAAACGGACATCGACACAACACAATTGAGTCAAAACGATGACCAGGTATAGTCGAAATAACACGAACCATGAATTTAAACACGCGTTAGCACGACACAAATAAATTTGTGGACACTAATTAACACAACACGAAATAGCTCATTGATCATAATATTTTGAGTGGGATAAGATACGACACAACACATATAAGATTGAGACATGACACGATACAACACTATTGAGAGTCTAACACGACTTGTTCAAGTCGAATACAACTGCTTATACATCATGTGGAGCTCTAGAATTGTGAAATGTTAATGTAGCTCTTATATTAAATAAACATTAATATATAAAAAATGTAAAGAAAACAATGATGGCGAGATATAATATTAGCATATCTATAACATAAATTCTACAATAATTTTCTTTATTTTTACATAAGACAACAATGTTGTTAATTTTATAAAATGACCTAAATTATTATTAATAAAATATAAGAGTGATTCAAAATAATAAACCAACCTGAACCAATCAATTTCATGTTTAAGTTGTAATTTTCTTTTCTTTAGTAAAATGGTTGGACATTTTCCGGTCACAAAAAAGTAGATAATGTTTGAAATATTGAAATATTTAGTTTTACTTCGAGTGAAAATACTTTATTTGAAATATTTAATTTTATTCCGAATGATTTTGTTTTGCACTTGTGATTATTCTTAACACATATTAAAAGCTCTGTGTGCTCACCAAATATATAGATCCAAAAAGTTTACATTCGAAATATCTAAATTTGAATTTGGTTAGTTTTGGTTCTTCGGATACAAGTCACTTGGGCCTGCCCTCAGAGCTTGATCATGTTCCAAATGTTTCCTCGAAGAAAATGGCGTGAAAGGTTGGTTATTGCAGAAAAAACAAAATTATTTAAGTGGGTATAGGCCTCTCTTACAAAATTTAAAAAACCACATTTAATCTTCTCCATTTTACTTTTCTATTTTTTACTGTTTTGTTGCTTAGTGTAGACTTTAGTTTTGAGTAGTTATTGGTAGTTTGATATTTAGGTGCACAAGTGAGTCAAAGATGGAACCGGGATTTGAAAGACGAAAGTCATTGCTCCACTAGTAAGTTATAGTTTGACCAAGAAACCGGTCTGGTTTTCGATAGAGAAAAACCATGGACTCACCTTGATGGAAATGCACCACAACGGTAAACAACAAAATGCGGAATTTATCATTCGTTTGGTAACACTTTCCCAAACCGTTTAAACCTGTGAGGAAGCTAACAAATAGGTATGCAAAATGCAATCAACACAGCCCTAAAACAGTGAGTAACACACCAAGCAAGCACACACAAACAACACAAAATTTTAGCGTGGAAAACCCCTCAATGGGTAAAAACCACGGGACACCTAGTGCCGCTTAAAATCCACTATCACCAGCAAGAGAGCAATACAAAAGTTTTCTCTAGACAATACTAGAGGCATACAAATTCATAATACCCTTGGAAACATGCACATCAAGGATATAGAAACAATCAAAGAACAAGAAAGGAAGAATATCACCAAAAATAACTGCTACTGTTCCGGCAATGAAACCCCGACCTGCAGACCTCAGAATCGGATCTCTACCGTCCAAAATGTTGGCCCATAAGTTGTGAAACTGCTGTCCAAAAATTATGACGATCCAACGGTGCAAACTCCGGCAATCATCAAAACACTAAGGCTGCTAAAACTTGAAGTTTTTCCCTCTTTTCTTTCTTGATTTTCTCTCTCTTTCTTTTGCTCTTATATCTTGCAAAAGAAGTTTTCTCTCCTTTTATATTGCTTCCAAAAATGAATTAAGTGGGGCCCAAAATGGACCTATTTCTTGGGCTTTTCCTCATTGACTAAGGAAAACAAAAACCCAACTGAGCAGGATCCGAAATTTACCTATAGGCAAGATCGGCTCGACAATGTATACCTGCTCAGTCAACCGGAGTTCGGTCAAAGCGTTCGGTCAACCGGTTCGGTCAAGAAGTTCAAAATCCGGACAGGTTCAACCTATGTGCAGAAATCCGGACAGGTTCAAGTTCAGCACCGGTTGAGTTGTAAACCGAAAGAATGGTCAAGAAATCAAACTGGTTGAATATCAAACCGGCCAGAAGAAGCTATGAAAAACCTGAAGTCATCCGGTTAACCTGAAACTATGAAAAACCTGAAGTCATCCGGTTAACCTAAAGCTATAAAAAACCTGAAGTCATCCGGTTAACCAGAAGAAGCTATGAAAAACCTGAAGTCATCCGGTTAACCTAAAGCTATGAAAAACCTGAAGTCATCCGGTTAACCAGAAGAAGCTATGAAAAACCTGAAGTCATCCGGTTAACCTGAAGCTATGAAAAACCTGAAGTCATCCGGTTAACTAGAAGAAGCTATGAAAAACCTGAAGTCATCCGGTTAACCTGAAGCTATGAAAAACCTGAAGTCATCCAGAAATTAGATTTGGGTGAACTTGAAAAAAATTTAGGGTAGGTTTAAAAAATAACGAGAAAATTATGAATAAAACGAGAGTAATAATAAAAATAAGTTTTTTTCTTTTTTTAAATTAGATAAAAGAAATTAAAGGTAATATCATATTTGTACTTTAAAATTTTATTTTATTTTATTTTCGAGCTACGCTTCATATCTCCGAGCCCCAACATAGATCACTCATGTTTGGCTGTGATTCTTTTTTATAATATATTTTCTCCATGCATATGACCTTCTAAGTAGAATTCCTCTGCTGGAGATTCCATGGTTTCTATATCTCCCATGTAGTTTTGTTTGTATAATATATATATGTTGTATGTTGGATGGATGTACTGTTACTAAGTTTAATTTGTTTTGATTGGCAAATATGAATATTACATTAAAGATGGCAGGTAGCTGCATCAAAAAAGAGAAACATAGAAGAACTAGTATTTGCTCAGGGAACATCATCTAACCTCCTTGAAATGAATAGCAGTAATAAAAAGTCTTTTGTTGTAAAAGATGTTTAGAAACTCAGTACAAAAGAGACCAATACTATTTAATTTTGTTCAAAAACAGAGTCTGCATCAATATTTGCGAGAGATAGAGTCATGCGAGTGTTAAGAGAGATTTTGCACAAATGGCTATTAGGAACTTCTTATGGTGTCGTTTCATTCTCCGAATCGGAATTACTACTCCTCAAGTTTCATTTCTGAATCACAAACCAAGTACCATATCAGCAAACATGATGTTATTTCGTTCTTCAAGTTTCATGGAAGCCTGGATATTTTTCGGTTGTATAAGTACTATGTGGTAAATACTACAACGGCGTTTTTCAGGTCGTCAAACACTATTATAGTGAAGATTTTATCAAGGGAATGAAGATAGTTATTTCTGACATTATGTTTTTTTTGTTATGATATGTTTCCTTCTGAAATTATATTTATTTTTGTTACAATAGGACTTGGAGCCGGACGAGGCATGTCTAGCCATAAAAACAGAAAGAAGACTACTAACAGAAAAACATAGAAGGCCAACTACAAAAGAGAAGCAAACAAAAATTAGAGAGATATTTTTTTTTTTTAAAACGGTTTATAACCATCTAAATAAAATTTCAAAAGTGGGAATGTCAGAAATTAAAACTAGAAAAACCATAACTATGATTAATGATAACAATCAAAAAAACCCCTAAAAAACTGATTAGTAAATTCATACATTCTAAATAACAGAGATTACAAACAGAAAAGACTATATTCAAACCTAACCATCCCAGCCTAGAATTTTCGCATGCCATCTATTTTCATTGAGATGTATTCTTCCCCTTCTCTTCCTCTTTCTCTTCTTTTAACGATAAAAGGAGATTGTATTGAAGATGATGATGAGTATTTTTGTTTCTCATTTTGAATTCTTTCTTTGTACGAGTCTGTTCTGATTTGATACAAAGAATTATTTCTGAGAATTTCAGGGTTTTACCTTTGTTATCTTCAACTTGAATTTATGTATTCTTGTCTTCCATATCTTCAACTTCAGCTTCAAACTCTACATCGGTTTTGAAATCTTCTTTATCGACTTTAGAATTCTCTGTTTCAGCTTTGAAATTCTGGGTAATTTCCTCTTGAGTTTCCTCAACAACAACTTGAGTTTCATCTTCCATTTTCATCTTAATCCTTTGCATTACACAAAAAAATTTTTCCTCTTCACCTTGATTCCCTTTATTCTCTTTCTTTCACGGCTTTCCTTTTTCATAGAATCCTTCTTGCTTTCTTCCTCTGTATTTTCCTCAATTTTGTCTTTTTTATCACTATCATTGACTTCCATAATATGCTATTCAATTCTTGATACTTCCGTTTCATTTTCCTGTTTTTTTTTTTGCTTCTTGGGCTTTCATGATTTTTTGTTCTTCCTCAATTGCTTTTGCACATTTAGTACTAACATGTTGGAAATTATTGCAGAAACCACACCTGTTTGGTCTCCATTCATATGAGATTTCCATGACTATGGGCTTTCCCTTTCTATCAGCAACTGTCATGTTCTTTGGCAGTGTACTTTGAGGATGCACTTCAATGCTTATTCTAGCAAAATTAAGATGCACTCCTCCCTCTGTAATTGAGTCCATATATAATGATTTCCCCAATAGACTAGCAAAGTGACTTAGAGCTTCTGCATTATACATGTGTGCTGGGATGTTCATAAGTTTGAACCATATTTTTGGGCTGTTTCCTTTTACTTGTTTTGAAGGCTCAATTCTTCAGACCATCTCTCCAACTTCATACAGTTGGATCCAATATAAGTATGCCCAATTTTCAGAATATCATCCAAACTCGTTCTCTTTTTGACTCGAATATCTTCAAGAAAAATAATAAAATCTTCACACACATTCACAATTTTTATGGCATTGTAAATAATTTTTAACGATCTACTTTAATTGCTAAATATTTTTTGATTTCTTTCCAACAAGATAATCCACTAGAAAATTATAGGGATAAATATCAATCTTCTAAGTCTCGCTTTTTTAGTCGTCATGATCCATGTCTTTCAATAGCCACCAACGGTCTTTGACATAACCCATTGGATTCCGGTCAAATTCCACAAAAGACTTCATATACTTGCAACATTGTGACAATGTAAAAGCAGATGAGAAGTCGTCTCAACCTCCTTGTAACACATACAAAGACTCATAATAATAATGTATTTACGCATACATCTATCAGTAATGAGAATTTTCGTCGTGAATATCATTCCAACCAAATGTAGGCATTTTAAACTTCCATAAATTTTATCAACGAAGATCAACCGGACTAACTTGATTGAACAAAGTGTAATAATGATGCACATGAAAATTATTTAGATCACGTCACCGCATAGAATTCTGAGAAGACGGGTTTAACCCCTTATTTCTAACCATGAACAAAAGTCTATCATTGTATATGTTTTTATCGATCCATACGGTTTAAATTACTTTGTTAATATGATTTTTACACTTTATTTAATAAATTATTTCAAATCCAGTAACTAAGAAAGTGACTACAAGATATTTTAATCATATCATACAAGTATGCTCGTAAAATTATATTTTTAATTAATATATATGACAAAAAGATAAATGCGTAATTATATATTATGGAAGGCTTAATCTGAAAGGTACCTGAAAATATACAAATTGAAATTGAAAGTCAATTCTCAAATAATGCTAAACGGGACTTTAAGGAAAATAATTTTTGTGTTTTTATTAGAAATATTTTATATTATTTCTTTTTATGATTTTTTTAGTTAAGGTGTAAGTGAAGAAAAAAAGCAAAAATGAAATCATACGGGACCTCAGGAAAGTATTTGTGTTTTATTGGAAAATATTTATTTATTAATTTTCTAATTTTTTAAGTTAGGGCTTAATGGAAGAAGAAAATTAGATCAAAAGGGGCTTTAAGGCCTTGATCGAACCAAGGTCGGGTGGCTAGGTCGCAGTGAACGGGCATCTCTAGGCTCAGTCGAGAAGTAGACCGGACAAGCCTTCTCTTGGTTAGAATATACTATATAGGCACGATCAAAAAGTAGGCCACTACCAAAAACTAGGATGTGCGTGGCTTTTACTTCTCGGCCAAAAACTAGGCCAAAGCTGAAAAGTATGCCACAACCGAAAACCAGGGCCCAGGCCATGCTCTTGGTCGTGGCTCTTATTTTTCGGTCATAAACCTAGTAGAGGATATCCGTTAAAAACCAAGCTAGACTCTCGACCGTGACTCTTATTTCTTTGTCAGAAACCAGGACACTAGGTCTTTCCCTCGGCCGAACTCAATTTCTCGGTCATAAACTAAGGCCTTGCTCGGATTGAGATTTTTTTAAAAATTTAGGGGGAGAGAAAAAAATGATTGGTGATGATTTTGAGGAAATGATGATTATTTTTGGTAAGAAGACTTAAAGAGTATTGATATATATGAATGAAATAAAAAATAATAATTTAAAATAGAAGGTATTTTAGTATTTTAATTAATTAAATGAGTGAAGTAATTGTTTAGGAGTGATTAATAGAAAAAACTGATTTAAATTATTTTTTTTTTAAAAACCCCAAGAGAACAAGGCCCAAGCTAAAATCATGCACAATTTTTTTTGGGTTACAACCTAGTTTTTTCGACCGAAAACAACTAGTTAATTTTTATAATCGTAAAATTATAAAATTTAAAAAATGTATGTGAAATTTTTTAAATGTGTTTATTTTTTAACCCATTTTTAAAAAAATGTATGTCATACAAATGAAAATATAATACTTTTAATAACAAAATTTTGAGGGACTGGGCCTATGGGCTGCTTGGAGAAGAAAGTAGGCTGGACTGGGCTTTCTTTGTAGACGTTTAATTTGAACTAAACTGAAATAATTAAATATTTATTATTAAATAAATTTAATTCAAATAATCAATTAATTTAAATTAAATAAAATGATAAAATATTTCACACCACATTAACTTAAAAAAATATAAGAAGACAAGACACGTACATTTGGACTAAGCCGGACAATACTTTTCGTGTTACCAAGTGAAATAATGTAACTTTGAGAGATTAAAAATGAAAAATGTAGATAAAATAACCTAATGAAATCGATGTTAATGTTTATTTTTCATGATTTAGATTTTTAAAGAAACCACACAAATCCGAATATTCTATGGGGCATGTATGTGTTGTTGATTGATGCTGCAAGCCGACAACAAGTTGAGATTAGTTGATATAATTATATATTAATTGAATAAAAAATAATTACTGGTAATAACGAGGAATAAGGGAATCACAAAAATGAAAGACAGACATACTCAAATCTGAAATTCAACCTAATATTATTATCATTATAATATAGTAGAGATCCGCATTAGTAGGACACACATATTTAACCTTATTATGGGTAAATAAATGACAAGATTAATTAAGAAATTAACATCATAACCAAACAAAATCTACTACCCGGAGGTTGACTTCATGAAGGCTTAGAAATTCTTCAATTCTCAGATGTTCTGTTCCATGCACTCCTCCTTCAAACTAATCACATAGTTTGTTTGACGAGCTCGAACTCAAGACCTCGGGAAGATTTAAGAGATATATACTAGAAGAAAGGATGTGATTCTCCTCTTTCAAATAATATTTTCTTATTAAAAATAAATAAAAATACCATACCTACATTTTTTATTTGCCAGTTGTTTTCTATTTTATTTTAGTAACTTAATTAAAATAAAAAATCGCATCAATGGTAAATATTAAGGACAACCCATTACAACAAAGTAAATCCCGAATGTAAGTAATAGTTATAACTATTAGAATAAAGTAACTTACACGTTTTTTTTCCAAGATTTAATTTCTCTGTTCTATATATATTATATTTTTTTTTTTGCTAATTCATATTAGACATTAATTTAATATCACATGTTATAGTTTATATTTTTCAACTATGATGCTGATTTTTTTTATACAAAAATATTTATATGGAACAAATAAATTATAGTAATGAACTTGGAAGTGAGCCCATGATGGTTACATTTATGATCACAGATATATCTTCTTAAATATTTGGTTGTAACTTTGGGAACTGTATTATTTTCAATTTTGACTTATTATTTAATTAATAATTGTTCAAATTTAAGAAATATTTGGTGCAATAATCGAGATACCCGTGAGCATGATTTGGAGGGATGGAAGAAACCCTAAAACAAAAAGATAGATGATGATGATCATCAAGATCTTCACGGTCCTATACATCCAATGCTACACGTGGCAGTTCGTATGTAGTACTCATCATGTGATTCGATCTGACCTAAAAAAGGTATATCTCGTCGACTTGTCGACTTGTCGTCTATAAACTCTAGCTTTAATTTGATATTTGAAATTAACACGAGCAATTGAGAAAGAGACGTTACATTACATGCTGATGAAGTAATCATAATAATAATAATAATATTTATGATCAGAGCTTGGAATCCCATGTATTTCTCATCATGGAATTCACATGAAACCACCTTTGTCTCTATCTTTAGGGTTATAAGAAATAATAATAATTAATTTTGTTGTAAGGAAAGATATTAATTATAAATTTATGGAGGATTATAGTACGTGTTCTTTCTTGATCTTCGATCTGAGAGGTAACAAAATTACAAAACCCGCGATTCCCGACGGAAAAGAAGCTGCAATGTAATGGGGGTTGGGTCACCATCACAACTACACAAACTCAGATAAATGTATGGTTGGAAGTTTTTTTTTATTAGGTCTAGATTTTAAAAAATCTAAATAAAGATAGGTTTTGTATTTATTTAATTAAAAAAATTAAAAGAACATAATATTTTGTACAATTTTTCGAATCCAGTAATAAATTTGTGACTGAGAGAATATATAATTGAAAATTTTGAAAAGTGATAGAGTTGTTAATTTTGTTTTACAAATGTTAACTAATTAAGGAAAAAAAATACTAGGGACATTAAATTAAAGTAAGAAATTAAACATTTGTTTGTTTTCAAATAAAATCGATTAAAATCGTGATTGTTATCTTTAATAAAATATTTTTTAAAAAAAATAAAAATTTATAAAAAAATTTATATAAACGGAATTTTTAATATAATATGTATTGTAGTATATTTAAAATTTATATTATTATAAAGAAATAAATTTACGACTCTTATAAAATATAGTGAATAAATAAATATATTAATAATTTTGATATATTTAATTATGTTTATAGTGTTTGGGTGAGATCGAAGCGTGAGACACAAATATCATCCCGTCCAATTCCCGTTCGGTTTCGGAGAAAATTGTCCCAAACGGAGCAATTCGGTTCAATTTTCGCGGACGGTTTCAAACTGTCATCCTTATATGTTATGATACAATTCAAAATTTAAGTCTCGTTTGATAAAATAAAAAGTGATCAAATCGAATCTTAAATAACAATTAGATTTTTTTTTTTATATATAAGTTTTAAATAGTTAGGAAGTTTAATAATAATAATAATAATAATAATAATAAAATAAACTACCGAATGAATCAAACAAACAGAAAAAAAAAGAAGAGAACATTGATTAATCCAGCCGGTTAATTTCAATACTTGTCAGCAAAAAATAACTTCAGTTAAATCATACTATATATAATAGATTATAATTTAATGAAAAATCTAGATGTTAATTAGTTGTTCGAGTTATATTAATTAGAGATGATTCTAATTTAATTAATGGGAAGCTTCCTAACCCTGGGGGCTATTTGGTTTGTATTATCTGATATATATGATGAATCATATTATTAACAACAACAAAACAATCAAGTTAACAATAGATTAATTGTTTTTTCTTCCAAATTTTTGTCACATTATGTTTTTAGTGACTATTTGGAAATACTTAACCTGAATTGATCAGATTAGAAATAACTTATAATAAATTTTGTCTATCATACTATATCAATATATATTTTCCAATTGAATATATTTTTAACAAACTAGTCCACATCCACAAATTCATATCTAATATCATAATGTGTATAAATGGAAACATTAAAATGCTAGGAATATTTGTCAACTAAGTTGTCCTATGAGATATAGACCCTAACAAGTGCTAGAAAGTTCTTCTTTATGGTTAATTCTTTGAATTCACAATGCAAATATTCAATAAATTTGAGACAAAACATTTCATAAAGATAATTTTGAGTATATACATGTAAACATTTTTCACTCAATTCACACTCTATTTTAAATATAATAGAGTGTGATTTTGATTATCTTACTATAATTTGAGAGATAAAAAGATTTTTAACAGCAAATTAAGGTCCATCAAAATTTTGTAAGGTTTTATTTTGGTTTATTTATTATTTTAGGTAACCTTTCATACAAAAGAAATTTGTCTATTCCTTGAAAAGTAAAAGAGAGCTTTTATTTAATTTTTTAAACATATTAATTATTATCACATAAATTTTGGTTGATGATAACTTATGAACTCCAGGCTCCAGCCATCATGTTCATCATCATGACATCATGGGTCATATTCATATCAGCTTTGCTTAAAGAACAAAAGAAAAAACCCATAAAAAGTATTGAAAGTCTTTGAATATTACCTAATTTTAAAAATGTAGAAAATTTTGAAATCAACCACTACAGTTTGATTTTCTAAACTTTTGTATCAATCCCTTAATTCACAATAAAATAAATTATATTTTTATCATATCATGCCAAATTAGTACACTACAAGTCAATATCATTTATATATCATAATTAACTTAGTCAAAATACTAAGAAATTATTGCATTACAAAAAATCATTTAAATAACATCCTTAAAATTACAAATATTAAATGATAAAAAACAACTAACAAACAAGATATGAAAATCAAAAGAAAGACATACCCGCCACCCAAGAGTCGATCAAATTCTGAGATACTCAAAGAGTCGTAAATAAAATTATGCATTCCAACCTTTTGTTGGTAGAAATAGATAGTTTATTCGAAAATTATAACTGTATAAATTTACATCAAAATTTAACTTATAAAAATCGATCCAAACTTCTAAACACCCAATAGTATCCTTATCTACCATTAAACATTAAATGAAAGAAAAGAGTAGGTCAATGAAATCAAGACCAATTTGAAGTTCTTGAATTACTCACTTTTTGTGGGTTAAAACTTCATAGACAAAAACTAAATCATGAACTAGTTTAGAAGCTTATTTACAATTTTCATTTTTCTATATTGATATACACACATACAAAGGTCATGCATGTCTTATAAAAATCAGATGAAAACAAAAATTGTACACAAATAATTGCAATTTCCCACAACCCACCCCACAATTCATCTAGAGAGAGACTTGTCTTCTTCTTCTTCCTCCTCTTGTCAACTCTTTTTAGGTTTTCCGATTTCTCTCAAGTCATGAAACCAAGACCAAGTCACCAGTTTTATCCAAACCTAGTCCAATCAAACCCACCATCTTAAGGATCTTATTCTACCATTCCTTCATGATTATGTTTCAATCAATTACCAATAATTAAAAACAGATCTCAAAGAAAGAAGATCATATGGAGATAAGTGGTGGGACAACATCACATGATCAGTCAGATGAAAATGAAAACGAAGAAGATCAAGAAGAAGAAGAAGAAGAAGAAGAGGGTTTGGAGAAAACCAAGAAGAAGAACCCATCTTCATCATCATCATCAGTTAGGCCCTATGTTCGATCCAAATTGCCAAGGCTTCGTTGGACACCTAAGCTACATCTTCGATTTGTTCATGCAGTTGAGAGACTTGGTGGCCAAGACAGTGAGTTTGTAATTTGATTTGATTCGATTGTAACATTTGAATATTATTCCTAAAGTTTTCACCTGAAATGGTTTTATCATTTAAAGAAAAGAAAAAACTCCATTAGATTTACTTTTCTTATTATAAATGTTTCTCTAATCAGATCAGCTTCATGATGATCATGGTCTATATATTTATGGACAGGAGCAACTCCCAAGTTGGTTCTTCAATTGATGAACATCAAGGGGCTTAATATTGCTCATGTCAAGAGCCATTTACAGGTTTATTTATTAAAAATGAGATCTTTCTGTTAATTTACAGATCCTTCATTGATTATCATTTCTTTCTTTAAATTCTTTTATCTGGTGTAGATGTACAGAAGCAAGAAGATAGAAGATCCCGATCCTACAAAAGGTATAATTATTTGCAATGGATTCATTATTATTTTTTCATAACTCATTAGAAGAAAAACAAGTTCTAGTTTTTTCTTGATATATAGGATGAAAAGTTTAATTTGTCCATGTTTTTTACAAATATTGGAAAACTGTGTGGTGAATAGAGCACACCAATAACAAGTTCATTTTAAAAAGATAAAATTATTTCATTAATTCCTATTTTTGTGGAGAGCACAAAAATGAGAAAATCTTACTTAACAAATATTCACATGTTATAATATAAATCTTCACAAGTTTCAAAACAAAATAAAAATCACAAATGACATCGTTGAAAAAAACAATGTTCCCCAAATCCTTGAGAAAGCTAGCTAGCTCAAATTGACGCAAATCTCGATATCATAATTCGTTGTATCATTCTCATCATCAAGTTTAGTACTCATATTTTCATATAAGTTATGACATGAATTGTCGTGAGTTGCAAAGGAAGAAATTATTCAACAAATCTCTCAAAGCTCAAGTGTGCCTAGGTTGGCACAAAACTTGATACACTTTGCATTACCCCTATCATAATTAAAGCTTGTGTGAATTTTACACACTTCTCTCTCAGACTTTGTTTAATTTGTGTTTTTCTAGATCTTTATGTAATCAATATTATCAAGGATCTTCAATTGTTCGTCTATGTATTTCTACATCGGCGTTTTAGTTGAACAAAGCTACTAGGCTTTTGTTCGTCGCATGCAACCCTTTGATGTACCATTTGATTCGTTCACTCACTAGTCATGTCATTCCCTTTATATCTTGTGTATCCTTATCAGATTTCCATGCTAGCTTAGTCGATGTTGGGTAAGTTCTAGGGTTTTATAATTTCTTCTTCAGGATATGTGTTGTACATAGTGGCTCTCCTCGAGTATCTCAAACATGTTAATCGTATTTTCTTTATACTTTCCCTCATTTGCAAGACTCTTGTGTTTGTCGATGTACTCAAATGATACTTTTTTTTTTATTAATTTTCTGACCATTTAAAAAAAAATCTTGAGGATAGGTGCTTTCTATCATAACTATTTTGGAGGTGGGGGAGGAAATTATCAAAAAATGTACAGCCTTGAAAGGTTGCCTGGGATGCAAGGTTTTGGTTATAATCCAAGGTAATAAAACTCATGATAATAAACTCTTTTCTCATAATTTTATGTTTTCCAAGATTAAGACTATGCATGCATTTCATAATCTTATAATCATAAAATCAATCCTTTCTTTTGGCATGTTGAAGATATGGGAATGTATCATACAACCATCTTGCAAGCTGGATGCATAGACCTTATATGGACCGAATTAGTTCATTTGATGATATTGATCAAGCCAAAGGAGACAAAGACTCTAGCTTTCATAATGATAAGATGAATCTTAAGAGAAAAGAAACTTCTAATTCTGATATTGATTTGAATCTTTCTCTTGGACTCAAATCCATGGCCGAAGAAGGTAAAAAGACAAATGATATTGAAAGTGGTAATTATTTGTCTTTGTCTTTGTTTTCACAATGTCCTTCTAAGTTGAGAATGGTGAAAGAAGGAGGTGTGGAGAATGCAAGAAGGGCAAGTACTCTAGATCTGACTATATGAATATTGCTAAATTATTCTAAGTGAGATCTTGAGGTACTTACTCATATATAGAGACCTAATTATAGATCAGATATTTAATGTTCTTTGTATTTTCATGAAAAAGGTAACATTTGTTCACTTAATAATAACTCTCTTGTTTTGTTTGTTTCTTACCAAGTCAGAGTGACTGCATTTTTTTATTGTGATTGGTGTATGCACATGTAGTAATCCATCATGTAGTTAACAAATTAATTTGTGATTTGAAAACAGGAGGAAGATAAGAATATTGAGCCTAATTGGAAATTGAATTTTGCTTCTAGTTTTCATTTAAACATAAACAATATTGAAAGAGCTCCAAATATATATTTTATATTGAAAAAGTTGTAGTTAACATAAGGCTCAAAACTATTAATGAGTGTACCACAAACAACATCCTTCAATGATATTTCTCCTATTTATATTATGAAGTTTCCGCATCTATGTATTGATTTTGATTTTTCGATTATTCTTTATTCCTTCTTTTTTGCGTTATGTTCACAATCCATAATAGCTTTCTAAATTCTTTTTACAAAAACTTCATTATATATCCATGTCTAGTGCATATTTGAGTCATTCATCTAAAGACGGGTGACACGTTTCTTGACCATTTCTCCCAAACTTTTCATTAAACGTTTTATATGTATAAGTGTTTAACAATATTTTTTAATTAAAATAGAGGAATCGAGAAATTCAATAAACTGAGAAAACAAGAACCAACAACGAAAGATGAGGCCGAAGAAGACCATGTATACTAAGACTTTCAAGTATTTAATGTCTCTCAAAAAATAAAGACAAGACATCTAGCACAAAAATTCGATTGAGTGACTTTATAAAATGTTTGAGAAAATGAAGAGCTCCTGGACTTGGAGTGGAAGAGGGTGTGAAGAAAGATCTTTGGCACATGTAAGTGATGCACCCAAAAATTTCCCAAGAAAAAAAGTAATGCACCCAAATAAGAGCAGTTATAATTTATTGTCTGTAACGATTTGTTTATTTTTTGTTTTGCATAAAACAAATCAATTCTCCTAACCCTTATTCAAAAAGTCAAGATTGACATATTGTTTAGCTAAAACTATAATTTTAAATAAAATCAATAAATAGTCAATACAAATATTTCGTTAATGATATAAATATTTCAAATGAAAAATACAAGTGAAACAAAATGATACTTTAGGTAACTAATAAACAGACTTTTTGACTTGCTTAAATAAATCAAGCTGTTCCATTTGTATAATGAAACCTAGATTCCTGCTGTTTTGGTTACTTTGGGAGTTGGTTACATGTGTTGGTACTTATAAAAGACATTTTTCATATTTCTCCGTGAAAACTTATTTCAAGAAAAGATTCCTCCAAAATTTTAGTTTTTTTTAAAATGTTGGGTTATGTTTCTTTTTTGAAGTGCATTAAACACAATCAGATCAGACACAGAATTTGCCGCCTAATGGGCTCGAATCCAGGACCTCATGGAGACAGAAAATATCCACCTCCCCTTTTATTGCCGCTAGGCTACAAATATTAACGTAGCCTATATATCAAACTATCATGAAGATTTATTAATTATCATAAATAATATATATATATATATATATATATATATATATTCTTTTAACCAAGTTTTTTTTTTGAAAATGATCAATTCAATAATATTATGAAATGTATAGTCTTTTAATCACAACGATAAAAACATAAACTTGTGTGACGAAACAATAACAATTGTGCGGAGATTTTTCAAAAATGACAATGAGATCTCCCATCAAATCTGTCAACTTACCAAATCGATCTAATATCAATATGACTGCATTGTAATGATTCGCAACATACATTTTAGATTGTTAATTATGCGATTTCCTTCCACCCAAATTATATACTAGAAAATAATATCATATAACCGCATTGTCTCATACATGTAAATATAGTCTCCTCAATCCACGTTTTTAACATGCACTAATGATTTTCCGCATAACCCAATGAATACCAATAATGTTTCAAAGAAGACTCAAAATACGAGCGACACCCTCACAATATAAAAGAAGATGATGGACCGTCTCCACCTATTTGAGACACAAATGACATCGACTAACTAAGATAAAACATTGCACATACATTTATCATCAGTTAAAATTCTATCGTGAATCGCACTTCATTCAAAAGTTTTTTAGTGAGAACCCTAGATTCTCACAATTTCTCCCAACACAACTTTGTTGGAACAACATTATCGAAAAATAACAATAGTGTCCCACATTAAACTTATTCATATTCTTCCATGGTATCACATCCTAGTTAATTGGAGATACTCTTTTGTTTTTGTTGACCACTAATAAAAACCATCTATTATAGAGAATTTTTTTTTAAATGATAACTTCTTTCATATCTAATATTATAAACAAAATCTTGGAAACGATAATTATACATATATCCTTGACGGTGACATTCCTACCCATAACAATTGAATTAAACAAAATAATAATATAAATAAAAAGACAATAAAAGCAAGAAGAGCTTGTTTGAAAATTTTAATTTTTAAAATATTTATTTTAAGTTTTTAAAAAATTTCTCACTATCAAATACTATTATTTTAACCATCCAATCACATAAATCATTAACTAAAATAATAAAACACCCTTACTTATTTTTATTAAATTTTAATTTTAAATATAACAAATATTTTAATAATTTATTTTTTATAAATCTCAAATAACCCATTTTTTTTTATCAAATATATTTTTTAGACAATCTTTAAAAACCTAAAAAAAACTCAAAATCAAACCAGCTTTGTTGTTTCCATCTACAAGATTTTAAGTATTTTAACCATGCACCTCTTATTATAAAAACAAACAAATAATTTAATTGTTCAAATTTTATATGATTAAATACAATATTAATTCAAACTAGTCATATGCTAAAATAATGTGGGCAGTTGAGATTTGACATGTTTTGATCACATGTCTCATTCATATATAAATATATATGTATATTTTTAAGTCTTAAATTTGCTAGTAATAAAATATCATCAACAGTAATAAAATGCATTTGCAGCAAGCAAGCGAGCATTTCACACAGTAAAGTTGTTCACTTTTCATTTCATATTCTCAGCTTTATTTCTTATCTTTTCATGTAATATGTCTTCACTTCACTTTACTAACTAATACTTTCCAACTTTTTAGATATCAATTTGAGTTTTCGTTCATGATTTTTTCTATTTTTATGATATTGAATGATTTATTATTTGTGTAGTATGTGTATGCATAGTTCAATTAAATAAACAAAACAGTATTATATATATTTAAAATGATTTTTTTTTACATAAATGTTAAAAAAACCATATATCCTTGCAAAATTAATAAATTGTTATTATTTTTTATAATAAAACTTTTCATCAATGAATTAATTGTGAAAAAAAAGTTACTTTATGCGTAAAAAAATAACTAAGTTTTGAGATAAATTATCCATTACAATTAAAAATATGTCAATCTATTATCTTTAACCTTTTTTCCTCTTCTTTCCCATATCTCTACTTCCGATCAGGTACATCATTCACAATTCTTTTAACTAAATTAATTAAATTCAAAAATATATATAGTTTAAATCTTTTATTTTTGTCCCATCTATCATCAATAGTAAAAGAGAATAGAGACTCCAATTTTAATAAAAATATCAATATAAATTAATTTCGTTTTTGTTTTTCACATAGCCTACTACCCCAAATTTGTCCAGATTTAAATTTAAATTAGTTTTGTAAAATAATAATAAAATAATTTTAAAAATATTATTCTTATATTTTAAGAATAAAAGATAATATAAATAATATATATTTTATAATTTTGTGTTCGTTAAATATAAAAAATATAGGATAAAATAAAAAGATAATTCTATTTACAATGATAAGAGTTTATGTATATTTATTAGGAGGAGGGATAGAGATAGTGATGAAAATTTGAGAGACAATAAGAAAGAGAATTGACGTGTCAATATATAAAAGTGAAGGGTAATAAGAGAGTAAATTTGTTATTTTTTCAACTAATTATATTGTGACATTTCATTCATTCTTTTGACTCTCTCCCAAATTCTTCTCATTTATTATAGGAGTGATAAAAGAGAAAATTTGAGAAAGGGAATAAGAGAGAATGACTTGTTATCACATGAAAAAAATAAAGAATAAAGAGAGAAGAGAGAAAAAATTTATTATTTTTTTTAGCTTACAGCGTCTCACAAATTTTCTCTATCAATCATTTCTCTATTTATTATTATTATTTAATAATTTTATTATTAAAATGTTTTTATATTTCAAAATATATTTTCACTTTATTTATGATAATTTTTTCATCTAATATGAATAATATTTCTTGATTGTATAAAATAAAATTTTAAAAATAAGAATTGTAGCCTATAATATTATTAACTTATATTATTTAATAATAAATTATATTTATTAATAATAAATTATAATATAAAAATAAACTTTTATTATGTTATAAATAAATATAATTTATATAAATATTACAATATAATAATAATTTTAAAAATATTTTTAAAAGGTGATTAAATTTATATAATATTTTGTACGTAATTGAGTTTAATCAATTGTACCGAATAAATCCGAAAAGAAAAACATATTATATATATATATATATATATATATATATATATATATATATATATATATATATATATATATATATATATAATTTTAGTATAATAAAAACTCATGTACTATGGTTATGGTTATAGTTGGATATATATATATCCAACTCAAAATATATAACTAAAATGATGATTTACAGAAAAAAAATACTATTTTTTTTTTGTTATCTTTGTTCAATATAAAAATGTTTACTAAAAAATGTTTAAAATTATTATTAGGTCAATATTTTGATAATTTATATTGGTTGATTATTATTTTGAAAATAGTTTACAAAAATATGAAATGATGTATAAGATCATATATCCAAAATATTATCAAAGCAATCCTACACTTTAAATTCGGGAAAAAAAGATAGATCCTTAATAAAATATAATTAAAATAACATAATCAAACCAAAACTATTATCTTATTATTATATTATTTAAATTACATTGAAGGAAATTATATAGCTTGTAGTGGTTGGAGCTGCTAACATATATAGGTAACTAATGTTGATATTAATTTTTTTTACACCAAACAATTAATATAAAATATTCTGTAGATAAAATATATATAATTCTCACAATTTTTACTCTTAATATCAGGATTAGTTTGATTGAGTTTATTCCTTAAACATTTTAAATTTGATCCTATTTAATTTATTAGAATGGTTAATATTTGGGCTTTGTTCTTATTCAGATTTTTGGAATAATTCAACAAAAATCAATTATTACATATTTTTTCTCTCATCCATAAAATTAATGAATTCATTAATCAAAATACTAAAATATCATATATTATAAATTATTATTATTATTTATTTTATTTATATATATCAATAATTTTAAATCTTTTTACCAAAAAAATATCATTATTTTTTCAAAATTATCACCCATAATTATTATTTTCTCCTTCTAAGTTATTTAAATAACTTGAAACGAACAAGGCTTTAGTGTGTTTGATATGTTTAATTGTTTTTGTTTTATTCTTCTTATGATTTAAATCATTTAATTTATTTGCTAAAATTATGAATCTAATTAATTTTGACAGTTATAAATAGTTAATATATATATATATATTTTAAATTTAAATATTCTTTATTATTTTGTTTTTTAACTTTGTAAAATTATTTATATTTTTTTTATTTCAGCCTTTTTATTATTTAATATGCTTATTTCAGCATTTTTATTTAATAAATTATATTTTATGAATAATATAATTACATTTTTTTATAGATAATAATATTAATTAATAAAATAAAAAATATGCATCAACTATTTAAAATTTAAAAATATTATATATCAACTATTTTATATTAACATTTTAAAATTATTAATTATTCCTATAAATATATAAATATAAATAAATTATTAAAATATAACAATTACTCATAATATATATATATATATATATATATATATATATATATATATATATATATATATCAAGCAAATAAATTAATAGTTCTTATTTTTATATTTTTATATATTTATTATTTTAATTTATAAGGTTATATATATAATAAATATTTTGGACTACTTAATATATTTAATTTATCTATTTTTAAAATTTTAAATGTGATATGTATTATAAATGAATAAGGATGATTTAATTATAATGAGGCTAAGCATAACAAAATAAAAAATAAATTAATTGTAAAACAAACTTTTATTCATAATGTATTATAGTTATTTAATAGTACAAAAAGTATGCATATTTTAAAGATAATATTTGAATTAGTGAAATGTAAGAAAAAAATATTATTAGTCATCGTCTTGGTTAGTAAAACAATTAAATCAGTGTAACAACTTATTACATAACTTATTCCCAATTTTAGTTAAGCCGAATCAAACTGTCAATGTGATACAATAATGATGTTACTAG